>NC_067486.1:7710755-8010755 GCF_947179515.1 Apodemus sylvaticus | reverse complement strand
CCAGCTACTTGCATTTCCTTGTAAAGCTCTAATGATAAATGACATGGGCAAAGCTGCCAGGCAGTGGCCAGAAAGAATCAAGTTAACCCTTAATTCAGTAGATCCGCTAGCTTTCCACTTCTACACATTGCACACAATGACTCTCGTAAGAGTCCCAGTGTTTTGACTTAGTTTTACTAATCTAAGATTTTACATATTCTATACTTGCTTATCCAGGAACCACTCTCAAATGTTGTGCAGAACTTATTTCATAACTTTAATAGTTTTTCCTTTCTTTGGTGTCCCAGTGTTGGCTCTAATTAATTTTCTAATAATTTCATCAAACTTTCTTTACAAGTCAAACATTAATCTGGAACTACCATTGTGCAGTTATTGTATTGTTTCTAAGATGAGGACACACAGCATGCACCTGGGCCATTAGGACTGTTTTAATTGTTTAAAAATTATTACATCAGGAAACATCTAGTTTTACAGAATTTGCCAGAGCAGAAGGAGAAAGAAGTAAGAAAGTCAGATATAATAGAATAATTATGCACACCAAGGCCAACTGAGAAACAGTAACACAGTAACACACAAATGAAATCTATTCAGCCATTGTTGAGGATTAAGGTTAGGAGAAATGGGAACAACTGTTGTTATAAAGAGCTGCCGCGGGCTACTGAAGATGTTTCCATCCAGGCCTACTGCAGGCAGCCCCTTATTTCACATGGCGGGTCCCCTGGAGGAATGTGTGTCCTGCTTCTCAGGGTCCCAGACACCATCCTTTTCTACAAGGAGCTGCTGCGGGCTCCTGAGACGTCTCCATCCCGGCCCACTGCAGGTAGTTCCTGTCATTGTTTGCTGTCCCCAGCACAACTCCATCCTAAACCACGCCAGAGGTCCCATCTACAGCACAGCCAGTGGTGACTAATAGAATGTACGCATGCAACCTCCAGAATGAGGCACTTCTAAAGCAAGTAACTGGGGGGGTGGAGGATTGGGGCTCAGAGTTAAGGAAATAAGGAGTCTAAAGAGGGCCTGAAATGCGGCTCAGAGGGAGAGCACTTCCTAGCATGCTTGAAGCCCCAGCACAGCAGAGGGCTGGTTAGTAGGAAGAACACCAGGCCTGTGGTTTCAGTACCTAGGAGGCAGATGAAGGTGGATCAAGAGGGCCAGACTGTGAAATTAAAACGCTTTTGCGCAGCAAAGAAAACAGTCAATCAAGTGAAAAGACAGCCTGCAGACGGGGAAAAACATCTATTCCAGCTCTGCATCTGACAGGGCATTGCTACTTTGAATATACAAAGAACTAAACACAAAACAACAATAACAACAAAAAACGGAGCAGCAAGAAAGCCAATCACTCAATCTGTAAAGTGGGCTACAGACTGGAACAGAGTGCACAAGAGAGCACACACATATGTTTAAAGGGTTTAGTGTCCTCAGCCAGCAGATAGCCACAAACCACAACTACTTGGAGACTCCGTTTCACCCTAGGAAGAAGAACAATAAGGAAAACAAATGAAGAAGACAGCGAGCCTGTGGGCAGAGCAAGGTCGCTGTGGCAGAGGAGTAGCGGATGGACACAGGCACCGTGAAACCAGCGCGGAGGTGCTCCGGGAGCCCAGACTACTGTAGACTACTGTAGACACAGCTATAACATACCCAGGCAAGTACCAAAGGGACACCACGCCCTGTGACAGTGACACTGGCACATTCACACTCATCGCTGCTGGCAAGGACACCTGGAAAACAGAATCAGCCTAGATTTTCACCATGAATATTCATTCATGAATAATGAAACTATGGAGCACACAACAGAGGTTCGTTCAGTTGTAAAGAAAAATTATAAAATCTGCAGAGAAGTCAATGGAACTGAACAACATTATACTAAGTGAAATAACCCAGCCCTGAAGAATAGACGTTTATTGTATGCTTTCTCTCATTACAGACCACAGATTCAAATTTTTAGATTCTGTGTTTAGGTTGATGTGATCTCTGTGGAGGCCAGAAAGGAACCATATGATAGAGAGGTGAGGCTGGAGGCGAGGGAATAGTAAATCATGAGTGATATGGAAAGAGAGGGTGGAAATGTTTATAAATGAATGAATGAATGAATGAATGAGAGGCCAACTATGTTTGTGGAGTAATTATCAAAATTAGACTTCCAGACTCTCAGGGTCCTGGAGACTGAGGCCTTATTTCCTAAGAATGGTTCCCAGGTCTTGGAGAGATGCTTCAGGACACACAAGTTGCAATTGTCAGCCTTTCTTTGGGGCAAATTTCGGGGAGAGAGATGTAGCCCACGGAAGGACTGGGTTTGAGGGGACTAAGGAAGTCCTGACTTGCCCCAAATGAGGTGGAGTCAAGACCTCAAATCTGTGTTTACTTAAGGTATAGTTTCACAGGCAGCAGAATGGTATTTGATACAGAGATTAATTTACACAAAAGTTAAGCAAGCCGTGATTCTCCGATGAGCAGCTGGCTCAGTTGCGAAGCACTTGATACGCAAACCCGAGACGTCAGTTTGGACTCCAGCACCCAGGTGCGTGTTGGGTGTGATGGTGCATGCTTGCAATCCCACAGCTGAGGATGGGGCACAGGCAGAACTCACTGCCAGCCAATCCAGTTGAATCAGAAAAAAAAGGGGGGAGGGCTGGTGAGATGGCTCAGCAGTTAAGAACACTGACTGCTCTTCGGAAGGTCCTGAGTTCAAATCCCAGCAACCACATGGTGACTAAAACCATCCGTAATGAGATCTGACTTCCTCTTCTGGTGTGTACAGCTACAGTGTACTTACATATAACAATAAATAAAACTTAAAAAAAAAAAAAAAAAGGAGCCGGGCAGTGGTGGCACAGGCCTGTAATCCCAGCACTCTGGGAGGCAGAGGCAGGCAGATTTCTGAGTTCGAGGCCAGCTTGGTTTACAGAGTGAGTTCCAGGACAGCCAGGGCTATACAGAGAAACCCTGTCTCCAAAAAACCAAATTCAAAAACCAAAAAAAAAAAAAAAAAAAAAAAAGAAGAAAGTGGAGAATGATTGGAGGAAGACACATGACCTCTGGCCTACACACACACACACACACACATACACACACATACCACACATATACACACACATACCCTGCCATACAGAGCCCAGTGGGGTTAAACAAACAACCGAACCAGGGTCTTGGCTGTACTCCTGAAGCTCACAAACAGGCTCCATGAGTCTCCTCAGCAGACAGAGCTTGAGTTCTAGGTGTACCACCTCAGGCACACACTTCATGGGTTGGAGCCTCAGTCTCTTCAGACACAAAGGTGGGGATAACAATCTTTCCTCTCCGCCATTGGATAGACACAGAGAAAAGCCTTTGCCACACAAGCCTAACACCTCAGCCTGATCCCTGGAATCAACTGTGAAATGGGGAAGTGACTCCTCAAAGTTTTCTTCTCCACATGTGCTCCTTGATACATATGCCTCTGTACACACACACTCTCTCTCTCTCTCTCTTTCTCTCTCTCTCTCTCTCTCACACACACACACACACACACACACACACACACACACACGCCGCGCGCACACACACGCCGTGCACACACACACGCCGCGCACACACACAGCCTTTCAGGGGATATTGCGGGCCAAATGCAATGATGTGTGTAGAGCCCAGCACAAAGGCTCCTGACACAGCGGACTGCTGCATGAACTACGAGGCCGCCTCTGTGCAGAACAAAGCTATGGCGGCCTCAGGTTTCAGGATGGAGGAGGGAGACTTGCAGTATCTGGAGGGCTGCCTCCTAACCATCTCTTGTGGCAACAGGCAAACAGTGCATCGGAGCAGCTGTTACGTAACAGGTTACATAACCACTTGGGGACACGAACTCCTAACCACTCGGGGACAGGAATTCCACCTGAGAGCCGGGATTCAACAGCACAGTCGTTCAGAGGGAAACCATGTGCCTCTCAGTTCTCGCTCCCTACTCAGTGTGCCCCAGCCCAGCATGACCACGGCTGGAGCTTGCTGGAGGGTATCCCCTCCCTGCCAGCACTCTTCCGTGGCTGCAGCCAACTGCACTGTCAGAGCTCTGTGTGGTTGTATGTATGTATGTATGTATGTATGTATGTATGTATTATGTATGATATATGTATGTATGAGTGACACACACTCAGAGTTAGCCTGGCAGGAAGGAGGTTAAGATGGCTTTCCTTTGTGTCTTGGGGAACAGATTCTAGTATACATGCCAGGCTTGTGCCTCTGTCTCCAGGGTGCTGGGATTATACACAAGCGCCCCACAGCCAGCCTAAGGTAAGCAATTCTTTATGTTCTAAACAGGGTTAGAACAGCTTGGTTTTGTTGTAGGAAAACCCATTGTTCTCAGAACACCGGACTACAACTTGTGCCTCTAGATACCATTCCTAGAAGAGGAGAAAGCTCACTGTACCTCCAGTTCAGTGACTCTGCCTCTTCCATCTAGCCTTGGAAGTAGAATCACAGCGTTTCTGTGACAGACTTGGGTCACCTGGCACAGTGTTCGCAAGGTTCATTTATATTGTTTTCTATTGCCGTGTTTTAACTTTTTAGAAATGTATTTGTGCGTGTGCACTTGCTCCCTTGTGGGGTCCAGGGGTAGATGTCAGGTTGTCAGGCACTGAAGCGCACGCCTTTGCCCTCTGAGCCAGTTTGCTGGTCCTTGATTCTTTGAGAAGGTCGAGTGAGTGGCATCCCACTGTACTCACCCCTTTGTCTCTGTCTTCTGAGAGACTTAATGTCTCTGTTGTCGTGAGCAGGGCCGTCATGAACAGGGTCGTGCGGACAGCACAACATCCTACTTCTCATGGTATCCAGGTCTGTAATCCCAGCACTCAGGGGCGAGGCAGGAATATCCAAGTTCAAGGCCAGCCTGGGCAGTGTGGTGTGACCTTGTCTTAAATAAAGAAATGAACGGCTTCCAGCACAGTGCTGGCCGCTAGAAGAGGAGCGACTGCAGAGGTGGCAGCTACCTTGTTCTCATCTGCTTTAAAGTCTCTGGTTTGCACCGCCGAGCTTGCTGTGTGGACTGGGCACTTCCCTACTGCTCATAACCTCCTGAAAGTTTCTTTATCTTGAAAATTGGTTTTGTCACATGCTTTTCCTGTGTGTTTTGCTATGATCATGTTATTTTTGTCCTTTATTATCATTTCCATAAGCCAGGGCTCCCTGATATCCTGAGGAGAAGTCCTTGTTGATTGTGGCGTGTGACCCTTTATGTGCAGTCAGATCTGGTTTGGGACTGTTTGTGGAGGACTTTTTTTTTTTTTTTAAAGTCGACATCATATTCTTCAGGGATACTGCTCTATAGGCTTTTTTTATTTTTCAAATATCTTTGACTTTGGTTCTGAGTGATGTTGGTCTCATGAAATGAATCTGAAAGGGTTTTCCTTTACATTTCTATAAGAGATGAAGAAAGATTAGCTTTGGAATTTTTTAAATATTTGGGAGCATTTATCGATGACATCATCTGGCTCTGATCACGAATCCTTTTAATCCAACAGCCATATTAGATGCAACTGTTCTGACTTCCTTTTCCCTGTTGGTGCTTGGAGGTGGGGAGCACACAGGTTTACATCTGAGGTGGGGAGTTCACAACTGTTGTATCTTTCTAGTATATTGACATCTTTTTGTTGTTGCTGTTGTTGTTGTTGTTGTTTTTGTTTTTTGAGACAGGGTTTCTCTTGTGTAGCTGTCCTGGAACTCTGACTGTCCTGGAACTCACTCTGTAGATGAGGCTGGCCTCGAACTCAGAATTCCAACTGCCTTTGCCTCCGAAGTGCTGGGATTAAAGGTGTGTGCCACCACTGCCCGGCTGATTGATAAATTTAAACCTTTACATTTAAAATAATTATGGCTAGGGAAGGCTTTGCTGTTTCACTTTTATTAACTGTTTTCTCTTAGTTTTTCTGTATGAATTTTCTCTTTATTTTTGTATCTATATTCTGACAGTTGTTTTTCTCTCTTTTAACTTCCCTCAGAATCCTCATCTAAAAGTAAAGTCTATGTTAAAAAGAGAAAGCCAGGATGGCCAGCCAGTCTGTTGAATGTGTCACTGGCTTATCAATTTAAATGAAGTCTTCTTATTTAGAAACGGGACAAGGAGGCAGAGGCAGGCAGAACTCTGTGAGTTCGAGGCCAGCCTCATTTCCCAGTGAGTTCCAGGCTAGCCAAGGAAGTAACCTTGCTATAGGTAGTGAGCGTCTCCTGGTGTCCACTCACACCAAGCCAAACAAATGAGGAGTATGGCGTGACAAGCAGCAGCAGCAGAAGCAACCCTGGGATGAGGTTGCCTCACCAGAGTGCACCCTCTGCAGCAGAGTGAGGCAGCGGGTCGTCTCCAGGGAGCTCTCTTGCCCACTGCAGCTCTTCCTGCCTGTGCCCACCAACCAACAAACAATAAACAGAACAAATCAGGGCAAGAGATGTTTGTCTCCTCAACATTTAAATTAAGTCCGTTCCTGACATACTTCCAACACACCTTATGTCCAGTGTCACCGTTCACACTTCTCTGTGTGACTCTAGTGCTCTGCTAATCACAGTCTGAGCATCCAGCGCTTCCCAGACTCGAAGCACAGCTGCATCACATCGTTCAATGCTGTGGACCTAATACCCCCTTTCTGTGCGGATGTAATTTCACATAATCTGTTTCTGCAAGCTTATGTGAGGGTCCGATTCCATCCACGTGAGAGAACACCTGTGTGGGGTACTGACACACAGGTAAGCACCCGAAACGGCTAACACGGATGAAACAGAACCGACAGCAACCCAACCAGGAATAGAAGACATCTTACACCATCAGTGAACCAGTTAACATGTGCTCTGGTGGAAAATGCCCGCCCCACATAGCTGTGCACTGCACTTGTTCACTAGCAAGAGAATCATCAAAGAAGTTAACAATGAAGCCGGCTGGAGAGAAGGCAGTGGTTAAGAGCACTGGCTGCTCTTCCAGAGGTTCGGAGTTCAATTCCCAGAAACCACATGGTGGCTCACAACCATCTGTGATGGGATGGATGCCTTCTTCTGCTGTGTCTGAAAATAGCTACAGTGTAATCATATAAAAATGAAGCCAACTTCCCAGCTCACAGACAGGAATTCAGAGGGAGGATTGGAACACACAAACATTCTGAAGGACAGCTAGAAGGAACCTATGCAGCACGTAGGTACTTTTATCAGCTTGCATTTTACAGTAAGAAAATATGCACAGTGCAGAAGAATATACTGCAGTGCAGATTCAGAGAAAGCATGCAGCTCCGTTCTATCATCAGACAACTAAACCCGTCATAGGCCCAACAAGTTGTAGCACACTGACTTGTGCTACAGAGGTGGCCTCACTTGAGACTCAGGCATTTGAAGATGCAATAGTTCAGAAGTCATATATAGGATCTAATGACTGGCATCCTAACAAGACACAGAGACGACACATAGGAATGAAGACAGAGACCTATAGAAAAGAAATTCGCTATTATGAAGTGATGGGGACACAGCCACAAAACTCTGGAAGGATCAAGGAAGGATTCTTTTCTTGAACCTGCCAAGAGAAAATCACCCTATTGAGAGAGAATTATGAGAGAATACATTTTTTTGTTCAAAACCATCTCATTCGTTGTAACTTATTATGGAAACAATAGAAAAATACCACAAGGGTGTCAGTTAAAAATGCAGCATCCACACAGCTGGGATGGGAGCACGGCCTTCAGTCTACTCCTTCTATCCTTTGGTTTTTAAATTATGTGGATAACCATAACTATATTAGCATTTCATTGTTTACTTAAAACTTAGCTATATGAACTTTTTTTATACTTCAAAGCCACAATAAATAAGTAGCATATTCTTTATTGTAATATTTACATTGAAAGAAATATAAGAAATTACCTAGTCTGACAGACAAGATTTTGGGTCCCAACTATGCCCATACCTTATTTCCCAGACCCTGCAGTTTGTTAGGATATGTGCAAAGGGAAACTAGAGTTGAAGACAGTTGCCAATCAGATGGCATTAAACATTGTTCCTTGGAGTGTTCTCGTGGACCCAGTGTGGTGACAAGGGTTCAGAGACGACAGGAGAGGTGTTGCTGGGGAGGTGGCTCCATCTCTGAGGTGCCTGCCTCAGAGCTGAGGGCCTGACTTTGATCCGAGCACCATGAGGAATGGCACACATGGTGGGTGCTGCACCCTTGCTATCCCAACTTTGTCAAGGTAGAGACCAGAAGCTCCCCGTGGTTCTCTGGGCTGCCAATCTAGACTAGTTGGTAAGCTCCAGGTTAATAAAAACCCTGTCTCAAAGGAGGTAGATGGCATTTCTAAGACTGACACCCAGGGTCTCCACACTTGAGCGCATGAATGTGTGTGTGTGTGTGTGTGTTAGAGAGAGAGAGAGAGAGAGAGAGAGAGAGAGAGCGCACATGCAACAGTGCTTGGGTGGAGCTCAGAGAAAAGACTGAGGCAGTCTCTCCCACAAGGGCTCCAGGGTGACTCAGGTCTTCAGGCCTAGTGGCAGGCAGGCGCCTGTAGCACCTGAGCCATGTCACCTGCACAGTGCATGATCATTTCTCAAGACACGACTAGGAAACTCAGACATCAAGTTATTTACCATCTTAAAGAGAAACAAAAATCAAAAAACAAAACTGAAACTGAAAATCATTCCGAGAGTAGCAGTGAGTCCTTGCCCCCAAGCCCTGGCCAATCACATGGCTTTCCTTTTCATTCTAAAAAAAAAGTGTGATAAACAACTCTTCCCCTCAAACGGCTGTTAGAGTTAGGACCCCTGGCACACTTAAACTACGCCCCACTCTTTAAGGGCTTGTTAGCAACAGTTCTGGAAGGCTTCTCACTTTCGGACAGTAGACTGTTCCAGAACCAACTCCTTAAAGAGCCACTTTCTCACCTTGCCAAACTGGTCAGACTTGTCTCCTGCAGTAAAGCTGAACTGTAGCTCTCTCTCATTTTAGACTCAATTCTAAGTCTTTATTCCAAAATAAAAATAAAAATAAAAAAGGGAAATTCCCCCCAAAAGGCGAAGCTGCCAATCACTCTGGCCCTCGAAAAGCTGATGCCAACGGCAGAGGATCGAGGTGACTGTTGAGAGTCCAAAGATCCCTCGAACTACTGGGGTGCTTTAAGGCGGGGGAAGCCTGTGTTATATAATCCAGCAGAAGATTAACCAAGGAAGAAACTGGAAGGGAAACGAGGATGCCGACAGACGGTGTGGAGGGAAACAGTGTTATTTTGGTTAGTATGAGAACATCGACTTTCTCACAGTAACGGCATGGCTTCTTGTTGAATCAAGACCCACGGGAGTTTTATGAAGTCTACTTGATTTATTCAGATTCACTATGGAAAATAAGAGTGATTGCAGGGCAGTATTGGAGCACATCTTTAATCCCAGCAGCTAGGGAGGCAGAGGCAGGTGGATGTCTGTAAGTTGGAGGCCGACCTGGTCTACAGAGGAAGTTCTAGCACTGCCAGGGCTGTACAGAGAAAGCCTTTCTTGAAAAACTAACCAACCAACTAACCAACCAAACAAGAACAATGATTAGAGCTTATTTTAGACTGAAACAAACATCATCATGTACTTTAAAGAACTCAGGCCTTGAGTTCAGGAAACCTAGGCCTTGAGTTCAGGTCAGACCTAGTCGCTACCATTTCTAGGTTGTGATGATTTTCATGTCATTTTAAATCTCCAGTTTTAAAATGGGATAATGACATCTGTCTGACCTGTGCGTGTAAAAACAATATAAGGAGTGTGAATTGAACTCTTGGGCCGAGAGTCAAGGAAGAGCCAGGAATGTGAAGGGCATGGTAGCCGGAAGGAGAGACTGGGATAGTTACCAGCAGGGTAAAACACCTGTCTTCTCTGGCAAAGCGAGCGAAAGACCTCTGTCCCAAGCATGCAGTGTCTTCTGCAAGTCCATGCACCAAGTCACCATCTTATCCCAGAAACCACCCTTCTTCTCGGCTGACCAGTGACACATTGGCTGTCTTAGTGTACCGCCTCTATCTGGGATTTCTGACTGCCCTCTTCATCTAGTTAAAACACTCAAGAACAGACAAGGCATGATAGTTCCCCCTCTTACTTTATCTATCAACTGGGATGCTGTCCCAAGCAAGTGAAGAAACCTTATTTCAAAGCCGCTTAACTAATGTAGGGTGTGTCATCTCCTTGAAAGCATCCTCAGGAAGGCAGGCTTCCCCTGGCTCATTAGCAGGCTGGAGAGGCGGTGCTCTCAGCTGAAACATTCTTGGCTCCCTTTACTGAGGTTGATTTCTATCTTGTCTCCAAGAACGTTGCCCTGGGGCATGAGGAGAAGCCAGTCTAACTCTTCACTTTGCTCCTTTTCATTTAAGAAAAAGAACATTTCCTGGGAGCTTCAAAGTGGTTCTCCTTCTGTCTTGAGGACCAGAATGAGGTGGCTCCCAAGTTCATGGCTAAGTTCCTTACTGGTCATCAGAACAGGATGAGTTTTGGTGACTTTAGTGCACAAGGTCTTCAGTCACAGAAGGGTAGACAACAGAAAAAAACCTGCCACTGTGGGATAAATGGAGAGAGACACCAGACAGGTAAGCGGCAGCGCCTGCCGGACCGGGAAGACCCTGATACTCCAGTGTCTGTGGGAAATGTGCTTAGGGTAAAAGGGCAGGCCAACCATGGGATTTTTTAAAAAATGATTATTTTATGTATACGAGTACACTGTTACTATCTTTAGACACACCAGAGAGGGATGGGATCCCATTACAGATGGTTGTGAGTTACCATGTGGTTGCTGGGTATTGAACTCAGGACCTCTGGAAGAGCAGTCAGTGCGCTTAACCACTGAGCCATCTCTCCAGCCCCACCATGGGCTTTTTAAAGACACTGAAACCTAACTATATCCAAAATGAAACTCATTCTTTCCTCAAAGTTGTTCACTTTCGCCTTCTCAACCACCTTAATTACTAACAAACCCTTTCTACTTTGCCAGCATTCTGGAGGCACCACACACTCCTTTCTTCTTAAACCCCACAGCCTAATCACCAGTTAATCCTGTTCGTGTTGCCTAGCTGCACCTAAATTACACCCCAGGAGACAGTGTCAAGGTTCTGAGAAGATGGCTGGCCTTCCCTGCATAGTATAAAGCCAGCCATGTTCCACTACCACAGAGCATCTAGAAGCAGCCTCACGGCAGGGGATTAGCTGTCCTCGTGATGGGCAGTGGGCAAGGAACAAACTTCATGCAGCTCTGTAGATGATGGGTGGAACAAGAAACCAGACAGATGTGGATGAACGAGACAGATGTGAACAACAAAGATGTCCCATAAGGCTGCAGCTGGCATTTTGGTTCCTGGCATTTTGGTTTTATGAGAATATCTGCTGTGGGTATGTCTATAAAAAGACATCTGGAGATGTGGTTCAGGGTAATTTCCAATAGAGATGGTGTGGTGGGGGCCTTCTGTTAGAAGACTGCAGACTGGCTTTACTCTGCTTTCTGGTTGGTTAGGGTCTCTGGGTGACAGGTAGAAAGCTCCAAATGTGTACAATGAGAATGATGTTCTAAAAATATTAAATCGCGGTATTTTTTTTTAACATCATATTCTCTGGTTCCTTTCCACTTCCAAGCTGTGTTCCATGAGAGGAGTGCTCACCTCCAGAACAGAGGTAAGCACACCGAAGGCCAAACGTGATTTCCTTAGATCTCTGCATGAGGCAGTCGGCTTGCTTCACGTGGGATGGAACCATCCACACCTGAGGGGAACGTGTGTCATCATCATCACGACTCACTCCACACCCCAGAGTCCCAGTTTGGACAATGACTTGTAGAGTTACCCTATTGAAATATTAGTTACTTCTTAGTTGCTGTGATAGAGAAAACACCATGAACAAAGCAACTTATATGAAAAGGAGTGTATTTTGGCTTATGGTTCTAGAAGGTAAGAGCCCACCATGGTGAGGGAGAGGCAGCCAGGGAGCTCAGAGGGACAAGACAACCCTGGAAGTACCCAGGACGGAATAATCCCAAGGCTTCTCCAGTAACACCTCTTCTCCAGCAGTGTGCCATCACCCAGCTCTGCCCAAACGGCACCGCAGCCAGGAACAAAGTACTCAAATATCCGGGCTTATGAGGGACATTTCTAATTCCATTCACCATGCCCTGTATTTTTCTTTAATTTTTTTTCTTTTCTTTTTTTTCTTTCTTTTTGTGGTCTCGAGAGACCACAAAACAAAAAACAAACAACACATTCAAGCCAGATAAGAGAAGTGTTTGAGGCCTCGCTGTTAACTGTTTCCTCCTGCCTCCAGTCACTGGGAGATTTGGCCAGGGTAAGACAAAGCAGGAGGATCTTTTGAAGGGGCAGGTTGGGAGTTGCCCGGATCTGCGGAGAATGGATTAAGCAAGAAAAAACTTGTTGAGATGGTGAACATGGTTGTGTTTTATTTTGTTTTTCAAGACAGGGTTCTCTGTGTAGCCCTGGCTGTCCTGGAACTCACTCTGTAGACCAGGCTGGCCTCGAACTCATAGAGATCCCTGTCTCTGCCTTCTGAGTGCTGGGATTAAAGGCGTGCGCCAGCTCCATCCTGCTGAGCTAGTGAACATACTTAAAAAGTACCATTTTAGTAGAAGACAACCATTTAAATGTACTCAACAACAAAAACAAAGTTAAAACCCTACACTACAACAGTGAATTTTATGATAGGTAAATTATATGTTAACAAAACTTCTAAAACATTAATTCCTCTGGGGTTGGAACTTCACACCACATACACATCTGTGTGATTATGTGTGTGTGTGTATAATATATATATATATATATATATATATATATATATATATAAAATCACACACATAAAATCAACAATTTCCTTCTCTATAAAAAAACCAATTACCATAATCTTTCCTGCTAAGACTCCTTTAGTGACTTGTCCTCTCAATTACTATGTAGTTGCTTTGTCCACATATAATGGAAATCTGGTTATACTTGTTCAATCAAATAGGTTTGCTTTTTTGTTTTTTTCTTGGTTTTTCAAGACAGGGTTTCTCTGTATAGCCCTGGCTGTCCTGGAACTCACTTTGTAGACCAGGCTGGACTTGAACACAGAAATCTGCCTGCCTCTGCTTCCCAAGTGCAGGGATTACAGGCGTGCACCACCACTGCCTGATAGGCTTGCTTTTCTTTTGAAGCCATGCCATAAAAACTATTTTTTTGTGTGTTAGGGACTGAACTCAGGACCTCTCCCTTGCTAATTGTACATTCCACCCACGCCAAGCTCATCACCAGCCCGTGGTGTTACCCTGTGAGAGAGGACCTGACTACATTAGTCACCTGACTACATTGGTCACCTGACTACATTAATCACCTGACTACATTAGTCACCTGACTACATTAGTCACCTTATTTGCAGTTCTGCTTCCCAAGGTTCCAGTTACTCTTGGTCAAGTGAAGTCTAGAATGTGAAATGGAAAATTCCAGCAATAACTGTTCTAAGTGTTAGAGAACACACCTCATTCTTCCCCACAAGGGCATGAATCATCCTCTTGTCCAGCTCATGTGTGTGCAATCTGTGGTTTAGTCACTGAGTAGCTGTCACTACTAACAGATCCTCTGGGGGTGGGGTCTGCCAGCGACTGTTTCCAGCTACCTCCTAAACTGTAAGAACAGCCAAGCAGGGAATCTGCATGTGCCAGAGAGAAGGCGCAAAGCCTGCGGACTGTGGCTCTAGTAGAGGCTGAGGATGTGCAAGGTCAGGGTTCAAGTCTAGACTCTGCAGGGAAAAAGTAAACAGCAGTCACGAGGTGACTCCTAGCCAAAAAGAAGGATACAAGATATTATGGAAAAAGGAGAGACTTTATTCACATTTCATTTATTGTAATCAAAATTTCTAATTTATGGTTAGTAACTGTTAAACTCTGTTTATAAATTTAAAATAATTTATAAATTAAGTCTTATGTATAGGAAAAACAAGCCACCCAGCATAGGGTTTTACCCATAACCCCTGAGGAGCTTGGAGTGTAGCTTTAGTAGGTAAGAGGGGATCTGTTTTTGAAAAAGCATGTGGTCTGATTAGCCTTGGGGTAATGTAATGATACCAAGTAGAATGCATGTGTGTTAGCTACTTTTGTGTTGCTGTGACAGAATCCATGACCACAGGCAACTCAAGAAGAGACTTTACCTTGCTTATGGTTCCAGAGGAATAGAGTTCCTAATGATGGGCAGGCGTGACAGCAGGCAGCAGGCATGACAGCAGGCCTACAGACAGCACCAACTAGAAGCAGGGCGAGGTATACAGTCTCAAAGCCCACCCGTGATATAACTCCCCCGCAGGGCTTCACCACCTAAATCTAAATCTCCCCACACAGAACCACCAACAGGAACCAAGGATCTAAATGCCTGATTCTACTGTGGTGCATTTTTCATTCAAAACACCACAGTTTCTTTTTTATACCCTTTGTCTCGACCTGACCAACAGTTTTGACATAATCTGTAAAGTTGTCAGTGATGAGACTTTGGAAGCATTAACCCCAGCACATAGTTGGTATCAGTCTTATCTCAATGACAGCCCTGTTAGATTGCAAGACTAAGATGTGTCCTTTAGCCCACATCCCTTTTCCCTAACATACCTGGGACTCAGCAGACCTGGCGGCCTCTGTCTTGTTCTTCCTCTAGCTGTTTGACTACTTGGTTGTTAACATTTCTTTTATTTAGTTCCTCTTGAGACAGGGTCTTACTCAGTGGTCAAGGCCACCCTAGAACTACAATCCTCCTGCCTCAGTCTCTTGAATACTGGGAAGACAAATGTGCATGCCCCATACTGACTTTATTTTCAGACTGCATATGTGACTAAGAGCATGAAATTCTTTTTGTCGTTGTCGCTGTTTGGCCACTTTCACTTAGCACGGTGTCCTACTGGCTGACTGTGCTGTCTAGTATTGCAGTTTTTTCCTTCCTATGACTGAGCAGCATTCTAGGAGAGGGGGCAGGAGGGGGAGCTCTACCAGAAGTTCTTTATCCCTTCACCCATCCTCCGTCGACATGCAGGCTATCTTAGTATCCTGGTTAATGCGCATTGAACCTGGGAGCACAGATATCTCCATGGGAAACCAAGTTAAATTCCATCAAGAACATACCAGCAGAGGGATCGCTGGGTCACATGGTAAAACTGCAAAGCCTTTAAAAATGTTTTTAAATTGCTTATTTTTAAATTTACCTCTGTGTCCTGCTTGTATGAAGATGTCAGATCCCCTGGAACTGAAATTACAAACAGTTGTAAGCTGCCATGTGGGTACTGGGACTTGAACTCAGGTCCTATGGAGGAACAGCCAGTGTTCTTAACCACTGAGCCATCTCTTCAGCCCCTAATACTGTCTTCTGTCATCATTCCCACCAATAGTGTAGGAAAGTTCTCCTTCCCTACAGCCCCAATAACACTTGATGGCTGGCCCTTCCAGAACAACCTTCTCAGCCGGTCTGCAGGGGTCGCTGACTGTGGAGTATTCCTGGTGATTAGTGGTCATACAGCTTTTGTTTTCACATGCTTTCCATGTGTGTTCTTTTAAAAAATGTGTGTGTGGGGTGGGGTGGCACAGAAGCCAGAGCACGTGTGTAAGAAAGGGTTAGAGGGCAGCTGAGCATGTGTGTAAGGAAGGGTTAGACGACAGCTGAGCATGTGTGTAAGGGTTAGAGGACAGCTGAGTGCGTGTGTAAGGGTTAGAGGACAGCTGAGCACGTGTGTAAGGAAGGGTTAGAGGACAGCTGAGCTCGTGTGTAAGGAAGGGTTAGAGGACAGCTGAGCACGTGTGTAAGGAAGGGTTAGAGGACGGCTGAGCACGGGTATAAGGGTTAGAGGACAGCTGAGTGCGTGTGTAAGGAAGGGTTAGAGGGCAGCTGAGCACGTGTGTAAGAAAGGGTTAGAGGACAGTTGAGCATGTGTGTAAGGGTTAGAGGACAGCTGAGCATGTGTGTAGGGTTAGAGGACAGCTGAGCGCGTGTGTAAGGAAGGGTTAGAGAACAGCTGAGCTCGTGTGTAAGGAAGGGTTAGAGGACAACTGAGCATGTGTGTAAGGAAGGGTTAGAGGACAGCTGAGTGCGTGTGTAAGGAAGGGTTAGAGGGCAGCTGAGCACGTGTGTAAGGAATGGTTAGAGGACAACTGAGCATGTGTGTAAGGGTTAGAAGACAGCTGAGGATGTGTGTAAGGGTTAGAGGACAGCTGAGCATGTGTGTAAGGAAGGGTTAGAGGACAGCTGAGTGCGTGTGTAAGGAAGGGTTAGAGGACAGCTGAGTGCGTGTGTAAGGAAGGGTTAGAGGACAACTGGGCATGTGTGTAAGGAAGGGTTAGAGGACAGCTGAGTGCGTGTGTAAGGGTTAGAGGACAGCTGAGTGCGTGTGTAAGGAAGGGTTAGAGGACAGCTGAGTGCGTGTGTAAGGGTTAGAGGACAGCTGAGCGCGTGTGTAAGGGTTAGAGGACAGCTGAGTGTGTGTGTAAGGGTTAGAGGACAGCTGAGCACGTGTGTAAGGGTTAGAGGACAGCTGAGTGCGTGTGTAAGGGTTAGAGGACAGCTGAGTGCGTGTGTAAGGGTTAGAGGACAGCTGAGTGCGTGTGTAAGGGTTAGAGGACAGCTGAGCATGTGTGTAAGGAAGGGTTAGAGGACAGCTGAGTGTGTGTGTAAGGGTTAGAGGACAGCTGAGCGCATGTGTAAGGGTTAGAGGACAGCTGAGTGCGTGTGTAAGGGTTAGAGGACAGCTGAGTGCGTGTGTAAGGAAGGGTTAGAGGACAGCTGAGCGCGTGTGTAAGGAAGGGTTAGAGGACAGCTGAGCATGTGTGTAAGGAAGGGTTAGAGGACAGCTGAGCATGTGTGTAAGGAAGGGTTAGAGGACAGCTGAGCATGTGTGTAAGGAAGGGTTAGACGACAGCTGAGCATGTGTGTAAGGAAGGGTTAGAGGATAGCTGAGTGTGTGTGTAAGGAAGGGTTAGAGGACAGCTGAGTGTGTGTAAGGGTTAGAGGACAGCTGAGTGCATGTGTAAGGGTTAGAGGACAGCTGAGTGTGTGTGTAAGGGTTAGAGGACAGCTGAGTGCGTGTGTAAGGGTTAGAGGACAGCTGAGTGTGTGTGTAAGGGTTAGAGGACAGCTGAGTGTGTGTGTAAGGGTTAGAGGACAGCTGAGTGTGTGTGTAAGGGTTAGAGGACAGCTGAGTGTGTGTGTAAGGGTTAGAGGACAGCTGAGTGCGTGTGTAAGGAAGGGTTAGAGGACAGCTGAGTGCGTGTGTAAGGGTTAGAGGACAGCTGAGTGTGTGTGTAAGGGTTAGAGGACAGCTGAGCGCGTGTGTAAGGAAGGGTTAGAGGACAACTGGGCACGTGTGTAAGGAAGGGTTAGAGGACAGCTGAGCACGTGTGTAAGGAAGGGTTAGAGGACAGTTGAGCACGTGTGTAAGGAAGGGTTACAGGACAGCTGAGCACGTGTGTAAGGAAGGGTTAGAGGACAGCTGAGTGTGTGTGTAAGGGTTAGAGGACAGCTGAGTGCGTGTGTAAGGAAGGGTTAGAGGACAGCTGAGCACGTGTGTAAGGAAGGGTTAGAGGACAGCTGAGTGTGTGTGTAAGGGTTAGAGGACAGCTGAGTGCGTGTGTAAGGGTTAGAGGACAGCTGAGTGCGTGTGTAAGGAAGGGTTAGAGGACAGCTGAGTGTGTGTGTAAGGGTTAGAGGACAGCTGAGCGCGTGTGTAAGGGTTAGAGGACAGCTGAGCGCGTGTGTAAGGGTTAGAGGACAGCTGAGCGCGTGTGTAAGGGTTAGAGGACAGCTGAGCGCGTGTGTAAGGGTTAGAGGACAGCTGGCCTTCCATTGTCTGAGCTCAGGTCCTCGGGCTTGACATCTGTGTCTCGCTGGCCTGCACTCTGATGTACACTGAAGTTCGGGAGTCACTGCTCTAGAGAGACCACCTAAACTACTAACAGGTGACATAATGGACACTCTGCTGGCTCCTAATACCGATGTGGCAGACCACAAAGCAAATTATGTCCCCTAAAGGGGACGGCAGACACGGTATGCCTATATAACCCAGGCTTAGAAATAACCCGGGGCTCAGGCAAGTGTCCAAATGGACTTTTCTAGCCACGATGACGAGTTCCTGTATCTTACACACCAGAAGTGCATATTCTGAATTAAACCTGGGTTCCTCATCCTCCCCACAGTAAACAGCACCTGTCTCCCTCGCCCTGTATACACCCAGGTTGTTACAGTGAGGCTCCGGTTTCATTATCTCCGCCTTTCTCCCAGTAATGGCTTCAGGCCAGGCCCTGACTTATCATGTTCCCCAAAGGCCTCTCTGCCTCCAGCCTCACCCTGTCTCCGTTCTCCCAACACATGCAGATATGGAGTGACCATCCTCGAGGGTCACCATACTCACTCTGCCCGCTGCGCCTTTCCTCTCAGGAGGAAACCCCATTTGAGCACTTGTGACAGGGTCTGTGTTCTGCTTGCTTAATCAATAAAAGCTTTCTTTACCCGTGAGTAACAGTGCCTGTGGACTTGAGTTCCACAAGCCATGTAAAGGTGTAACTGACTCCACAGAGCTGTCCTGTGCCCTCCATACACAGGATGTGGCATGAGTGTACCCTGGCACGCATCCCACATACACAAGGTGCCAGAGGGGCAGCCCAAATCCAGTGGTAATGGTTGCTAACTTCCCTTTGTTGTTTGGGTTTCCACTGATAGCTTCTTGTCTATCTTACAGCAATGTAATGTGCAGTTATAATGCAAATACACGCATTCCAGTTTTAATTTAGTGAGGCCTAAGTTCCTGCAGTGACTGATGTGCAGCCAGGGTGACCCCGGCTCCACCCGGTGCCTCTGACTAACAGCCTGATTCAAGGTGATACATGCATGGGCTTCTGATGATCCGAAACCAAGCTGAGGCTTCTGAACAGAGGGCTTAGGATAGGTTTCACTGCCAAAATGCCTAACTACACATCCAAGTCTCAATTCATTTGCAAACTGCTAGCCCAGGGTGTTTACTCCTGTTTAACAATGTGAATTCATTTTGATGTGTCCTGTCCTGTCTCCACTTCTCACCTACCTCTCATTGCTAACTTCCAAAAAATGCCTCAGATACTTCAAGCCGTTCTGTTTAATCTTAGCATTTATTTGTTTAGGTTTTTTTTTTTTTTTTTTTGCAAGGGGGGCGGTGTTGGGGACTAGAGACAAGGTTTCTCTGTGTAGCCTTAGCTCTTCTGGAACTGACTTTGTAGACCAGACTGGTCTCAAACTAAGAGATCCTCCTGTATCTGTCTCCCCAGTACTGGAATTAAAGGTGTGCGCCACCACTGCCCAGATGTTTACTTGTTTTTTTTAACATGTGTTTACATTTAACTGCATGCAGGTAGGACTAATGGCACTTTTGACTGTCTCGTCATGCTCCAGTTCTGAGTGTATCTGTCCCTTAGCTTTATAAGATTGAAGTGAGAATATCTTGTGTATGGATGAATACATCACCCGTCAATAAAAAACCTACACCCTACAGGAAAGGTTAGAAGTTGGGGCATCTGGTGGGCAGAAAGGATTCTGGGATAGAGTCAAGTGTGGGGGTCTTGCCCTTGGTATCTTCTGTTGTAAAGAGTGGTTTGAGATCTGCAGATTTATGCAAAATGCACAAATGACAAAGAATGCTGCTAAGACAGAAATGTTTTGAGTCACAGGAGGAAAGACCCTTAGGGAAGGAGAAAGGTGAAACAGAAGGGGAAGTGGAAGAATTATCTCCACAAGAGGAGGAGAAACTGGAAACGTAAGCCTGTTCCTGGTCTGCCTCTCCTCACCCCTTACTTCAGAGATCTCTCAATGCAACTCTTAGGACGCACGGAAGCCTGCAGAGTCAAGCCAGGAGCAGGCCTGTAATCCAACCATTCCAGAGGCGAAAGGAGGAGCAACACAGTCCAAGGCCTGCTTGGACTACAGCTCAGTTCGGGGCTGGACAGGTGAGAACAGAGCGGAGGATACAGCTCACGGCATACCTGGCCCTGTGACCAACGTACCACAAAAACAACCTGGCCATCATTCCTGGGGAAACCAGCGTCTGTCAGAAGGGACTCTGACAGTCAGTCAAGCCACAATCAAGCACGCAGCAACCTCAACTGCTCTAGGATTCTGTTGATTTTTGGAGAGAAAGGCTCTCAGAGGAAGCGGTCTGGAATAAGGGCAAACATTTCCTGCTATGTCCCATACTGCCTCCCCAGTTCAAAATAACTGGATCTGACTAGATGAAGAATCAGGATAGCTCAAGGCCATAGGACTTTGGAATATCAAAACTGGGACAGATTGTCTTGGTACATAAACATTGAGATGGCATATGCCCTCCTCCAGATGGATGTCCTGTCAAAACTGCGTCCTAGCATCCTGCCTTAATAAGCTTTTACAAGACACCAAAGGGCAAGTTCACATTTGGGATTCTTGGACTCTGAGTTCTGTGTGGGAGAGTGTATCAGGGTAGGACTCACTGCCTGCTCCTGGCCCTTTCTCTTTCTCTTACTCCTGGCTCTTTGTCACACTGAGAGGCCTGTGGCCAGCTCTGCTGTGTACCTTTAGTGACACTTTCTTTTGTCTATTTAGGCCCTGGAAACCATACAAGGCAATGATCACATCATTCATTTAGTGTTCTAGGGCAGGAGTTTTCAGCCTGCGGTTACGGATCAGTGGTAGAACCCACCGCTATACGTGCAAGGACCCAGCTATAACCCCCAGACAGACACCCAGCTCTGATAAGGGTGTACATCTGGAGACATTTTTTAGTTGTCACAAAATGGGACAACTTTCTTGGAGTTTAGGAGCAAAGGGAAGGTTGCTCTTTACATATAGTGAGAAGCAGGCGGGGATATTACTATATGTACTATATGTATTACTATATGTACATCCTATAATGTACAAGACAGCTGCCACAGATTACATAGCTGGAAATCCAACAGCACAAACACTATTAAATATTGACCATTAAAATTCTGAAATCCAATTCAGGTGGTGGTGGCACACGCCTGTAATCCCAGCACTCTGGGAGGCAGAGGCAGGCAGATTTCTGAGTTCGAGGCCAGCCTGGTTTACAGAGTGAGTTCCAGAACAGCCAGGGCTGCACAGAGAAACCCTGTCTCGAAAAAACCAAATCCAAAAAACTAAACAAACAAACAAACAAACAAACAAAACCCAAACTGAAATCCTGTTTTAGGAGGAGAGGTGAAGTTCTAGGTGGAGGTACCTTTTGGGACTTCATTTGGCAGATGCTGCCTGAGGAAGGGTACAAGATTTCTATTGCCCCACTGGGGACCCCACTGTGCAGGTCCTGGGAGGCTGTTCAACTCCTCTAATCCTGTGAAATGGGAAGCCCTTGCCTGACTCTCCAGCATCCAAACTAGAGACCACTACAGCTCTATTTGAGTGTTTTAAGAGTGGTAATCATTGTTTGAGGGAGGCCTTTTGTACCCATGGCCTGCTTTCTTGGCAGGTTAACAATGAACTGAAATCCAACTCTCTAACTTCCTGGAACCCAAAGAAAGTCTGGCTTTGGACAAAGGCCCTTTGGCTGGGATTTGTGCTTATGTAACTCTTCAGTATGTATGCAAGTTATCTGGAGAATACTAGTAAGAATAACATCACAATCACAGATAGAAAGATATGTCATCCTTTTACCTTACATAGACTTATTAAACAATGGTTTAATATAGTTTTAAGCATGAGCATTAAGGGGCAGGGTGTGGATCTGAAGGATGACAAGGCCTGCCTGGAGTGACTCATGGGAAAATGTGAACTGTGTATCTCTTTCAGAAGACGCATCAGGGCCGGCTGTGTGTCTGTTTCCTTCCGTTGGATGTGACCATCACTGCCTTTCGAGTAGTAGTTTGTGACTTGTACTCCCAGACCCTCACAGGATACGACCAACTAACATTCACCTGTGGTAGGAGGGAAAGCTCATGAGGCCCTACCCTCTCTGAAGGCATGCAAGTGGCTGGCAATTGCTGAGACGAGGTTCTCTGAGGTGTAGTGTCTAGGTCTGCCCAGGCTCCTGTAAGTTGCCCAAATAAACTTGTTTGTTCACCATACTGGACTTGGGCAGAAGTATTATTTCTTTGGTTTGTTAAGTACCTTTTCTATTTCTGGTATATAGAAATAAGACAGGAATAGTCATAGAGCAGAGGCCAGGGGTCTACAGAAATAAGTGTATCCCAGTGTGGCTGAATCAGCTTTTCCTCTTGTTTCTCTGGCCTGCAGTTAGGTTTCAATATTTTGCCATCCTCAGAAGTAAACCCTGCCTCCTGAGTGTCGCTTTGCGGTTGGATGCATGAGCTCTTGGGGGACCACAGCGATTTCATCCTTGAGACACAATTTTCTTTTTAGTTAAGAATTCCCTTTCTCAAGCTGGAGAGATGGCTCAGTGGTTAAAAGCACTGACTGCTCTTCCGGAGGTCCTGAATTCAAGACCCAGAACCACATGGTGACTCACAACCATCTGTAATGAGATCTGATGCCCTCTTCTGGTGTGTCTGGAGACAGATACGGTGTACTTATATTTAATAAATGAATAAATCATTAATAAAAAATTCCCTTTCTCTCTTATTGACACCCTTTCTTGGCTCCAGGGACTTCCCATTTATCTTTCTAGACATTTCTGAGAACTCAAGCCCTCTTTGTAGTTTGTACCCTTTACTCATTCCATTCCATTTTATACCATATTTTCCTTGAAACACTGTTTCACTCATTGCATGGAGGAATCACAAATGGCTTCAACAGGTATCCTGTTCTCCAGTGCATGACTTAGAGCCAGAGTAATGCATGGTGTGTCTGCGAACCACTTCAAACAGGCAGGAGAATACAGCATTTTCCTAAGCAAGTAACACCAGCTGGGGATGGTCGGGCAGACAAGCAATCCTAGTTACAGGGGATGCTGAGGCAGGAGGATCTTAAATTCAAGTTTAGTCCCTATCTCAAAAATTCAAAAAGAAAGCCGGCGAATGCCTCTAACCCCAGCAACTGAGAGGCAGGGGCTGGGAGATCTGTGAGTTCAAGGTTAGCCTGGTCTACATGAGTTCCATGATAGCCAAAGGTACACGGTGTGTTATCTTTAAAAGTGTGTGTGTGTGTGTGTGTGTGTGTGTGAGTCTAACTGGCAGAGCACTTGTTTGTCATGCGTGGGGGTCTAATCTCCAGCACTAGTACCAAAAATAAAAGTAAAGAATGCGTAAGAGACAGGGATGTGTCTGGAGATAGAACATGGGCTTTACAAAACATTTTAAACATCTTGAGAAAATAAAGCATGATATTACACTGGGTATCCATCTTTGCGCATCCCAACTTTCACACAGCAACTGCAGCGCGCTGTCCGAAGCCAGTCACAATCCGCTTTTCCAGACACAGTGGCTTCAGACCTTCCAGGCGCGCACATGGGCCTCGTAGTCTCGGTTTCCGCGGAGACCCCGCCAACGTCACAGAAGACAAGAGCGGCTTTCCCGCTCGAGAAGTTTCTCAGTCCGCACGCTCCAGAAGCCGGCGCTTCCCTCGGCCCCGCCCACAGCGTGCCCAGCGGCCGAGGAGATCCACGAAGGCCGCGGATAGCGATTGGTTCCGTGCCAAGGTGGGCGTGGCCAAGCTCAGGCCTATAAAAGCTCCGCGGCGCCAGCCTCTCGGTTTGCGTCGTTGTTTCCTGTGTTGACTTCTGTTGTCTTCTTCGTTCCTTGCTCTCCCAGGTCCCGAGGCCGCCGCGCGTCTGCCGGGGAAGCATGGCGATGAAGGCCGTGTGTGTGCTGAAGGGCGACGGTCCGGTGCACGGCACCATTCACTTCGAGCAGAAGGCAAGGCCCGGGGCACGGGGCGCAGGCCGCGGTGACGCGACGCACCTGTGCGGGAGCACGCCACGCCCCCGGCGCGGCCCGAGCCCGCTAAGTGCTGAGTCACCGCGGCCTCGGGCAGGGGCTGGGCGCGGGGAAGGGAGGCCGGGGCGCCGCGGGGCCTTCCGGGCGGGCTCCTCTCCGCGCCCTGGAGCGGCCAGGCCCGGCCGGCCCGAGAGAGCCGTCTTGGCATCCGCTATCCCTCTGGGGCTGCTGCTTTTCCGGCGTCCCTGACCCACGGGCTCAGAGCCCTGTGGCCACCGGCTGCGTTTGTTGTAGGAATATTTGAACCTGGTGGTGCCAGACCGGACTAACGCTGCAGAGCGCGTTGGTGGCATCTTAAAAAGCAAAGTCCTGGGCTGTTGTGTACTAGGCAGGGCCGTGCCGCAAGGGTGGAAAGAAAGAGATGGCCTGGACAGTGGGCCGTCGCTTTGCGCTCGAGAGCTCCAGAAGGCGACCCGACTGTGGGTGTTTTCCACGACAGCGAGTTTCTGAGCACATTTTTGAAAAGTACACAGAAATATGTTCGGAAATACTGTGATTCTGCAAAAACACATGCGTCACGGGGAAGAAATGTGTGGTAATGTGGTGTCCAGAGCGTTAGGGAGGGTGCTATTGTACTTACCTTAATCCGGAGAGGATATTTGATAGATGACCGTTATGTGCTCTCTAAAGTGGTTTACATACATGCGGGAAGACAAATAGTGGATACAAGTTTCCTTTATGAGAACTGCTAACAGGAATTTAGATTTTTTTCGTAACTAGTCTCAGTTTTCAGCAGTTTCTTGGCATTTAAATGTGTTGTGATGTTTTCCCGTGTAAGTTTTTTGGCTTTGGCTTTTTTTCCTCCCCACATAATTCCCTGTGACTAGCTGGGTTTACCCCCGTGTCTATGTTTCTGTCATCTTCCACCTTGCCAGAGCAGCCTGCAGGATTCGTTTGTGACGCTAGTGCCCTTTGTACCCGATAAAACCGTAGTTCAACATTCCAGATTGGGAGTTGCAACTTGGCTATCAAAGCTGTTTGATTTAACCTGTTGCAAACTTTTCAAAATCAGATTTTTCTCTACCCAAAGTTCATATTCCCTTACTCTGTTGAAAAAGTTGGAGATTAAAAACTAAAAAGAAAGGTCTCAGCATGAGTGTTTTTGCTTGTTGCTTTTACATTGTCTCCCTGTTGCTACAATTTCTGGAGCAATACTAATTTGAATTTTGGATGTTCTTTTCTTTTTTTGTTAAGTGACAAACTCTAGATTTGGATACCTGATGAGGTTTTTGTTGTTGTTTTTAAGAGTTCTGATCACCAAGGGCAGAGAAGAACATCCTGGCTTCCTTTTTTATTTATTTTTTTAAGATTTATTTTTATTATATGTAAGTACACTGTAGCTGTCTTCAGACACACCAGAAGAGGGCATCCTATTTCATTACAGATGGTTGCGAGCCACCATGTGGTTGCTGGGATTTGAACTCAGGACCTCCGGAAGAGTCAGTGCTCTTAACCGCTGAGCCATCTCTCCGCCCCCCCCCCCCCTTTTTTTTTTTTTTATAAAGTAACTCTGGTTAGACCCAAATGGATCTTCACAGGCAGTAGGACAGAGTTATTTCCTGGCTACTAAATAAAAATATGGAAAATGATAAACATCACTGAATGCGGAGTGGAGAACAGGGTTCTGGGGCAGCCAGTGCTCTGTAAGAGTCAAGCCTGACACTCAGTAGCCCCCTTTTGTTGTTCCACTAGGTGCTTTTTAAATGCTGTTCAGTCCACGTGCCTGCACACCTAGCGTCTGTCAGCAAGTGTTAAGAGAACAGGGAGAGGCCTAGAGCTGAGCAACTAGAGAGTCACCTGTAGGAAATGGACATAGTATACTTGGGTCTGGACACAGTTTTATTATTCACTGTTTTGTTTTGTTTTGTTTTTTTGACTTGTGTGCCTTTTCTTTTATTGTGAATGGTAAAGGTGTAAACTAGCAACTGCCTTGGTTCAGAAGTATTTACACTCAAACTTGATGTCTTAATTTTTGTATTTTTTTAAATAAAGGCAAGCGGTGAACCAGTTGTGGTGTCAGGACAAATTCAAGGATTAACTGAAGGCGAGCATGGGTTCCACGTCCATCAGTATGGGGACAACACACAAGGTAGGTCTTAGGCTGGCTAGTGACCATCTGGCGGTACCTGGCTGGCCAGTGAGGTAAATGGACCGAGTCAGGACCCAATTACTAACCATTTAAAATCATCAATAACTACTTAGGTCAACTTTGGAAAGTAGCCATAAAAGTATTTTATTTAGTATCAAGTATTGCTTGATTCCTTAAGTGTGAGAAGGTAAAGGAGGTGATTTTTCTTAATTGTAATTATAGCTTGACTTTAAAATACAAAAACAACAAACACCTTGCTTATTTTGGGTAATCCTTTAGGTGTTTGGAAATGGGGGTTGAGGGTGGGTGGTTTAGGCACAGTGTCTAGGGACAGCCATGCCTCAGCATGAGAGGCATAGTGGGACAGAAGTGACAAAAACTGAAGATTCAATATAAATGCTTAGAGAAAGATTTCTCTATTTAGGATCAGAATCAAATCAGCAAAAAGCAGTGGCTTAAATTTCATTTAGTGAACTTTTATCATATTGGAGTAATGAAGAGAATTTGTTTACAATCTCTTAAGAGCCTCATTCCTGTTGCTAGAGCCTTTTCTTCCTTTCCTTCTCCCCTGCTTTCCTCCCCCTCCACATAGTTCACGTTGGCCTAGAATTTGTGCTGGAGACCATTTAGTCTTAAGTGTGCTGGGTCAAAGGCATGTACCATCAACCTGTGTGTAATGTGCCAAATAGTTTGTTCTACAGTTACTGATGATTAGGTTTGACCCATTTTGATAATTACTAAAGTTACCCCAAGTTGCTTTGCCCCTGGCCTGGTAGCTTTGATTTGTTAAGCTCCTTCCAGAATCCTGCCCTGTACCTATTCCCTTGGTCTGCGTAGAAGTTGTAAACAATGGAAAGTCCTACATATGAAAAGACTTCTTGCATTGTTGAGATGTCTCTTGTGACTGACATCCTTTAGCCTACATGAGTAGTGCTGGTTACACCTCCCGGAGTTGAGAAGGCCAGCACCTTGGCCCTTGGGAATAATCCATCTAACAGTCTGCCTGCCCCAAGTACAAGCCAGACAGGTGAGCTGTTTGCTGGCATATGGTCTTAAAAGAGATTTTTATCATGAAGGTATGCTCCCTTCTTAAAAGTCAAGATCTTTAAATGTGGGACCTTAACTTTAGAAGTGCCATTGAGGATCACATCTGTTCCAGTTTCAAGGAAGGAACCAGAAGGAACCATGCTGTAATACTGCATGGCCCTAACACTTGGAAGACTAAAGTGGGAGGGAGGGAGGGAGGGTCATAGGGTGCAGATATCCTGAGCTGTAGTAGTGAGACCCTGTCTCAAAACTCAAAAACAAAAAGGAAAATGTGACAGTCTAGAGAAAAAAGGTAGCTTGAGAATGTAAGGCTATACAGCCCAGCTATTTATACCTGGTGTGTGCTGCTTCATGTTTTTACTGCTCCAGCACATATCAGGTCCATGTTTGCTGTGTTGGAAATTGTAAGAATGCCTATGTTGTTACATACAGGGGTTTACTTCATAATCTGACTGCTGGTTTCTGGTAAATAGGCTGTACCAGTGCAGGACCTCATTTTAATCCTCACTCTAAGAAACATGGCGGTCCAGCGGATGAAGAGAGGTGAGCGGCATGTATGCATGGTGGTAGAGAGGGTATGTGCAGGACACCTGTAAGACAGAACTGTGTGGTCTCCCTACTTCCGCTTTTGTATTTGTCTCCATTCACCCAGCTCCCACATCCCCAAGTGCTAGGATAGTTTATATTGGGTAAGGAGCTGACACATGTGGACTCTTTAAAGTGATTTGGTTTTGTAGCATTTATTGAAGATGAACTAATACAAGTGCCAAAAGGAACCAATACAGAAAGTATCATGGATAACAGTACGGTTAATCACTAGCAAAGTAAATAATTGTATAATAGAATACTAATGCAGATAATGAAAACTAGTTGAGACTCCATTTGTGTGTGAAACCTTAGGAAAGTTAGAAATTTAAAGAAGGGCTAATTTGTTTTTAGTGGGGGCCTGGGAGCAAACCTTTGCTAACTCAGGAGCTGACATCCTTTGCTAAAGTCCCAGACCATGACTCTTCTCAGAGCGTTATCTTTAAAATAGAAGAGCTGTGTGTCAAGGTATCCTAGCTATCTGTGTTGAACTTTGTTTCCAGACCTTTGCCAGTCTGGAAAAGCCATCGGAGTTGATAGTGTGTGTGCACTTTTTCATCCACTCATGTATCTGACTTAGTCAGATGTTAATTTAGCTGTTGAACTCTATTGATGTGAAGTAGACAGACATCATTGCTTATCCACCTGATGCTGTTTTAATGTTAGGCATGTTGGAGACCTGGGCAATGTGACTGCTGGAAAGGATGGGGTGGCCAATGTGTCCATTGAAGATCGTGTGATCTCACTCTCAGGAGAGCATTCCATCATTGGCCGTACAATGGTGGTAAGTTTTCATTTAAGGAGATAATAGGATTTCTTCTAACATAGTTATGTACCTTTCCATGACTTCATGGTGGTTAAACTAGTTTCTAAAGAAGCGCATAAACGGTTAAGAATTCAAAATAGGAAAAAAGTTCTTTTATTGGATGTGATAGTGAAGAATTAATTTGCCTAGGTCAGTTAAGAACACTGTTCTGCTGAAACGCGGTAGAAACCAGGGTACATTTGATCAGACTGGATCTGAATTGAGGATACAATAGTCTTAGTCTAAAACAGCCAGATTTTCTTGCCATGATTGCCCCCCCTCACAGTTTAACATTTCGTTGAGTCTAAAATCTGCGATGGATGTCAGTATTCAAGTCTGTAGGTTATCGCTTGGTTACCATATGGGAGCCGTCTTCCCAAGTTACCCTCGGGAGATGAATCTGGTTCATGCAGAACACCAAGTAGTAAAGGCTCTTGCCCACCTCGGGCAGCTAACTTTTCAGTAGGCACTTCCTTTCAGTTGACCCTTTATCCTTAGAATTTTCTTCAGCCCTATTGGTGAAGCAGAACAATCATTCATAAATGTTCTAAAAATAAAATTTAAAATCTTGTTGCTAAGTAAAGATATTTAGATTTGCCTCTTATGTGTAGTATTTCATCTAGAAATAGCCACTAGCAAGGAAAATGTAAGAATGGGTAACTGTATAGTGGGGATATGGGGGAGGGGCTAAGATCTGCATGTGCCTGGTAGTTACTTGAGTCCTTAGTATTTCATCTAGAAATAGCCACTAGCAAGGAAAAACTCAGTAGTCTGCTCTTAACTGCTAGTATAAAAATGAGCTTATTTACATAGATTTGAACATTTTCTAACGTAAGTGGTCCTCTTAAGTCTGCAGTATTGCTGGGAAGAAGTGCTAATTATATGATCGCCCAAACCTAAATGTTCTTAATTCTTTTCAAAGGTCCATGAGAAACAAGACGACTTGGGCAAAGGTGGAAATGAAGAAAGTACAAAGACTGGAAATGCTGGAAGCCGCTTGGCTTGTGGTGTGATTGGGATTGCCCAGTAAACATTCCCTATGTGCTCTGAGTTTCCAGCTCATCTTCTATCCTGCTCAACTGTAGAAAAAAATCAAACATTAAACTGTAATATTAACAGATGTAACTGTGTGACTCCTTTGACTGCGCTAAGGACTTACAGTGACAACTGATTGAGGATGCATGGAGGATGTATGTGTCTAACTTACTGAATGTGTACAATTCACTGAATTTAATCTGTTTCTGTGCCTTTCTGTATTTTGCTTGACTACAACGGGTGTTCAGCTGAAATTCTCATTCCACCCTGTGAGTAAGCATCACATGTAGCACTTACTTTGAGCCTATTACTGTATACAAAGAGAAATTCTAAGTTAGCTGTACATGAAGCATCACCAACAGACTCAATGATGTTAGCAGACTCTTATAGCACTTCATTTTGAAAGTGTTTTATGTGACACAATCAAAATCATGGGTGGTACCCCAAACCAAATTGGAGGAGAAAAATTTCTGTCCTTTGTTATCAGAGAAATTCCTGAAAGCTCTCTTCGGGATTCAGAGTGCTTAAACTTATATTTTAAAATTGTATTAGTATTAGATGTCATGATTTAAGAAAAAGTTGTTCAGTAAATGTGTATCAAACTCATAAACTGGAAACATGTAGCCTCAGGTAGCCAAGTTTGATACCTCCTCTACTTGGCCAGTGTTTTTTTAATGTTGGCACTCAGGAAAAACACAATAGTAATGGGAGATGAAACCAAGCTTGACTGGAGGTTCTGGCTAAATCTACTTTTACAGCCCCAGTTAATGAAAGTGAGTGCATTAATATATACATGCCCAAGAAAGAGTGCCTTTTAAAGAAAATAATAGGCTTGTGACTATCTGGAATAGTTCAATTGAAATATTTGTGACAAATTGGGTATAAGGCATGTTCCTCATTGATAATCAAATTTTCAAATACAAGTCACCTAAGAAGAGACAGCTAAAATGGAAAAGGAAATAACTTGGTGTTTCCAAGCTTAAAATTGTTAAGTTTATATTTCTGGAGAGATGGCTCAGAGGTTAAGAGCACAGACTGCTCTTCTAGAGGTCCTGAGTTCAATTCCCAGCAACCACATGGTGGCTCACAACAGTCTGTAATGGGATCTAATGCCCTCTTCTGGTGTGTGTGAGGATGGTGAAGGTATACTCACATAAACTAAATCTTCAAAATAAAAAAGATTGTTCATAAGGAGTGCATGTGTAGGTAGTTGAAGTTTTAGGTAAATCCTATGTAACTGATTTCCTTAATGTAGTTTTGATGTGGGTGGGGATGTCTCAATGCAGACTAACTTGGAAGCACCTGGTGTAATCACAAACTAGTTGGTACTGTTTAGTGGCTCATCTCTCAGTATTTTTAATTGGAAATACAATCTGCAAGTCTGTCCTTGGAATCTGGCATTAGATAGGTGCATATTTTCCTCCCAGAAATATTCTAATAAGGAATTAAAGGCCTAAGTAGGGTCACCAGAAAACCAAAACCTGGCATAGCTACATACACATTTCTTTCCATCACTAGTAAGATTTTGATTTAAATGTCAAGTTGGATCATACAGAAAGGAACTTATCAGACCCTAAAGCTAAGTTAGTTTGATAATTTTTTTGTTTAACCTAGCACCTTGTAGTTTAAAATCACATTTTTAGGGTGTGTGCAATAAGAGGAAAACAAGTTCATGTTCTTCCATCTGTTTTGTCCCTGGGATCAAACAGGCCATCACGATTGGCAGTATCTTTATAGGCCAAATCATCTTGTTTTTTATTGTAATTTGATGAGAATTTCCAGACTAAATAAGAGGTCCTTGACCTGGGGGTTGTCCTTTGGCGTTGTTTATCATATATTCTGCCTATCAGATATCTATATTACAATTCATGACAGTATCCAAAATTAGTTATAAAATAGCAACAAAATACTTTAATAGTTGGGGGTCAGCACAACATGAACTATTTTAGAGGGTCACAGCATTAGGAAGGTTGAGAACTACTACTGTAAATAAATACCTAACATTAAGTCCCTGACTCTAGATAACACCTACCACCTCCACCTTTCTTTTTGGTTTTTGGAGACATAGAGCTTCTCTGTGTATAGCTTTGGCTGTCCTGGAATTCACTCTGTAGACCAGGCTGGCCTTGAACTTTCAAGAGACCCACTTGCATCTACCTCCTAAGGGCTGGGATTAAAGGTATGTGTCACCACTGACTGGCAAAAATCATTTGGGTAAACTTTTTTGGTTTCTTGAGATAGGGTTTGTGTAGTCCTGGCTGTCCTGAACTTGCTCTGTGACCAGGCTGGTCTTGAATTCAGAGACCTACCTGCCTTTGCCATTGCTGGGATTAAAGGTGTGCACTACCACCCACTGGGCTTGGACAACACATTTTATGTCGGTGTTTTGCAATACTATTAGAGTCTTGGTTTGGCTTCAGATGTAGTAGCAAAGGTTCAGTGTACTTCTTGGACTATTGAAGATGGTAAAGACAACAGGCAAAGCTTACAAGAAATGCTGTACTGTACTTAGTCTATAAAAGGTTTCTGGTTGCATATGTTAACATTGACCTCTTTTTATACCTTGGAAATTCCAATGGGATGATTATAAACAACACATTCAACCTTCTAAATAAGTAATGCCCAAGCAACTAGGTAATTTGTAGTATAATCTATAATGTATAATGTTGGGAATCCAATTATTTCCCCTAACAAATCTCTCACAAATTAGGGCAACATTACCACAAAGCTAACAGGAAGAAAACTGTCCTGCAAACACAAATTTCTTAGTTGAACATTAAGACCACTAAGCTTTACCTTAAGATCAAATACTAAAAGTCAAAAGAATAAAAACTCCAAGTATTGGCAAATACTACATAAGTGTCTTTTTATCCCATCAAAGAAGTCTAACTTAAGACTCCAACAATTATTAACAGCTCAATCTTTGATGGCTAACATCCATCTTAATGCAGTGTATGAAGAATAGCACACGTTAAAGTTTGTTACGAAAATAGAGTTTATTAAAAACATCCCTATTGTTTGAGGAGCTTTTCACCGTTACCTTGTCTTAAATTAAAAAAAAAAATAGAGAGCACTTCTAATTAGGATTTGTAAACTTTTAAAAGTCAAAACTTTTAAAAAGTTACAGCAAAAAAAAGGGTAATATATCTTCAGTATTTTTTGTTATTTTGTGGCTATTTTTAAATAGAAGGAAAGCAATCAAATTGCTTACAATCCCCACCAACTACTGTGGGGTGATGTAGCAGGAGCGAATATTATACAGCATCTGTACACCTCATGTTCTACACCCCAGTGTCACTGTCACATTCTGTCAAATCCAGTCTCTAGCGAGGAGCCTCTGCTGCTGAGCCAGAATCCTTCTCGGCTTCAACGGATGAGGTAGCCTCAGCAGGTGACTCTTCGGGTTTTACCACCGTGGCCATGGCCTCCCCCTTATTAAGTTCTGAATCAGTGTCTATGTTTCCCACTTGGCTAAGGGGAGGTTCGACAGCTTTGTTACCACCTGCCCTGTCTGCCACCTCGTGCTTCTCCTTTCCTCGATTTTCTTCCTTCTCTCTACGGGAGTCTCTATCTCTAGAATCCCTGTCCCTGTCCCGATGCCCACTAGAGCGTCTACTTCTCTCTTCCAAGTCTCTGTGCCTGTCCCGGTCAGGGCTCCTTCTTCCCCACTCTCTCCTTTCACGGTTACTATTATCTCTATCGTCATTACGGCTCCCATATCGTTCCCGGTCATTTTCCACCCTACTTCCAAAAGATCTTCTTCCAAACCTTTCTTGGTCTCTACCTGAGTTGAACTGCTGCCTGTTATCATTTCTAAACTGCTGTGGCTGCTGCTGAGCTGGCGCTGGCTGCTGTGATGGTGCTGGTTGCTGTGACTGTGACTGCTGTGGTGGTGGCTGCTGCTGCTGCGGTGGCGGCGGTGGCTGCTGCTGTTGCTGCTGTGGTTGTTGCTGCCTTCCATCTCTGTCTTCTGATCCTCCTGGGCCCGGCCCTGGGCCCCCAAGCCCTGGCATCCCACCAGGCCTAACAAAGGGGCCATGTGGTGGAAAAGGCCCTTTCATTCCATGAGGTGGGGGCATTGCAAAGCCTCCTGGTCCTGGTGGCGGACCCCTGTGCATCATGTGAGGTGGCATGGGCCGAGGTGGCATCATAGGGAACCGTTGCAAATGTGGTGGAGGCATCCCTGGGGGGCGCTGGAGTGGGATCAGGCCAGGTCTGGCACCAAGCAGACCAGTAGAAGGGGCCTGGAGCCCAATTACAGGACCGGGTGCAACTCCTTGAGTGCCTGAAAAAGAACCAAAATGAAAAATGTAAATGTAGTCTACTTTTAGCTGTCTCTGTGGACTTGGAAAGAACAAAATTCAGTCCTAAGTCAATTTCACTCTGAATTTGTGCTGACCTAACCCTACGTTAGCCAGTAACTAAGGATCATCACTTAGGCAACCATTACAGGCAAAGAATGAAAAATACTGAGAGACAATTGTGACCTTGCAATGCCTATCAGCTGTCTTCTCTAGCAGCCCCCTCAGACGCTGTTTCACCAACACGTAAGACATCTAAGAATGTCTCACTGTGCTATGTTCAGAGATAAGGCCTGCATTCAGTGTCAGCTATGTAAGACGGCAGGATATCCAGTGTTCTCTCAGCCCAAGGTCAAAATCTTAATGTGACATGTCTTAATGCACCTACCTGTAAAGAGGCCAGTGACTTAAAGCATCTAGCCAAGATGTCCTGTTAGACTGCTCCATGCAGTTATTATGCAATATGCACCATCAAACTAGAAAATATGGCAGCCCATACACACACAAAGCCAATTTTTTCTTTGTTTTCTAAGCACTGTGGAAAGTGTAATCCATTAGGTCAACAAGGCTGCTGGGTCCCGTGGGTTCCTCAGGCACACAGCTCCTCTCCTTCCAAAGGCAGTTAAGACTGACAAACTGGCACTGCTTGTAAAGTCACATTTGCTCACTGCATTTAGTTCTGGTCTGCAGGAGAGCCTGCTTGTTCTGGCTCAAGAACTACATGAGCTCAACATCCAGCACTTGCAGCAGCAGGGTGAAGGAAGGATTTGTTTTGGTCCTGATCAGTAGGCATTAAATTTCTCTCTCCAAATACAAAGAACAAATGGCACTGTGATCAAAAGCCCAAGTCTGACAAAATAAAGGTCCGGAGAGGAAAGAGTTATAGTCACACCTTTGCCCATGTGCCACAGCAAAGTCTGAGAAAGTTACAGTTTATGACCACTAGCTGACAACGGTCATAAGTGCCTGTATGACAGAAACATATTGTAATTTTAGGTTTACAAGTTGAGCCAACTTACATCTAACCATTGTGGAAAATTAGTAAAGTCAGTCCTATAAGTTCCTGCATTTTCTGTATGGACAGTCAGTACTAAGGGTGAACCAGAATTCCCATTCTAGTTTTGCCTTGTCATAATGTATGAGCCAGACATACATTTATTGATACATTTAGCTAGACTAAATCACTCAATGTCTGAAACACCAGCTTACAATTCTGTAGCCTCAGAGACCCAGAGCCACAGTCTTTACTTAAGCAACCAAGTCCCAGGCGTGTGCGAGGAATGACTTCTGGCGTCTACCCAAGAACTCCAAGGAGGGGAAAGTGTCACCTGCCACTTTCAATGGTCAACTCAGCACCTGCACAGGTAACTGTGGACAGTATCACCCCATGTACTGTTTAGAAAGGTGATATTCTAGGACTGAGCAGAACATTTTAAAATACAGTATCAATTCCGCTTTAAAGCCATTTAGTAGCTGAGAAGAACTTAGGGCCAATCAAGCTCCCAATGTGCAGCTGTTGGAAATTCCGTGAGATGTGCAAATGTGGCAAGGGCTTTCGGGATGTCCTGAGAAAAATCCTCCCCAACAAGCTAGGCCACCAGCTTGACTGAGGCCAAAACACTCACGGGGCAAATGTAGTCAGTACTTTCAGTACCCTGAGAATATGTCACACAAAGCCCCTAAGGCACACTACCTAAAAGTTGCCCAGCACTGGCTAGGCCCAAGGCACCAGCTAGAGGAACCAAAAGCACCATCAGACTTGCCTTTGCTACATCTTTTATTATCTACAAGGACGGAAGGACTCTTGTTTACTGCTGCCATCCTCCAGTGCTACTCCAGGTTCACTGGAGCAATCTCGAAATGCTCCAGCCTTTCAGACAAGTCTGAGGAAGCAAAACCATCTTGCAGGGCAACCGGGAGGTCCTTAACCACCAATGTGACTGTGGATGGGAGCGCAAGAGCAATTCCACACCACAGAGGAGATGACGTGACACACTTTATTAACATAAGCCAGTCCCTACGATTATTCTCATAAAACCTTCACAGGATGGATCTGAAGATGTGCAGGAATAAACCAGGCCACTGGTAATCATGTATTTAAACCTCCCATAAAGTGAAATTAAGGGGAAAAAAACTTGCCCAATCTATTGCACAGGTGCTTGGCATTTGCTCTAAATATTATATAGTTGAATCTTTGTTGTGTTAACAATGCTTAGAAGACATGTCAGATGGGATGTTTAAAGCCCTCCCCCTGCAGCTCCTTTTTTGTTATTTTTGTAGCAAAAGCACACTACTTCTGTAATAAAGGATATAATTAAAATGTATAAGGTGAATCCTGTAATAGGCACACAGGCAGACAAATGCTAACTTCTTCCAGGAAATCTTTAAGCCAGCAATACACACCAGTGAAATATAGAAAAGATATGTACAAGACATAAACAGTAAATAAGTTTATCTAGAGTAAAGTGTGCAGTTCTGTAGTTATAAATGTTTCAAAAAGTAACTACTTAATATACCAAAATTTTACTATGAACTCATTTAGGTTTGGGAATTAAAACCAAATCTTCCTTTCAATTTCAATTGCTACAGATGCCACAGCAAGATGGTAACAGTACAGAAAGGTGGAGCTGACGAGACTTCGATGGGAAAACAGAAGAGCTCTGGGTTGGTACAAGACCAGTATGGATAAGAGAAGATGTGCCTTGGCAGAGGGAACAACTTTGAAAATAATACTCCACTGAGGCAGGGGGTGCGTTCACTGTTCAAGAGAACTGCAGGAGGATGGACCTTGGGTGCAGAGAGGAGACCCTCTCTACAGACAAGGCTTATGAAGTTGACCAGATGGGCCAAGGCAATGCAGGGACCTTGTCATGATAAATAACCTGGTCTTTGCCTAATTAGTAGAGGAAACCAGAGTGGGATCCTAAGCAGATGAATGATCCTTTTCTGAAAAGAGCTTTCTGGTAAGTGGGGTATAGAAAGCAGAGAGGGTCATACCACTAGAGTAGTGGTTAGGTTCTTATCCTCAAGCATCTCAGACAACAACAGGCTAAACTGTAAGTCAGGAGCTAGGGTAGGAGACGCACCGAGAACAGCTAGTGAACTGGGATTAAGACACACAGACCTCTGCATGGATGAAGAACCATGACAGGAGACTGGAGAGGAAGGCACCATCTCAGCGCCAAACCCATGGACAGCCTTGCTGGGTATGTGTAAGCAGCAGATCATGTTTGCACTCAGGGCTCAGCATGGCAGAATCACAGCATTGATATTGGCCAAAGAAAGAAAGATCTTAGACCCGAGAAGGCTACCCATCACACACAATTTAGGAATTTCTAGTAAAACCACATTTGGGAGAGATTGTAAAAAAAAAAAAAAAAAAGGATATGCCTGCCTATAATCCCAGAACTCAGAATGTGGAAGCAGGGGGATGTAGGCTCCAGGATAGCCAGGGTTAGAAAGCAAGACTGGAGTGTGGTGGAAGTGGTAACAGCAAAACAAAAACTGAAGTTAAATTCAAAATAACCTCATTTCCTAATGATCTCCAAAATGGCTGCTTCAGTTAAATCAGACACTGGACGGCGGAGATCTATGGAAGAGCTTAGGGGTGGGTGGCAGGCTACCAAGAAACTTCTGAGGGTGAGCAGGACATATGAGCACAAGTGCTTTCAGCTGAAGCCCAGTCAGCTTAAGAACAGCAAGGACCTCCACGTGCAGATGCGCAGAGGCAAGAGCAGGGACAGCAAGATCGCAAGGCATAGAATCTGATCCTCCATCTGTACTTGGCCAACCTGGTCTTCCACGTTCCTAGAAAACCAGGCATTTCCAGCTACTGCCTCTCCATTAGCAGGGAAAGAAGGCTTCATCAGTAGTAAACACACAACTCACATTTAGGCCACCTGCCCACACTCCCCTGAGATTATGTTCTCAACAACCCCAACCCTGCCAAGCCTACATCTCAATGTCCCCCTCAATCCTCAACTCTCATCACAGCTACCTAGGAAAGCCCCAAAGTGGGTCTGCTATTTTAGTTTTTGTGGAACTTGGGACTGGTCACAAGCCCTCCAGCTGAGTTACACTTTGATCCCCAGTATTTATTTTAAATGTGGGTCTAAATATGGCTGCAAGTCACTTCAAGTCCAAGTATGCTGAATGGTCTCCTCAAGAGTTCTAAAATACAGGAACATGTGTTCTCCTCTGCCCAGCAGCCTTCCATTTCCCCAGCACACACTCCCACACCTGGAGATCTAGCTACTTCATAGGCTACTGTTTCTCCTCAGTCTGTCAACTCATTTCTAGTTGATTTACTTTAGAACTTTAGTAGGATAAAATGCCCACTTCTCAATGTGCTCATATAAAAGCTTAAAGCCAATGCTTTGTGCATGTGCCCTGGGAAGGAAGCCTGCTCCACTGACTGTCATCTCCCTCCCCCAGCCCAGCCCACCCAGCTTTTTATTTATGTGAACTTGCCTGTTAACCAACATTTCATAAAATGGAATCATACAAGGTCATACAGTCCGTAGTCCTGTGAGTGGCTCCTTCCACTTGGCCTTTTTCCAAGGTTCATCCAAGCCGTGTAGCAGGAACAAGTAAATTATCTCCCATTATGTGAACACACCATTTTCTATTTTTATTGCACTTGGTTTTTGCAAAACACTTTGTTTTGTTTTCCTGCACTTGTGACAGCTTGGCCCATCCACTCCTATTAACCTACTGCACCCCTCTTCTTGTGTCAATGTTTCCACAATCACCCACCATTTACAAATAAAAACAAAGATAATCCCCTTTTCCTGCCGTCTGTCAGCATTCAACCATGTGTTCCTATGAAATAACTTTATCCAGGGATTTAAACCCAACCACGTCTACAGCCATCTCATCACCCAATTCTCTCCTGTCCTACATGACCAACCTCATCATTCCAGGGAAACTAACTCACCAAGAGCCCTCATTTTCTTAAGGGCAAATGCCGAGGGCTCAGCACTGTTTTCTGAGATAGTGTCTTGCTACTGTTACAGATTGGCCTAACACTTAGGATCCTCCTGCTTTTATGTCCTGAGTTTTGGGACAGCAGCCCTAAGCCACCACAGCAAGACTTAGGAGTTTTGAGCCAGTGGTGGCATTTGGAGCTCATGTCTTCCCCTCTTTGCCTGGCACAGCCTCCAGAGTACTTTCCTGTGTTCTAGCCTACTGGCTACATGTTTTCAGTACGATCCTGGAGAAAACTGAGTGGCTTGAAATGGCTCCCAGTGGGGTGGGCGAGCCTTGACTTTAACCCTAACTAGTATAGCTATGAGAGATTAGCTTACTTCTTACACTTCAGTCTGTTTAGCAACTGATTAAACTTACAACTACTTAGAGCTGCCAAACAGAAATGTCTTCAGCTGTCAGCATCTTATTTTCAATTGTGAAGTGTTTAAACATTCTAGAGCTATGCCCGTTTACCAATTCTGTTTCTGTAACTCTATCGGCCTCTGTGACAATATCTTCAGGACATATGAATGCATCTCTAGAATTTATCCAGTGTACTTGTAACCCCCCCCCCCACACACACACACACAATGGCCAACACACACTCTTGCCGATCTGATCATCTCAAGAATAAAGTCACAGTACCAACTGCTTACATACACGTGAAGACAGGTACACACTGGATTCTTTTCACATGGCATTGGGAGAATCCTCATGGGCCTACCTTCAAAATGCATCCAGATCACAAACTGCTGTACCATCCATATGGGGCTGCTGTTCTCTTAGCAGCTCCCAGTCTGTTCCTTATAGAACATTTTAGAAGCACTATTTCCATTGCACTCCCGATGGCCACAACTTTCCCTACATTCATCTGTCAACAGATTGCTCTATTCCAGCTCTACACCAGCCTTTGTGGTTCCTCCAGGCAGCCTTTGCTGGTGTGCCTGAACTGCCAGCGCTCAGTACTTACGTGGCTTGTTCCCCTTTATCCTCTACTTGGGGTTTTTCTCAAAGCTACTTCCTCCAAATGCGCACTCTGGTCATCTTACTGAGATGGCGCATTTCGATGTCCTTCACCCACTAGCACACCTCTATTTTCTTCTCTTCAATGCAAGGGTTCCATGTGATGTGACTTATTTTCCACAGGAACAGACACACTAGGGAGACAGAGCTCACTTTGCCTACCCTACTCTCTTTAGTACCTGGAAGGATTCTTAATACAGACTAGGTCCTCAGTAGACATGGACCCATGAGGAACACTGGGATTTGGATGGAGGTCACAGAGGTGAACAAGGTATTTCCCCCTCCCCCTCCCCGTGAGAGTAGAGGCTACAGGTACCAAAGTGGTAAGAATCTTTTCAACACAAACCCTGGAGATCCGGATCTTTGAAAACACTGCATTTTCCCCCTTTTTCTATTCCTAACTGCATATCACTGCTATTTCTTTACTTTGACCAAGAGAATGGTCACTGGAGTATTTTTTCATTGGGCAGGGTGATGTTTCTTATATATGAGGAAACATTTACCAGCCACTCATTTCTTCTTGATTTGTACTGCTGGAGCCCACCCCAGGAAAAGAGTGCACAGGAGCCCAGTGTAATGAACCTGGTCTCCCTCCAGTCCACTATCAATGACCCTTAATTTTTCAACCAATCCCTGCTGATCTGCAGGGATTTGTTTACATAGTCACATGTATTTATTTATTTAACCAACCAATCAACAAAAGGCATTTTCTGTTTTTATATCCCACCTTCAGAAAGCCGGCACAGTCAGCATGTGGGTTCCCACCCCAGCTGGCTTCAGTATTCTCAGCATTTAGGGCCTTTCCTTTGAGAACAGCTCAGGCAATGCTTGCAGTGGACTGTGTTGAAAGCGGGTGAAAACGCGATGGCACATCCCTTCACTGTTAGACACAGGACCTTACATGCCACCACAAGCTCTCAGAGGAACTGGAAGAAGGTACGCATGGAGATGTTTCCGCTACGTTAGCAAATGGCATACCATATATTGATGCAAGAATTTCAAATGAGATGTGTCAGCAATCTTTTATAGATGCTCTGAATTTTTTTCTAAACAAAATAATAGACACTGTATGGCTTATTAGCCTATACCATTTATAACTACTTTAAAAAATTATTCCATGTGCTACTTGCTAAGTACTTCATGGATAGGTACAATAATTTTGACTTAAAGTAAGTTTCACTACTTGGTAGTAAACTTGATACAAGTTAACCTTCCATTACTCAATTTTCTGTAGGCAGTTTTATTTGTAGTGTTAGCTAAGTCACCTGTGTCTATGAATTCCTATGCAGATTCCCAAGTTTCTGCCCTCCCACTCTCAAGGTGGAGGTACTCCCAAGTTACCTCATACAGAAGGTGCGAGGCCTACTTCAGGCTAGTTAAGACCAGGTAGGTAATGGCAGCTTCAGGGGACATGGAGACAACGTAGCACCTGGAGGTTTCATTTTCCTCAAAAACATGAGATTTTCCTCATGTTCTGTTTGATATGATTTGCCTTTTGAGATAACATGTTGTATTTATGTATAAAATTTCATATCCTAGGCAAATTTCTGTTACAGAGTAACATTAGTTTGGTATCATTCACCAAACAACACTGCCATTGTCTATAATAAGCTGAAGGTACTCCCAAGTCACTAGTGGAAAACATTTAGGCAGGTATTTTTAAGGCTTTCAAAAGAACACGTTTATAAGACTGTCAATATGCACTTTGGTATATCCTCCTAGCTTGTAATTTAGTATAACCATACTAAAGTTTAATATAAAAGTATTAAAATGCACTGTTTTAAAAAAACTAGGTATTACTCTTTTAAAAAGTTTAATTTTTCTAATTTTCTCTTGATAGTCTGTTCTTTAAAATTAAGACTGGTATACAAATAACAGATTGATGCTTTGATGTTCTAATTTAAATACTGTTTAAAATTGCTAGTTATAAAAATTACAAAGTTCAAGATAGAGGCTGAGCAGAGAAACCCACAGCTAGATGATCAGAAATCAAACACCCACTCTCAAACAATACCGAAATACAGGTAAAACTATTAATCTTCTAGGGCATTTTGGGGCTCTTAATATAAAATCAAACATATTTTATATAATTTACAAACCAATTGAGTCCTCAGTTTTTCTTGAGAAGCCCTAGTCTGAGATCAACTCAATGCCTGCTTCAGCTACGTGGGGACTCAAGTGTGTGCTGCCAGCCCACACACCAGCAACTCAGCTAACAAGCTGTCCCATGTGAGTCCTGCTTTAAAACCACCTTGACTTCCAGCAAAGGAAAAGTAACCTTACATTTGTAAGATTACTCTGAGAAGTGAGATGTCGTTTATAAGCGTCACCATCTGCAGTTGTATGACAAAAGAAGGACAGGTGAGAAAGGAGACTCCGGCTGTAACATGAGTGAACAGGTGATGTCTGTCAGGAGCAGCTGTACTGTCCCACAAGAGGGATCCGTCCCAGCTGGCAGGGTTTCTGTCTGGAAACAGATTCTGATATCCTTGTAACACAGGACAGATAGGTAACACAAACACATTTTTTGTGTACTTTTTTTTTTTTATTGTTTGGAACAAAGTAACCCAAACTTTACATTTACAATTAACTTTTTAATAAATATGCTGTACATCATGTTAGCAATACATATCATACAGAGGTTCCGAAAGGCAAACACAGATGTTTATACAATCAAAAGAAAGACTGGAGCTGCCCCCATCCATCTTCTCTCCTAGGTGGCTGACAACTGCAGACGCTATACTTAGCTTTGACAAAGCACTATGGTTTCAGCTACTTTGGCCCATGAGATACTAAATCTGGTATTCTTGAAAATCTAGTAATAATGAATAATGGTTGTATGCCTAGTCATTTATATCAAAATGCTCTAAAACATACAATGGAAGCTTGGGTCCTTCCCAATGCAGAGTTGTTTTTTGGGGGGCAGGGGAGAGCACCCAGGCTCAGCTAGCAACAGGCTATTAGCTCCAAACTAACATTCAAACTTGAGTCTGAGGACACAAAGATCTCAATAGCAAAGAATCCCCAGGCACTCGCTCCACTACCCTTCCCGCTACAGCCAGGTCTCGACATGGAATAGCGGTCTGCTTACCATCTATCTACTAAAGCCCGTGCTGCTTCCAGACTGCAGGCACACATCAGGAATAACGTGTCACCAACGATCCGTGGCAAGATCACTACTGGATATCTACTGCAGAGACCTGCAATACTGAGTAGTGCTATGAAATAAAACGCTGCTGTGATTTAATGTGTTTTCTGAGTGTGTCAATCGTGGAGCTTGAATACTTGTAATCTAGTCTTATATCCCTTAAAATGCACAAGCATCTTTACAAAGGTAGACTGTTGTTCACAGTGGGCCTTCCTTCTACTTGAGAACACACGCGATCTCATGAGTCAGAGCCCAGCAGAATCAGCAGACTGCGGAGACAGCACTTGTCTCTAGATGTCCTCAGTGCGCCCAGTTTCTTACCTGTGAGAGCTAAGTGCCTCCCGGGTGGGCGGCAAGCAGTCTGTGTGTGTCACTGACTCGCTCACTCCCTGGTGTGCCCATTAGTCCCGTTTACAGACAGGAAATGGGACTTGGGCATTAGCCTCCAGGTTTAGTGTTCTGGTCAATCCAACATCTCTTCTTATAGACTTATGGAAACATCAGAGCACCAAGGAAAGAGGGTACACCTAGTCCCTAAGTCCCCACAAGGGGGAATTAATAAACACTTGCACCCAGCTGGAGGTCCACTGGTACTGTGACACCATAGTGGGATTCTTGCATTCCTCAATCAAAGTGGTGGAACTGTGATGCTTCTGAATAAATTCTCCTTTATTTGAATGCACATGGAAACAATAAAAACAACAAAAAAACACCTCACTTCAAAAAAAAATGTTCAGCCCTGTCAAGCAGGGGACTTTGGGTGAGTGCTTTGACACTTACTGATGAAATCTGGAATGATTTGTAGGTATGTCCAGGGATCGATCAGCTTCCTGTGTGATTCTTGTGACAGATGACAATGTGAGAGGGCAAGTGAAGGCAAGAGAAGAGTGCAAATGGGTGTGGGAGGGCTACTACAAGACAGCAGAAGCCCAGAGTGAGTGCAATGGCGGCCACAGCGGACACCCACTCAGCTCTTCAAAGGGCTTGCTCTACTACAATGTGAAAGTCAGGTCAAGAATGTTTTCATATTAAACCTTTGATTAAACCTTTGTAATAATAAGGAAACCAAAGCCTATTTCTCTGAATGGTCAAGATTTATGCGACTATCTCTGTTGTTTCAAGATCCCATTCCTAGAGACAGGGGCTTGCTATGTAGCTCAGGCTGGTCGCCAACTCAAGATCCGTTGACCACAGCCTCCGGAACTCTGGGTGTGCAGTGCCACAGAGCCCAACGTCCTTCCAGATTTCTGACTGAAGGCATGCACAAGATTTTTCCTCTGTTAACGGAAACTAGACTATTCAATGTTAGTTTAAAGTACTTATTTTAATAAAATAGTTTCCATTTTTATCTTATATCACATTTTAAACCTTCCAGGATTTGAAACTACCTTCAAATTTTGTCTTAAAAGTTACAAAGACAATCAAATGGGAAGAGCCCTGCATTATTAAAAGTCACTCATTGACCTACCCCTTACTCATGGAAGCCAGTGACCTTCCGTCCTGTGAGGAAGGACACGCACAAAGGGCAAGAGGCAATGAGAACCATGGAGGGAGGTCCGGGTCCTTCATCCACGCTGCGCATACCACATCACATTTTTAAGCTTACGAACTTTTTTTGTTTTATTTCATGTTGGTTGCAAAGATTAAGTTGTCTGCTCAGTGGTGGTAAGAAATAAAGGATAGGGCCTTCAGGATCTGGGGGAAGTAGAGTCAGACACTCACTTCAAACAGGAGTACTTATGAGCAGTGGCTAGCAAACTCTTAGGAGATTATAAAATCTTTCTACTCATTCAGTGAATTATGAAGTCCAGAGAAAACCACAAATGCACACAGCTTGGTAAGTTACAGGCAACCTGACAACTACAGCCCTTGGACAAGATTGTCTATGGACCTGGAGGAAGGGCTCAGTAGAAAACTGCATCTGATCCAGATTCTAAGACTCCCACGCAAGCACGTTAGAAAAACGAGAGTCCTAGCCAAGTGCGGCAGTGCTGGTGTCCCACGGAGCCACTGCCATTCCCACACAGGGTAAGAGTCAAAGCACCCTTCACTAAACAAATCACCTTCCCAGATCCTTCTCTAACATTTTTTTCCCTGTTTACTAAGGAAATTCAAAGTTCATTATAAGCCCTAAAGTGCAGTCTGCACAAGGGCAATAAAGCCATTTAAAAAGAAATTGACATGTTTATTATAAATGAGCTTCATGCAACAAGAAAAGCATTTCAATCCAGAAGATCTTGTTGAAGAGTAAAGTGCTTTATCTGAAATCAACATCAAGACCCATATCTCAGTTTGCCAATCGATTCTTCTCTAAAGCTACGTAAGGTTTGGAGAGCAAATGTGCACACACACACACACACACACACACGCACCTCTAAAAATAAAAGACTCACACTCACAAGACCTAACTTCCCATCAGGAGAAGCAAATGTTAATTATACTTTGAAACATCAAGTATGATTTTTTTTTTTTACCTTAAAAGATGGTCTACTAGATATGCTCTGTGATGTGAGGCAAGCCAGTAAAGTAAGGATGGCTGTGGAGCCTCAAGGCTGCGCCTCCCCTAACTGCAGTGTTGAGGCTGGAAAGGAGCAACTCCAGCAGGAGAAAACCAAGGACAGTGAGAAAGGCCCCAGCTCCACCTCACTGCAGAGCCTCATCAGAAAACGCTGTTCTGCTAGGATTATCATAGGTATGTATCTGTCAGTCTATGTACTTTAAAAGTTCCCAAAGTCCAGGAGCTTCAGACAGATAAGAAGAGAACTATCTACAAGGAACCAGCGGCTGGAGCTGACGTGTGGAATCAGAGTCATCAAGAACACATTGTAACAACGCCTTTCACAGAAATTAATCAAATTTATACACCAAATTAACACATGCAGATGGAAATGTTTTATTCAGGACAACTAGGCATCATAAGGTCACCTGGTAAAGAATAACTGCACAAGCCATTTAAGATCTTCCTCAAAGGAACATTGCATTGGGGATTACTCTGCCAAAATTCACAGTATTTTTAAAAAGCCAAACTTGAAGGGGAAAAAAAAGTAACAATAAAAGAATAGTTAACTTACCAAGCAGTGACACAGGCTGAGTTACAGGAGGGGTGGGCAGATTCGTGGGTGCAGCAGGTGGCCCAGCAGAACCATACATTTTCGCACTGTCACCAGACTCGGCATTTCCTCTAGCCCCAGACACCACTGTTGGAATGGGATTTCCAATAGATAAGTCTTTTGTAGTGTCTTCATTTATACCAGCGATAGCAGCTAAGGAATAATCACATTGACATGTGACGCTGAGTGGTTAGCCACGCTCCCATCAACAATCTGCAAGCAGACTACAGACCCTCCTCTTTGTTCACTCTCCCTCCTACCCAACTCCAAGACGTCAAGTCAGCATAGAGGAAAGACATGCTTACAGTTTGGGATGCTTATTGGTGGAGTGTGAGGTGGAGGAATGGATACTGGTGGAGTTATAGGAGGTGGGGGTCCAGGAGGAAGAAAACCTAGAATAAGAAAAATCGCATCAACTCCTGCTATGAATAAGAAAAATCGCATCAACTCCTGCTACTTGACTTTATCTCAGAGCCTATAGAGTATTCTCAGTCAAGTCAGTGTACCTGGTGGTAAATGCATTGGGTTGAATCCTGGGCGCAAAAATGGTGGAGGAGGAGGAGGAGGAGGAACAGCAGGGCCAAAGCCTGGAGGGGGCATTCCTAAGGGAGGAGTGAACGCAGGTGGCTGGAGAGCACCGACAACAGGAGGGCCCGGCTGATGTGGTGGGACCTGGGAAGAAAAGGAAAACCACAATTAGCAGCTTTCAAATACAGTGTATGTGTGCCTAGAAAGGAAAAGCAGGCGCTCTTAAATTCTCATTATACCACTACATTTGCTAGAATAAAAAGATAGTAAGTAGGCAACCCGTGCCTACTTAACTCTAAGCTCTGTTCTCTCCTGGAGGATGGCTATACAACTGTCTATAGTGCCTTCCTGGTTATTTTAGCTTTCTAAACTGGAAACATGCCTACTTGAAATAAGTATGAGGTTAAGTAAGTTAAGACAGAATCAGTGGTGGTGTCTGACACCAAACACCTAAGAAATGCAATTTGAAATTTAAAAACTATCAATAAGCCAGATAGGTCAGGTAGTCCTAGCACTTAGGAAACAGACAGAAAAGGTTTGAGGGTAGTCTGGGCTATGTGGCAAGACTCTGTCTTAAAAAACCAACCAACCAACCAACCAACCAATCACCCACCCACCTACCCACCCACCCACCCACCACCACCACCACCACCAGCAACAACAACAACAACAACAACAACAACAACAACAACAACAACAACAACAACAAAAAAAAAAACCGGCAAAACGGCAAACAAATATGACATAACATTTTCCACAGAGCAGCTGGGGCTCGGATGTGTGTGTCTGAGCTCAGAACACAGCAACTCGTGAAGAACGAAGGCCTGCTAAGAGGTGAACACAGGGCAGCTTTGGATTTCATCTCTAGGACAATATAAATCAAGGGCACTGAATAATCCACACACTTGTGAAGCAATCTAAATTTAATCAGGTTTTATTAACATTTGTGGAAAAAAAGCTGGAGTTTACAAAGAGATTTAATACCAAAGAGGGAAAAGCACTATGCCTGTCTACTCACTTTTTAGAGAGAATAGTAAGATTTCAAAAGCAGTCTTGCAGACCTTTGAAGGTTTACACCATGTTCTCAATCCCTTACCTGTGGAGGTGGCACTGTTATAGGCGCAGGAACAGGGATGGGAGGGACAGGCACAGCCACAGGCTTAGGTATGGGTGACACTGGCTCTGTGTGGGAGGCTTCTGCACCTCCATTTTGGGCAACTTCATTTTCAGGCTTCTTGGGGATGCCTTTCCAATCTATGAATTAAAGAAATGTAACAAAAAAAAATGTTTACCATTTTCATGTAAAACTTTCAATAAAGAAGAAAACTAAAGATTAGAAAATATTAGCTTCACTAAACAAATTCATGTTACTATTTTTAGTAACTATTTATTTAAAGTAACAAAAAACCACAGAAATCAGGTGAACCACAGATGGATGCAGCAGACACTTCTAGTTCTAACGCTTCCTCCCAGTCACTCCCTAATAGTAACAACTCAGAGTCCCTTCCACCTCTTTGTATCTTGTAAGGAAGGAAAATCCAGAAAGTTATGTTTGCATTCTGTATTCCATGGCTTTACTGGTTATTCATCTTCGTGATAAGGAAGATGTCGCCAATAAAACCTCCTAGGACCACGACGCCCAGGGTTCACTGGCTTAGTTTTGTCATCCTGACCACGAGCACACGCCCAGACACGGTAGGCTTATTTGCCTGAAGAGAAATACAATCTGGCTTCTGTATTGAGTGAAAGTAAAGAGTGAAAGCATTGCGCAACATTTAAGGAGGTGGGCATCCCTGTTTTTGGTTGTCAACACTCTACACATCCTTTATTCCCACAGCAATCTTATTACTAATTTGGCACTCAGAATATTTGTATCCACAAACAACTCAATTTTCTAGTCGTGTGTGTGTGTGTCTGTGAGGGGGGGGGAGAGAGAGAGAGAGAGAGAGAGAGAGAGAGAGAGAGAGAGAGAGAGAGAGAGAGAGAGAGAGAGAGAGAGAGAGAATACAGAGTTGAATGTCATCATATTGTACTAGGACGGCGTCTCTAATCAAAGAGCCCAACCCTAAGATGCTTCTGTGCTGACAGTGTTCTAATCTGGGGGGGCTCTGTGCTTGTACTGACCATGTACACTGGGAACTAGGCAGCCTGTTTTCAGTGCAAAGTTCTACTTAACCACGAGCCTCACGATAGCTACAGTGTCTATACTTCTCCACTGACCATGATATATGGAGAAAGATCACAATGTCTTCAATTTTCATGAGAGGTAGTCTCCTGACTGGTACTGAAGCAAAGCATAAACTTACATTTGATTATAGGACTGTACTCTGTCAGCAGAGGGTCTGCTTACCTGGGTTAAGTGTGTCACTGTCCAACATGCCTCCTTCACAGAAACTCTCCAGCTCCTCAGCTTTGACTTTGTCCCACGGAATGTAAGTGACACCAAGTTCAACATCCCAATACTGTTTATAATCTGCCTTTATTCCTTTGTTTAAGGCCCAGGCAATCTACAATGGTGGAAACACACACAGAAAGGGGAAAAGGTCATAAATCTTCCGTTCACTACTCCCCATCATTCTACTCCTCTGAACAGGGCAGCCAGGGGCAGCCTGGACCAGCTGTCCCTGCAGAGGACTTAAGATTCTCCTCACTAATCAGATTAACGAACTGTTGTGCTGTCTCCCCACTGACGGGATGGAAATCTCTCCACATTCACCACACCCAGCACACCTGGCTAGCACGTGCTACAGCTAGGGCAGTATCTTCTTGCAGTCTACATTTGAGAAGAACCAGGCAGTGACTGCAGCAGCACTGAATCTGAGTCCTCAGAGGGCAGCTGTCTGCACGCTTCTAATTCTCTTTACCTTTGTCAACATTTGTTTCACAGACACCACCCTTTCTAAGAAGGGGTGGTAAACCGTAAGTTGTGGAATATCCACATTTTTATAGAAGAAAATATTTTACTAGAAAACACCTTTAAAGCACCGATTAGAGCTAGATAGACGTGGAGCTGCACGCAGTAATTCCAGTACTCAGGAGGAAGATCAGGAGTTCAAAGCCAGCCTGGGTTGTATGAGTCTGGTTTCTAAATAAGTACATAAGTAAATAAATAAATAAGGTGGTTGGAGGCATAATGGTTACCTAGCATATACTAAGAACTCCAGTTAAATTCCTACCACTTTATTAAAAAAATAAATCATATCAATAAGATTGTTATGTTAGCTGGGGGGGGGGGGGTGCACACCGTTAATCCCAACACACAGAGGAGGCAAAACAGGCAGATCTTTGTGAGTTCGAGGCCAGCCTTGTCTACAGACTAAAATCCAGAATAGCCAGGGCTACACAAAGTAATCCTGTCTCAAAACAACACAAAGCTATGTCAGCTTAGCAATGAACTGACTCCTAGTAATACTCCGCCTTACCAATACACCACGCCTGCCCCAGCAGCTGCCAAAGAAGCTTCTTCTTGCAACTGATAAGAAATAGCAGAGACCCAGCAACCTTGGCTGCCTTCACTGAACCCTCCCCTCAGGATCCAAAAACTAGGTGGAAGAGAGGGTGGACAAGTTTCAAGAGCGGGAGGGCCTGCGGTAACTCCAATTACACAGATACACCAACGAAATAAGACAGAGCAGCTTCTCTAGGTCTTGCACAGGTTCAAGCCAGCTCGGGGTCCTGCCAGCTCGGAGACCCACCGAGAGAGAAGCCAGCACAGGCTCCCACCTCTAACCAACAAGTTACTCAAACAGACATCTGGTTGCAAAAGCAACATTAGTTTTCCCAATAGAGCTTGCTGGGTTTATTACCCTCAGGGCAGGCCCCACACCCAGCAGTGCATGGATGATCGAAACAGGGGTAGACTTTTTTATCTCCAGCTGCGGTGGGCATTTTTGTCTCAGTGACATTTTGCTTGTATGTTTTGGCCTCTAATTTTGGGAAGGGTATACTATTTTCTGTGCTTTCCCCGCTCATTTTATTGCTTGTCTTCCATATTGGGGTGTGGGTAGGGTGAGGGGCATGGAGAAGAGGGAGGTGGGACCTGGAGGAAGCTGGGGGAGAAGAACAGCTGGATAAGAATACACTGCATTTAAAAAACAAAACAAAACAACAACAACAACAAAAAACTAGCTGGGCTGTGGTGAGGCACACCTTTAATCATAGCACTTGGGAGGCAGAGGCAGGTGGATCTCTGATTTCGAGGCCAGCCTGGTCTACAGAGTGAGTTCCAGGACAGCCAGGGCTACACAGAGAAACCCTGTCTGGAAAAACCAAAAAACAGAAAGAAGTTACATAAAATGTTATGTCAACTAACAGTAATGTTTCTTAGTGGGTAGCTTTTACGCCTCAAACCATGCCCAAGCAGCTAAATTATAGTTTAAAAGAAAATCCCCAACAATAATATATTTACATATAAAACCCTTTATAAATGATCAAACTGTACCTTTATGGATTTCTGGTTCACTTTATAGTTTCCTCGGCTCAGTTTCTGCAGGGCACGGTATGCATCTTGTCTATGAACCATAACGATATAGGCACAACCCCTGGGAGGAATCATCTAACAAAATCAAAGAGCAGGTCAGACCACTGAGCCACAGCCTTGCCCCTTCTCATCGGTGCTCCCCAGTCTAAGGGAGAGCCCAAGCACTGAGCAGTTCAGCATTTCCACTCCCAGGACCACCAACCACAGAACCAGGGAAGAAGCTGTGGGGTTAAATGTTGACAATTCAAGTCTGGTCTTAACTAGAGTGTGCACATTCTGTTACTTTCCTAGAAAGAAGCTGTGGGGTTAAATGTTGACAATTCAAGTCTGGTCTTAACTAGAGTGTGCACATTCTATTACTTTCCTAGAAAGGTATTTTAACATAAGTACCATTGTCCAGCGCAGAAGGTTGAAATGAGCCTGCAGCTGAGAGCTCAAGGCCTCGTCTCAAAACAACAGAGCACGTCTTGCCTAGCTAGCACCCTAAGGGCACTTAAGTACTCACATTGATTGATTCAATTGGACCAAACTCTTCTAAGAGACTGGCAACATCCTGCTGAGTAGTCCTTTTGTCCAGTTGTCCCACCCACAGTGTGGTACTACAAACTGAAAGTAAATTAGTGATTAAAACACTTCAATCAGGAGCACTACACATTATAAGTGTCATCACTACATGGCACCATGATGCCAAAGGTTTAAATCAGAAATCCCATTTATAAAGTATATATAAATTTTTAGGTATTTAAAAGTTAAACTAGGACACAAGGATTGGGAAAGCAGCAGTCTCTGTGTGACTAGACCTGACAAGCAGGCACTGTCTGCCAGCCAGGACAGAGCAAGGCTAGAGCCTCAATTTCTCACCCCACACACCCCCACACCCCCACCCCCCACCCCCCCCACACACACACAGCCCAGCCTTTACCAGCAGCCACCCCTCCCTAGCTTCAGTGCTGCTTTCTTTGTATGGGGTCTCCTATGCATGAGCCTCGTTTTAAACACCTACTGCTCACTATCACTATTTCAACTGTAATAGTTACCGATTTACAACAGAAGATGCCTACTTTATATGTTCTAAAACACGACAACCAAGCTAACAGTCTATAAACTATGGAATTTTCATCAAAGAGGGAAGTAGTTGTGCTAGTGGAAAGACAAACCTGTGTGTGCGGAAGTACTAGAAAGGCCGTGTAGTACCTGAGTCAGACACACATATGGAAGATCTATTCAGGATAAAGCTCAACCTGGATGATAACGACTCATTTATGGCTTTGCTAACAGTCATAACATATCTTAAACCCACAATGGGAAAAAACAATAAAGTATGAAGACAGGTTCACTATTTACCACTTGCAGTTTCTGACTTGATCTGAGGGAGGCCTTTCTGCCGCCGCTCCCTCTCTTTTTCTCGATCCCGTCTTTCTTGAGATCGAGAACGAGGTGAGTGTCGGCGCCTATCCCTGGACCGAGACCGAGACCGACGGTGGCGGGATCTCCGAGACCTAGAGCCAGACCTAGATCTTCTCCTTTTTGGTGACCTAATATGTATCCAATAAGAAGATGGATAGCACACAGAGAAAGAAGGGAAACATGCACATATTAAGTTTAAGGAAAACCACAAGTATGTGAGTGAACATCTGAATCTGCAAGAAAGCAGTCACAGGGAATGCAAGGGTGTGACAAAATAAATAAGGCTGCCAGCTTCTTAGCGTCTAACACTCCCCACAACCTATTGAGAAGTCCATGATCAGGGCGGGAACACTGCCGCTCCTAACCCTTTCTTTGAAGAACACAGTGAACTATGACGTCAATATGCTATGCTATTACGACTTCTGCTGTCAGTGCACAACTTACAACTCCTGGAGACACTCGGGTACTAAGTCACTCAAGCAAAATGTGGGTAAGGTGACTCCGACTTGAAAACAATTTTGCTTGGATTATTACTATTACTTTTCATGCATACCAAGCTGACCTCAAACGTCTGATGTCTGAGTGCTGGGATTGTAGGTGCGCAATACCGGACCTAGTTCAAGCAGTGCTCATGATAGAGTCCAGAGCCTTGGGCACATGAGGCACTCTGCCTTAGCTACAACCCCAGATTTGATTAGAAATCAAAAGAAAAACCAATTATTATTTTAATACCTTCTCCTTATATACCAACTGTTAACATTTTGAATATCAGAAAAACCTAAAGCTGGGCATGGTTGACATCATTTTAATCCAAGCCCCAGAAGGCAGGGAGAGGTGAACTACTCTGAATTCAAGGCCAGCCAAGTCTACACATGGAGTTCCTTGCTCAGTGTGTGTACAGCATATGTAAGACCCCACGGAACAACAACAGCAACAAGCAGCAGCAGTGTCATGAGGCTTCCCAGTCTCCTCAGACCAGAGCCATCCTGTAAGTTACCTGGATGCTGACCTGGATCTCGACTTTCTGCTCTCGGGCACATGCCGCTTCACTTCTGGAACACAAGGCTGCTCTACTTCCATCTCCTTAAAAAAAAAAAATTGGAAAAATCAGAAATTTAGAAATCATAAGATATACATATACATACTAATTTTTTGGTTCTTGGATCGAATGATTACTAGCAACCATTGACTAAAAACAAAACATTTCACAGTGTATGCAAACTAAGAGGAAAGTCCTCTACTTGTGGAAGTTACTGTGTATAAATCACATATCATTTTAACAACTAACACTAAAACTAGGCACTGATTGAATCTCTTCCTCCCTCTAGCTCAAGCCGACACTCCAGAGCGGCCGGCCGGTCACATGGACCCTCCACTAAACCCCTGGAGCACCCAGGATAGAGATAGTTAAGTGGCCAAACATCTTCATCACACTGCAGCAAAACCAGAAAACAAACAATAAGGAAAGTGTGTAAATCAAGCTAAGAAACTATCACCTGCTGATGTGGCTGTTGTGAATGGGGCTCATTTTGTGGCTGAAAAGTTGGTTGGAAAGTTGGCTGTACTGGTGGAGTTGGAGGCATCCCAGGCTGAGGCATCCCAGGCTGAGGCATCCCAGGCTGTGCCATCCCAGGCTGAGGCATCCCAGGCTGTGCCATCCCAGGCTGGGGCATCCCAGGCTGTGCCATCCCAGGCTGAGGCATCCCAGGCTGTGCCATCCCAGGCTGAGGCATCCCAGGCTGTGCCATCCCAGGCTGTGCCATCCCAGGTTGTGCCATCCCAGGCTGAGGCATCCCAGGCTGAGGCATGGGAGGAAATGGAGGTGGTGCAGAGATGAGCCCAAATCCTGGCAACTGTCCATTAGGAGGAAGTGGAACCTTTCATTTTAAAAAAAGAGTGAAATCTATTACGTATCAGCAACAAAAAATAGTTTTGAAAAACTTCAATACATTTTAATTGAGAAAAGCTACCCAGTTTCTACATAACTTTTTTCTAAGCCATCATTATACATTCAAGTATGACATACTTGACAAGTTCTGTAACTCACTCAGAATTCTGAGTGATTTAAGGTGCAGCTTTCTGTACATAAGGTGGCAATGACAGGCTAACCGTAGCCAAGGAGGTGCTCGATTGCAAATGGACTTCTTCCAGCTTTTTAACAGTTAAGTTTTTCAGAAGGAAAAATGGCTATAAGAAATGGTTTTTTGATTCCTTGAAAAAAACCCGTGTTTGCTAGGCATGATGGTGTACACCAGAGTTGCCGTGAATTGATGAGCAGGCTGGTCTACAAATGGAGGCAGAGCCACATACAACACTTCATCTCACAAACGAGTGCAAAACAAAAAAACAATGGTCATATATACAGTGCAGTCCAGGCTGTCCTGACACACATAATCCTCCTGTCTCAGCTGCTCAAATGTTATGTGGTGTTGACACCACACCCAATTAAGTATGTAATTTTAAATGTTACCAAAGGGCCTCCTGACATAATTAACTTTTAAAATTCTAAATAAAATCACAATAGTCAGAGTTAAAGCTAACCTGCTATTTCAGCATGTACAGTTACGTCTAGCACCAATACAACCAATCATGCCACAAAACACCTTCTGGAATGATTTATAAACATTCAGAAATAGTCCGTAGTATGTGTCTAATAAACACCTAGCGGTATGTTCTTATATTGTCTTCATATTTAAACAGGCTTCCTTAGCAAGTCATTAAAAACCACTGTACCAGTTACATGTTACCAGATGAAAAACTGATCTGGAAACAATATAGAGACTAAGGTTCACCTGGAGACTCTTTACACAGGCTATGAATGTGGGAGGTTTTCCCAAGACTAGCTGTACATAAAAGTAATTACAGATTTAAAAATCAAACAAATCTCCACATATTGTCTGGAATGATTACAATGGGGATGGGGGTGGGGCAAGCTTTGTTTTTTAAAGTCTCACCCCTAACTGAGATTCACAGCAAGGTGAGCCTACAGTATTTCCTGTTAACTCTCTGCTTTTATTGCATGATCTATACTACCAACACCACCTACACTAAGAATGGAAAACTCTCTATAGTGTCCAATCATCACAGCATGCAGGAAAGAGACTCTAGCAAAGGAAAGAACTGTGTCTAGTAGGTTTCTTTAGAAGGTCAATGCCACTAAATTATTTTAACTAAAATACCTATTATTATTAGATGAAGATGTCATGTTTATAAACTTGTAATTAAAATCAAAAGCAACTCAAGACAGTTGCCATTCCACAGGCCTCACTGGAGTTGCAGTCCTCCTTAGCAAACTGTATAGTAGCAGCAGTGCTCAGAAGGACAAAAAGGTCACTATGAGAAGTGTGCCCGTACCTGATGGTGCATGGCATCCTGCTGTATGGGCATCATCCGAGGCTGAAACTGGTCCATATTTTGAGGCTGTGTGAATGCTGGCTGCTGCATGCCATCTCCAGGGTACCCACTAAAATAAGGGGAGCACTTTCGTTATTCATTCAAAGCACCTAATGCCCTAAGTCACATTTATATTGCAGAATGTCACTCTGGAGTAACAAGCAATCAACAAATTTAGTACAACATAAAAGCCACATTTTAAAATTCTAACTCTGATAAGGTTATTAGGTTGGGAATTCCTATTCCCAATAGGAATTTCTTTTCTTTTCTTTTTTTTTAAAAAGATTTATTTTATTTATATGAGTACACCTTAGCTGCCTTCAGACACACCAGAAGAGGGCATCAGATCTCATTACGGGTGGTTGTGATCCACCATGTGGTTGCTGAGAATTGAACTCAGGACCTTTGGATGAGTCGTCAATCAGTGCTCTTAACCTCTGAGCCATCTCTCCAGCCCAGGAATTTCTTTAATATAATTTTTTAAAACAAAGTCTGCACTGAACTGTGTTTTTATTCCTAATTGTTGCTTAGATTATGTGTTGTAACTGTTGCCAGCTATCAAGGCATTAAGAAGAACTCACAATGGCGCCTGTGGAGGAGGGGGCGAGGTAGCAGAGGGTACAGGCACAGCAGGAGCAATGGCAGGGGTGGCCGCAGTGGGCGCGGGAGGCGCAGCAGTGGCGAGGGCTGCGGTGGAGAGAACAGCAGCATCCTCTTTCTTTGAGTCTTCCACGGCTTCTGGCTCATCGTCATAATCAAATCTATCAAGCAGCTTCTGTAATATGCAGGCAATGTTCCATTTTAAAACAAAGGCTGAGTCACTAAAAAAGAAACTTTACAGAAATAACACGCTTGCACCAGCCATACCCCACATGCTATGTACACAATTTCTTTTTCTCTTGCATGTTCTGGGGGCCATAGTCTAAAGACAGACAATTTTGACATCCATGCCATGTTAGAAAAAATACAACTTTAAATTCTATTCTCCTTTTCCAATGCTAAGAGCAGTGTTCTTCCCCCCCCCCCCATCTGTTTATTTAACAGTAAGTTTATCAGTACAGTTATCTAGAATACCTAGTTGCTATAGATAAACTAAACTCCTGGAGTTCTGTGGACATATATGCTTTCAAGTGCTGAACCACAGACTTTACCCTGTCCCTATAAATGCATATGGCCATGTGCTGCCCAGGCAAGGATATACTAATAAAATCTAAGAAAAATCTTATGTAGGACAGGGCCGGAGAGTCTCTTGAGCTGTTTAAAGTTTCTTTCTCAAAACTTCACAGCTCACACCAATTTCCCCAAACCTTTCTTAAAACAAACAACAAAAGCTATAATCTGTAAGTTCATGGAATTAGAACAATAATTTAAAATAAAACCTATTGGGCCAGTGCAGTAGGTTGGTAGGTAAGCTAGCTGCCTGTCTTGCAAGCCTTAACACATTTTGAGTTCCATCCTTAGAACCCGAGCAAAGGTGGAAGGGGGAAAAAAAGACTACTCAAAATTTCTCTGACCTCCATGTGAACCATGCCACACATAAATCACTCTCGTCATAACTTTAAAAAAATTAAGCTTATTTTAAAAAGGGAATGTAAGACATTAAACAGTTACTGTGGCTTCCTTTAGAGGGATTATACATTTTATAATCATAATAAAATCTTTGATACAGAGATCTGATTTCATACTTGACATAGACAAGGCTCAGGAGGTCCAGCTAACTTTTCTCTCCAACTATGCCTACAAAGCTCAGGGGTTTCCATCTCAGGTTCCCAACTCACACTTCTTGTACTGTTCTGCCTTGTAACTCCAGTGTACATTATGAACAGATTTCTAAGTCACAAAAGGATGGGCTTTCTTTAGACAACACACTACACAGAACTACACCAAGTGTAAAGAGTGTTTGGTAACAGCAAAACTCTTCTTTTTTCTGACACAGGGTTTCTCTGTGTAACAGCTCAGGTGTCTTGGCACTCTCTTTGTAGACGGAGCTGGCCTCAAGCTCAGATCTGCTCGCCTCTGCCTCCCAAGTACAGGGACTAAAGATGTGCGTCACAGCAGCAATCCTTATTAAAGAGCAATTAGTATTTTCTGAATATAATCTATATTTCAGGTACTATGCAGATATTCTAACTTGTGGTACCAACAAGATACAATTTTTTCAATTTTAATATCCATATATATTGATCTCGAAAAAGATTTGAAACCTTTAAAAAATCTCTCATTTAAAAAAATAATATCTGGAGCTAGGCAGTGGTGGCGCACACCTTTAATCCCAGCACTTGGGAGGCAAAAGCAGGGGGATTTCTGAATTCAAGGACAGCCTGGTCTACAGAGTGAGTTCCAGGACAGCCTAGGCAATACAGAGAAACCCTGTCTGGAGAAAACCATCACCACCACCACTACCACCACCACCCACACCACCAACATCAATGTTGTTGTTATTATTACTATTATTATTTATTATCATTGTTATCATTACTATCATCATTATTTCTGGTGGTTTAGAGGAAATGGAAGATGTAGAGAGATCTGAGTAAGTGCTCCCAGTGTCTAGCTTAAGTCAGGCTTTACTGCGATGAAGAGCACAGAACACAGAGCATACAACATACACACCCATACAATTACCCCAGCATAACATTTCTTTCTGCAAACAACTCCTTCAGGTAAAACCACTGCGTACCATGGTCTTACTCAGCATTTCCACTGCTGTATATAAGAAGAAAAGTAACAGCAGCAGATGCTACAGAGAACGACAAACAGTACTACCCAGAGATCCCAAAGGACTCAAAGCCCACGTATGAATGAAACAAAAAGTTCTAATAGCCTATACAAAGAGAACCATTCACCAAGGCAGATGACCACTGCAGGAGAGACTCTCAGAACATCTGAAAGCTAAAGGATGCATTATGGCACCATCTACTGACAGGTACATTGTGACAGGTAATTGTGTATTGATTTGATATCTAATATAGGCACCAGTTATCAGGCCCAACCTAATAAAGACATTACTGCGATAACTGCGGAGGTAAAATACTTTAGATCACGTCATTTAATCAATAGCCCAGGAATGTAGCAGATCACCCTGCCAAAAAAGTGGGCCCTGGACATGATCTTTCCCCGAAGAACTGTTTCCCGAAGAAGCCCTCTGAGGAGCACAGCACAGAAACCCTGCCCGTTTCTAGTCTCCTGCCCTTTGGAATGTTCTCAGGAAGATCCACATTGCTAACATTATATGGACTTATAGCCTGCTCATCTACCTGAAAAAACAAAACAAAACAAAAAAAAAACTTTAAACTGCTGATTTAACTCCCATAGAGCTACAGAGATGGCTTAGCAGTTGAGAACAGACAGCTCCTTCTGAGGACCCAATTCAGTACCCAGCACCCACATGGTGGCTCAAAAGCATCTGAACTCCAGTTCCAGGTAACTTGATGCCTTTTCTGACACTCATAGGAACCAGGCATGCACATGGTTCATATACATACATACATACAAACATACACATAGAAAAGATGACACTTGTGGTTTAATTGTAGAACACATATGTAAGGCCTCAAACAGTACCACTAAGCCTGAAAAAAGAAAAAAAAAATCAAGCAGAGGTACATTTGGAAATAAGTATATATTTATGTCCTGGGTGGTCAGGGATTTGCATATGCTAAGATTTTTGAGTTCAATCCCCAGCACCAGATACATGTTACTTCAACCACTAAGATGCAGAAATAAACATTGCTATGACAAGCAGTGTCCAAAAAACAAGCAAATAAGTACCAAACGTGATCACAAGTAAGACATTATAATAAAAAAAATGAAGGGTAAATTAGGTATTCTAATAAATAAAATATACACACTTAACAAAACTTTGAACAAGGCTGAAGAGATGGCTCACAGTAAGAGCACTGACTAAGCCAGGCAGTGGTGGTACACGCCTTTAATCCCAGCACTTGGGAGGCAGAGGCAGAGGCAGGCGGATTTCTGAGTTCAAGGCCAGCCTGGTTGACAGAGTGAGTTCCAGGATAGCCAGGGCTACACAGAGAAACCCTGTCTTGAAAAACCAAAAAAGCTTAAAGAGCACTGACTGCTCTTCCATAGGTCTTGAGTTCAAGTCCCAGCAACCACATGGTGGCTCACAACCATCTGTAATGGGATCTGATGGTGATCTTCAGGTGTCTGAAGACAGCTACAGTGCACTATATACATAAAATAAATAAATAAATCTTTTAAAAACAAGCAAAGAAAAAAAAAAAAACAACCAAAGAAACAAACAAAATATCCAAAACCTTGAACCATATCATAGAACAGAATCCACTCCAGAAGGAATAAAGAAACAACATAAGACATCAACAGAGAAACTTCCAAGGGATTAATACTTTAACACCATCTACACAGGAACTTCTGACCACCTGTACCTGGAAACAGACCTGCATGCACACATGCAAACACACCTTTCAAACTGGTCTTGAACTTCTTTGTCTTTGAACTCTGTACTCCATTTCCCTACACACACAGGTTCGAGAGTGTGTGTGCGCGCGCGCTCTACACTGGGCATGCTCATGACTGCCCTTGCTCTCACTCTGGTCTCAGATGGTATAGCCTGGGTGACAGCGAGCCCCACGCAGCCCTGGGCATGGGACTCAGGCTGGGCTGCTCGCGTGCAGTACTCAGCAGCTGTTCTATCTCTCTAGCCTCATTTTTTTTCACTCAAGATTTAACCCAGTCTTTCTTAAAGTCAGTAGTAACTCATTAATCACCGAGATAAAATAGTGAAAACTGGAATTTATCTACCACATCATTACTAATTACTGGTAATAACATTTTTATCTTAGGTTAGACAGAATCATAAATTTTAGAGACCATGATGTTAACCATGTAATTTAATGCTATGATTTTATATATATATATTTTTTTTTACTGTGAAACCAGAACAAGAACTTTTAGACAACCATAACCTAAGAAAACCACAAGAGACAGCAGCAGAGCTATGGCACTCCCCCTCCCCCCTTACCCCCCCCCACCTTAAACAAGCCTGTACAGCCCCTTTCAGATGCTCCCCACAGGCCCAGGCTTAACATTTACTGGGTGGCTAGTCAGTGGCGTGTTTCTTTTGAGGGGAGGTGTTGGGGTGGAGAAAATGTTGGTAAGAAGTCCCCAAGGGCATAGTTCTCAAAGCTTCACCTGGTCCAGGGCCTCTTCCCTCCCCTTTAAACTGAAGAGGTTCATCTGCCACATGGTTCTATTGCAACCACGGATTCAACTCTCTGACACCAACAATCAAAATAGATCTTCCCTCTTTCCATTTGTTCTCTTGGGTACTTGGTCACAGCCACACAGAAACAGGATTTCTAAGGACAGCAAGGCCCCGGGTGAGCAGAAAGATGCTGAAGGCCTCCCTGGACTCCCGTCACAGACATGGTAACTACGGTTATCACAGCAACAGCAAATGTCTATCAGTAACAAAACAGGTAACCTCAGACGCCTCGTCTACTGGGATCTTCATAACCATCCAGGCTGAATGCGGACGGACCTGACAGTAAGAATGAAACAACAGCACAGGCCCACACTCCATGACTTCTGGAGAAACATACAACAGGAACTAAGTATTTGTGAAGTACCAGTGGGTTAGTGAACAATTTCCTTCTGCTCACTTTTCTTTACTCTGTAAACGTTTTATAACGAGCCTGCATCACACACCAGGAAAAATAAACATTTTGATGTTGAGGAGAAAAAAAAAATCACCAAACCACAAACAAAAGAACAACCCGGAGAAGCTACAGGAGAGAGAAATCTCGTAGGCTGCCCTGGGGAGACAGACAGTGGGGTGATGTGAGAGGAGCGTACCTTGTCAAATGCAGTTTTTTGCTCAGGTGGTTGTGTAGGAGCTGTCTTTAACTGAGCTGTGATAGCCTGAACCTGAGCCATCACAGCACTGTCAAGGGCGGGAGACTGTGGTTTTGGAGGTTGTTGAAAAGTCTGAAGGATCTGCTGAAGCTTAAAGAACGGGAAAACTGATAAACCACACGACAAAGCAACATCATCAAAGTTAATTTACTGAAAAGAAAAGAATCTTCAGTGTGACTAAGAACAGCACAGGTGTAAGTAACGGGGCAGCACCCAGCTCTGACTAACGTATGCTGGGTTTGTGAGTGAACACATTACAGTGTGCATTGCTTATGGTCAGAAATGTATGTTGACCATCCCAACGATACAAACAAGGCTCAAAGAGGAGAGAAAACACATGGAATTGTGACAGTAGGTTTTCTAGAAATACAGCACAGTTCACTCCGTATCATCATGAATCAGTCAGCAGTACTAGAACGGTTAGAACAACGCCTGCCACTCCAACGGCTCTCAACTCTCACAGGTCTGCTCGATCGCTCACTCACTCGCTTCCTTCCTTCCTTCTTCCGCTCCATTTCCTTGGCAGCCCTAAGTCCTCACAGTCACTAGCTCCCTGGTAAAGGCTGCTCTGATTGAAGGCCTTTTCCCCAGCGAGGTGCATATATGGAGGAGGACAGGACACCCACAGCAGCTCTGCTCTGCCTCATCCGGTCCTCAAGATGCTTACCTGCTGGCCTTGAGTCGTCTGGAACAGCTGAGCCACAGCAGCAAAGGCGTCGGAGCTGGGCAGCTGTGCCACAGCAGGCATGGAGTTTGTGGGAGCTTGTGGAAGTTCAGAGGAGGCTTTCCCTGGGGGTGGAGGTGAGCCTGAAAAAGCAAAGGGTGTCAGGCCTCCTGAAGTCAACATACTTCCCTTTAAAAGTCCTTCAAGCTTTGCTGCTAAAACAAAATTCTGTCTAGTTCAACATACATCAAAATCAATAGATTGTGGCTACTTAGACATACACCATATAACCGACAAAGGGCATATTCCCATCTGAAGTAAAAACACAGGAAAAAAAACTGTGCCTTCTAAATACAAATCAAGTCTTCTTCCACAGGAATTTCTACCAGCACAGAAACAAAACCTTTCACATACAGAAACTCTATTCTATTTGTTTGTTTGTTTGCTTTTGTTAAAATTTTGTGAAATGCTGACAAGTTACAATACATTTTGATTATGGCTTCCTCCCCCATTCCTCAGAGACCCTCCCTCCCTCTCAACTGAATCCACACCCTTAGAAAACAGACAGCTAAAGAACAATAAAAGAAAATACCATAAAACAAATCAAACAAACCAGAACAGGACAAAACAGACCTAGACAGGCAGAGCGACAGAAGGCAGACAGATGCCAGTACCCTTGCAGGACCTTCTGTCACAAGCAGATATGCACGGTACCTTCATTGTTGGTGACGTTTTCTGCTACTGGAGCAGCATTACTAGTTCCTGCTGCCATGTCCAAAAGAGGCTGAATAATTTCAATTTTGAACACTCCATTTTTTTGCCAAAGATTTAGCACACGAACTATTTTACTCTGTTATATATAAGAAAATGAACATACAATAAATAGTTATAGAAATAATGTATATCTGATTTTAAAGAGAATTACTGTTTCATAAGGGAGAAAACCCATCAGATTTATTACCCATTAAACTCTAATTAACCCTTTCTTGATGGTATAATCCAATGAAAGGAACATAAACAGAATCCATACCAAGCAAAAATAAAAAGAAAGGTAAACACGTCGAGAGCCATCTCTCAGCACAGACGCTGCAATGCCCACAATGGCTCTCTCAATTCAGCATGTCTACTCTAGAAAGGGGCATGCCTCCTCTTTTTCTGGTTTGACCAACGAAGTTTCCTCTTCTGTTGCATAATTTCTTTAAGAATTTAGGGAAACTAAAGCAGCAGGTTACATTAGTATTAATGATGTTTATTGTGAATTCCTACATTTTTAGAGTGTGTGTATATTTCATATTCCTTTTTTACTTTCTGTGAAAGTGTGTGTGTGTGTGTGTGTGTGTGTGTGTGTGTTGCAGCCTCATTGCAGATTAATCACCTACATGCATGTATGCTGGGGAAGAATAATTCTGTGTCTTCTAGAGTAGGCAAAAACCTGATAAAAACAAAACAAACAAAGCAAAACAAAAAACAACAACAACAACAAAAAGCCAGCAGTGGTGGCACAGGCCTGTAATCCCAGCACTTCGGAGGCAGAGGCAGGAGAAATTCAGAGTTCGAGGCCAGCCTGGTCTACAGAGTGAGTTTCAGGACAGCCAGGGCTACTCAGAGAAACTTTTGTCTTGAAAAACCAAAACCCAACCAAACCCAACCAAACCCAACCAAACCCAACCAAACCCAACCAAACCTAGTAAGTGTTACCCCTCACACAGAGCTGTCCGTGTCTCACCTCTGCAGCTTTCGGCTTGCTGTTATTAGCAGTCTGCCCAGGAAGTGCTGAGATCAAAGGCTCCATGTCTCCATACCCACTAGCAATGTGCTCTTTAGAGTAAGATAATGCTCCCTGAACAAGCCTTTTTAGTTTCTTGTAACTGCAGGGTATTAACATGAAATGTATCTTCTCTAGAAACTTTCCGTGTACAACACACAGCTACAGCTGTTCAGCAGAAGCTCCATACGCTGAGGAGGTACTCCCCACCCCCACCCCTCCTAGCAGCGAGCCCTGTTCTGTTCAGGATCTATAACTCTGCCTCCTTCCACAATTCAACATTATAAAAGGCCTTGTGAGGAGGCCAAGTGAATCCTCCATTTCACACAGAAGCAAGAATAGGAAATGACCACAGTAGAAAAAACTGAACTTAAAATTCAAGAATTCCATACACGAAGATATTATCCAGTAACATAAATAACAAGCTTCAAACAGCATGAACTTCAACATATAAAAGAAATTACCTTATCTTCAGATGGACACAGATATAAATACTGGAATGTAGCAGTTATATTTTTAGAGAATCTTGGCCCAAAAACATCTTTATCAGTTCCAAACTGGTGCCGAGACTGTCTCACGATGGAGTCGATGACATACAGGCCTGGAACCTTATACTCTGGCTTACACTGCAAGGGGAGGAGACAAGCTCAGTCCAAGGAGAGTGAAATCAGGAGATGCACGGGGCACACCTCCACACCCGACATGCCAGAGGTAAAGGCAAGTGGATCTCTGTGCGTCCGACCCAGTCTGGTCCACTGAGTGAGTTCCAGTCCAACCAGGGCTACACAGTCAAACTGTCTAGGGAATTGGAAAATGAGAAAGGGGGAAAAGGGGAGGGGAAAAGGAAAGGAAAGGAAAAAGGAAAATAAAGAAAGCCCAAATACATCCGACACCCACTATCTCACATATAAGGCAGCTAGCTCACAGCGTGACACATCGCTGTGTACTGTGCAGAAGCTAGCTGCTCCTGAGCTCCAGCCTTCTGTCAGCAGCGACACTCGTTGCTACTTCAGACTCCCAGGATTTGGTTTCCCCAGATCCTTGACTTCACCTCTGAGACTTTCCAGAGCCACTTTGCCAACCCACTTTCCTACACCTCAGTTACTCTGTCTCGAATAATTTTTTGAAGCTACTAAAACAGACTTTTAAACATGCTTGTTTTATTTCTGTTAAAATTTGTGCCAGAAAAATAAAAAGTAAGAGGAGAGGTCATCTGGGTCTATAAATCTGACAAACCAACCAACCAACCAAGCATTAGAAAAACATGCATGGCAATTGCCGGGCGGTGGTGGCGCACGCCTGTAATCCCAGCACTCTTGGAGGCAGAGGCAGGCGGATTTCTGAGTTCGAGGCCAGCCTGGTCTACAGAGTGAGTTCCAGGACAGCCAGAGATATACAGAGAAACCCTGTCTCAAAAAAAAAACCAAATCCAAAAAACAAAACAAAACAAAAAATAAGAAAAACATACGTGGAAGGCAATCAAAATAAAGCCTTGTTTGACATGAGGATGTATGTAAAGAAAACAACCCATATGTACATCTCCTTTTAAAGGACAGCCGCTGAAGCATTTTCAATACAAAAGAAAACAGAGATAGGCAAACCATAGTAACCACCTCATGGAGGGTTACTTTGCAGATGATTATAAGACACTTAGTAGGAAATCAGTCCGCAACCAGTACTGTGTCCACTTTCTTTCCGAATGTACACCACATCAATTAAACACAAGCAGACTGAGATGTACATGCTGCAGTCACTGGAGGCAGACGCATGTGTAGAGCTCCACGTTGACCATTTACTTCGTTATCCTTTGATCTGCTACAAGAAGCTTCTAACTGATGGAAACCCCTACTATGTATGTACTTCATGGCACAAAGGATTAAGACTTTGAAGACTGCCCACCAAAGTGGTGGGACACACCTTTATTCCCAGCACTCGGCAGGCAGAGGCAGGTAGATCTCTGAGTTCCAGGCCAGCCTGGTTTACAAAGTGAGTTCCAGGACAGCCAGGTCTACACAGAGACAACAACAACAACAACAAACCAAACAAAAAAAAAAAACCTAAGACCATTCTCTCCTGAGAAATATATGCTAATCACACACACACTTTAAGACAACACACAACTAAAAACAGCTTAATCATGATGGTAACAGAGAAAGTCAGGAAAAATAAAAAGTAACCTCATTTGAAAAACTCACCTGAAAATTAAATGTCAACAGAGCGGATGGGGCAAAGAGTATAGAACAGCAGGCCTCTTAGGGCTGGGAATAAACACTATTCTCAGCTATGACAGAGCTGACCACCAACTTCTTTCTCACCAAAACTCAAAAAACGGCAGAAATATGAAAAAAATATCTTTTAAAAGTTCTCAATGCTTAAAAAAAGAAAATCAGAAAGTTTTTTTTTTTTTTAAATATTTATTGTGGGCTGGAGAGATGGCTCAGCAGTTAAGAGCACTGGCTGCTCTTCCAGGTGCTGAGTTCAAGTCCCAGCAACCACATGGTGGCTCACCCCCATCTGTAATGGGATCTGATGCACTCTTCTGGGGTGTCTGAAGACAGCTACAGTGTACTCATATACATAAAATAAATAAATCTTAAAAAACAAAACATTTTTCATATGTTTAAGTGTTTTGCCTGTTTATGTATATATATGTACCATGTGCATATCTGGTACCCAGAGCCCAAAGAAGGCATAGGGACTCACTGAAACTGGAGTTCTGGCACAGTGGTAGCAGCCCGCACGGATGGGAGGAGACTCCAGTGCTTTCACCTGGTTTAGCCATGGCTCCAACCCCAGTTAACTGCTTTTTTTTCTAGAGTGTTTATCAGAAGCATGAGTTCAAATTTCAATTCACATACACAAATGCAAGAATGAAATAGTTACCTTTTTGATGAACTTTTCTACTATTTGAACAACATGCTTATAAAGCTGAAAAAGAACATAAAATTAGTCAGTTTATACATGTCTATATTTTCCACAATTCAAAAACACTGAAATTTTCAACTTACAAAATTAGCAATTAACTCACAAGAACTTTAGAAATAATTTACAATCAACAACTTTAAAAAATCTTGGGCTAGAGGGATGGCTCAGCAGTTAAGAGCACTGACTGCTCTTCCAGAGGTCCTGAGTTCAATTCCCAACAACACCATGGTGGCTCACAACCATCTGTAATGGGATCTGAAGTCCTCTTCTGGGGTGTCTGAAGACAGCCACACTGTACTCATATACATAAATAAAATAAAAAATCTCGAGAAAGGAATTAATCAAAATAAAACTACAAACTCCTTCCCAAGGCCAATGTCCTTTTTTAATTATCAATCTTCATGCATCAAGGGATGAAGTTATTTCACCATGGACAGAAACAGAGCCAAAACTAAGCAGTACTATTTCTAAACTGTGCCATTTACTAAAATGTGATCTTGGGTAACATGGGCCTAGTCCTGACTTTTTCCCCAAAGCTGGTTTATGAGGATTGGAATATAGAAAAGTGCTGTGAATGGATGTCACAATGCAAATGCACAGTATTACCAAAAACCTTCAGCAAAACTTAATTGACAAGATAAATTCTCTGGCATGATGGCTCAGTGGGTAAGGATGCCTGTTACAGAAGCCTGGTGAACTAAACTAGATAGATCCCATGGAAAGGCTGAAGAGAACTGACTTTCAAAGTGGTTTTCAAACCTCCACATGTGCACCATGGCATGCCCTATCCCTGCCACTAATAATAATTAAACAATTAAAAGTATTCCTAAATTAATTATTTTTCTTACCTTAATAGCTTTAATAGCAGCTTTAGTAATAAGAATCATCTTGGCTCTAGAGATGGGAGGTTTCATATCCATAAGTGAGAAGAGCTTAAAAAACAAGAAAACAAAAATAACTCAAAAGACAAGGTCAATTCAGAGGTCAACACCCATTGTTTTACAAAGACTTTCTACCTATTAGCCAAGAGAACAACATAGGTCTGTAACTACTCTGTGTCAATTCGGCTGTGTATCCAATATCACTAACAATAATTTTACATGTCTGCATTGTCACTTAGGAAATCGGCAGAGAAAAATCACAGCGGTGTCTAAATGCAGAGGCAAAGTCATTTAAAAATGCCATAGAGCTAACTAACAGTATATCAAAGTCAAAACCAGGAAGGAAAGAAAACAGCACTCCTCCCAGTGGAGCAAGAGTGCGATTTGACTAATGTTTAAACTAATTTGAGTTGCAATTCTTACCGAGACAGAGAATTTCCATAACCCAAAGATTCATTCAGATAAATATGTAAAAAGTTGAACAATAAATTTAAAATGCTTTTATAACATTCCAAGTATTTATGATGCTAGTATGAGAATTCAAACTTTCTTCTCTTAAAACCTAGTCCATGTCTGGAGAACCAAGCAGAACTAAGTTTAATGCATCTTTGTAGCCATCCGATCCCCTGATGACAAACACAGAATATTCTTTACCCTAAAGACTAAATGCAGCTAAGACATTAAGAGTCGGAACCAGAAGGGTTATGAGCACAAATTCCTGGAATTAAGTACACAGTCTAAAGTCTGGGAGGTCAGTGATGGAATGGTAGCGTCCCCCACTAATCTCCTTGTTTAATCTCCTTGGTACTCAAAGGCAGAGGCAGACACATGACTGTGAGCTTCAGAGCAGACAAGGATAGTCCCTGTCCCAAAACAAAAACACCCAGGGAGATGGTTCAGTGGCACAAGACTGAGTTTGATCCCTAGAACACACACAGAAAATGGGTGTGTGGTGGCTTGTCCTTGTCACCTCAGTGCCGGGAGAAGTCAGATAAACTAGAAATGTATGACACTTGAAGTTTTTTCTCTCTCTGCACCTACACACACACACACACACACACACACACACACACACTCTTAAGACTCTAAATGAAAAAGTAGGATGTAGCGATGGGTGAAGCTATATAAAAAGTCAATGAACAAATTTAACTATTTCAACTTAAAATCTCTAAAAGGACTCATAAACATACAGAGCATGTTTACTATCTTTTCCAGCTTTAGAAAAGTCAATATGGATCAAGAGTACATTTTACTGAAACCTAAGCTAGTATTTGTCTAATGCTGAGATTATACCTACTAAGTAATTTTAATAGCAAGTTATTATTTCTTTTAAAGTCCAATGAACATGCAAGGTTGCTACTGCTTTCAAGTAAAAAGAAACTGTCATAATCATTTTAAAAATTAAAGCACAGACTATCACACAGCAACAGTCAATATTCAGGCAAAAGATTAACAAGAGATGCACAAGGTAGCAAGGTGACCTCATCACTTCTAAAATTTGCTTTCACTAAAAAAGATGTACTAAAGGGAACCTAGAGCCAGGCGGTAGTGGCGCACGCCTTTAATCCCAGCACTTGGGAGGCAGAGGCAGGTAGATTTCTGAGTTTGAGGCCAGCCTGGTCTATAGAGTGAGTTCCAGGACAGCCAGGACTCTATACAGAGAAACCCTGTCTTGAAAACCAAAAACCAAAACCAAAAACCAAAAAGGGAACCCAGAGCCTACTGAAGCTAGGGATGCAGAACAGTCCAGTACAAGAGAGAAAAGAACTGCATGACCGAGCACCAGAGCCAAGGGAGGCCCTAAGACCCAGAAAGGCACACAGCACTTTCAAACACTCTGAGGACAACCACAACACATGCCAGCCCTTGTCCTCTCATTTAGGAAATTATGAGGGTCTAACAGACATGATGGTCTTGTTTATTACATTTGTGTGTACTTGTGTATGATGATAGTACGGCTGTGAGCCTGTTACAGTGTGTGTATGTGGAGGGCAGAGGACACCTTTAGGCAGTCAGTTTTCTCCTTCTATTCTGGGTTCCAGGGACAGACTCAGGGTCTTCAGCGTCTATGGTACTCTTTACTCACTGAGCCACACTGTAGATCCCGCACAGGAGGTTTTCACTGTGACTCTAAGTTCCAACTGCTTAGGATCTCACGTAAACAGTTCACTCAAAAGTTCAACAAATGGCATACTTGGCATACAGAGAAGCAGCAGGATCATCTTAAAACATTTTATTTAGAGACAGGGTCTCACTGTATATCCCTGGCTATTCCTGAACTCGGGAGTACACCAGGTTAGTCTTGAATTCGGAGACCCACCTACCTCTGCCTCTCGGTGCTAGGGTTTAAAGTGTGTGCTACCAGGCCTAGCTTATGTTCAGAACTTTAAAGATGACCTTACCAGTCAGTAAGCAACATAAGGTTTCCAGGACACCTAAGTTTCTTTTTAAATAACCTTGACTCTCCTTTACCAACTTTTCTTAAATCCTAAAGTTGTGAGTTTGTACTTGATATAATTTGAGAAAAATACTTTAGGAAAATGTCAAAATTAGAGATCTTAAATATTTTCTAAAGCTGATAGCTACCAATATCTTACTGACTTGTCAGAGTGAGTCCATGCTATCTAGAGCACTAACTTCATTAGATACAAACCTACCTTCATGGAAAAGCTTTCCTGGTAACCATGTGCTCTGGTGTTCATCATCTGGGGAGAAATACTAGGAGCCCTAGTCAGGTAGGTCATGATTTCATGTTACAGCTGAGTATACTAAGGCCCAAGTTGCCAGCTATGCTAACATCCCAGCCCTAAGTTACTTCAGTACTGTGTGTGTGTGTGTGTGTGTGTGTGTGTGTGTGTCTTTGTGGAAAGCAGATGACAACTTTAACTGCCTTGCTTAGGAAACTCCCATCTAGGCAGGCGTGGTGGCGCAAGCCTGTAATCTCAGCAACTCTGGGAGGCAGAGGCAGGTGGATTTCTGAGTTCAAGGCCAGCCTGGTCTACAGAGTGAGATCCAGGGCAGCCAGGGCTACACAGAGAAACCCTGTCTGGGGGGCTGGGGGAGGAAACACCCATCTTAAAAAACAAAACTAAACAAAAGCCTGACCACCACCACCACCACCACCACCACCACCAACACCAACAACAACAACAACAACAACAACAACAAAAAGGACAGGCCTCTCACCTGGAATTCACTAACTAAGCTAGACCCTGGACAGCAACTGCAGGGAGTCTATCTCCTCAATTCTGGGATTACAATCACACGGAGGTCTGGCTTTCTACATAAATCCTGAAGATTCAGCTCAGGTTCTTCCCTGCAAATACTTTGCTAACTGAGCTATGTTTCTCTGTGTAGCCCTGGCTGTCCTGGAACTCACTCTGTAGACCAGGCTGTCCTCAAACTCAGCATTCTGCCTGCCTCTGCCTCCCAAGTGCTGCGATTAAAGGCGTGCGCCACCACCGCGCGGCTTCACTTTTCTATCCTACTAGAGTCTTTGGCTGGAAGAAGAGGAGGCCCGCCCCAGTGGGCTAAGTGTGACATGGCTAAGTTGCTGCGAATGGTCTGATGCCTTTGCTGCCATAGTGGACTAAAACTTTCTGGAATCTGAGCCCTGAAAAGTGCTGCCACCATGACAGGGAATGCAAACCCCTCAGAGGGCTGGAAGCGCTGCTCAGGGTAGGACACTCTTTCCTGGGTAGTACACAGCCCTAAGAAAAGCAAAACCCATTCGTTTGCCCAGGGTGTTCAGGGGACCAGAGTGAGTTAGGGGACTCAGAATAGTTAATGTCAAGTGACGGATGACACTAGTACTCTGGTTCTGAGATCTCAGTTCTGTGAGCACAGCAGAGCTCTCAGTAGGCAGCCTTCTGTTTTCATACAGTGAGTCTACTTTCTAAGCAGACTACTTTCTAAGCATGCCTAGGTTCACTGACCCCACTGCAACTGTTTCTGATTTTGATCCTGGGTCTAAACAATACTGTATTACTGTCCTATGAATTGTTAATTCAGCTTCCAAACAGGATTATCTAAATGAGTCCATAATAGTTGTCTTGACTTTTTCTCTTCTGGTCTGGTCTCCATGCCTACCCTTCCTCACATGTACCAACCCTAACTATTTCCTTAGTTAAAATCAGTTATGCTAAGCACAATACAAAAGTCCATGACAGCAGCTAGAAGAGAACCTATGAAGAGTTTGCAAGGTTAGGGCCAACATGGGCAACTTAGTATGATCTTGTCTCAAAATAGAAAGTAAAAATAAGTGACACATTTACTGCTAATCTTTTATTTATGAGTATTTTTTCTCATTCTAAAGTAAATAATTTACTATTTAGTCCTTCCTTGACTCATCTACAGACAAATTGCAACTGAATAATCTCAAACAACAACAAACCTGTCAAGGTCACCAGTATTGGCTGGGAATCTCTCAGATTTATAAAGGATGACCTTGTGACAATCCAAAATTCCGATTACAGTTACTGAATTTTCATAATCTGTTATTCTTAGTCAGAACACAGACCCAATAATCAACTGCCTACTAAGTTTGGCTGTGCCACTGGCTGATGCTGAGACTGATGATTGGCACAACAGAAATCATACAACTGTGGCATACAAGCGTATCAGAGCACTAATGCAGCACTGAGCAGAGTGCCTATTCTATGGGTGTCAGATTACCACAGCACCTTGGAAACAGTTCTAAGCAGTGCTTCCCAGCTACAGATACAAGTCACAACTAAAAAACTGTGAAATACACTTGCCCTGTGGCACTGCCTCCTCACTAAAGCAGTATAGAATGTGCACATTTTCAACCATCTCTAGACTACTTATAAAATCCAATAAGTATCAAGGACTATGTAAAAATAAGTGCTCTGATATATTGCTTAGGGAATATGACAAGAAAAAAAAAGACTGTACTACAAGGTATACAAATGAGAGATGAGAAACAATTTTCAAGCAAGTGCTGGTGGGCACAAGGCCTCTGATCTCAGGGGAGCATGAGGAGTGAAGTTGCTCACGGAGCCCCAAGGACTGCTCAGCACAGTGACCTCAAGTGACCCCTTGGAACTGTCTATATTTTCACCCCAACATTTTTTAACATTGTTTTATTTATATGAGTATACTGTAGCTGTCTTCAGACACCCCAGAAGAGGGCATCAAGATCCCATTACAGATGGTTGTGAGTCACCATGTGGTTGCTGGGAACTGAACTCAGGACCTCTGGAAAACTCAGTGTTCTTAGCTACTGAGCCATCTCTCACCCCATATTTTTAATCCAACACTAGTGATTTGCTGATAGCAACGTGTCAACTATACTCTTCCATAAAACTGTAGTTTTGCTTGTAGGCAAATAGCACTTAAACACCTGAATCTAGCTGTAAATCATAAGATTGTGGTTAAAGAATAGAAAAGTGAAGCCGGGCAGTGGTGGCGCACGCTTGTAATCCCAGCACTTGGGAGGCAGAGGCAGGCAGAATTCTGAGTTCAAGGCCAGCCTGGTCTACAGAGTGAGTTCCAGGACAGCCAGGGATACACAGAGGAACCCTGCTTCGAAAAACAAACAAACAAACAAACAAACAAACAAACAAACAAAAAAACCAACCAAACAAAAATTACGTAGTGGTCCCACATACTGTTTTTTTTTTAATTGCCTAGTGTGTAGTATTCTGTATGGTTTCACAAAACTAAGGCATTTGCCAACGTTGTGCAGTTAGTAGTGTTCTTTTGCTTTAAGTCCCTCAAAACTGAATGAATTCCAAAAGAGCCACCATACTTGCTCCTTTTCTTAAGTCTTTTTACTGAAAGGAAGGGATGGCCATGAGCAGTGGCTCTCTGTGTTTAAAGCACTTTGCCTCTCAAGCCAGCACCAGGAGGACAATGTGGAGTACAGGCTTTCTTACAATTGTCCCCCACTTACAGAGCACAGGGCCTAACTCAGACTGGTGCTGTGAACTGGCTTTTCCCAATGCATGCAGTGCCCAACGAGCCAGAGCCTGCTGCAAGAGGAGTACGCGGCTCACCATGCTGCTCTAGGATGTGTTTCCCATTGACAAATGGGTACAAGTGCAGGCTGTCATGGCGGGGTGGACCTGCACCAAAGAATTGCTTCATCAGGATGTGTATACACGGTAGGTAGCGAGCAGCACGCCTCTGTAGGCTCTGAGTACTTACTGCAGCTTGGCAAGGCCAACTGACCTGATTTAAAACCAGTTCTCTGACTCAGTACCTCAGTGTCTGGTATGGTTTTCATGTTAGACAGTGTTGGAATAACAGTTTTATGGTTTTCATACTTTTGTGTTTACGTTGTTGGTGTTTTGTTTTGCTTTCTCCTTGAGGTGTGTTGGCTGAGACTAGATGTTCCCCTGCCCTCCTCCCTCTCCATTTTTGCATTTATTTTTCTCACTTCTGAAATCAGATCTACCCCTTGCTTTTCTTTTCTCCACTCCCCCCACCTCCAAGACAGGGTTTCTCTGTGTAGCCCTGGCTGTCCTGGAACTCACTCTGTAGACCAGGCTGGCCTCAAACTGAGAAATCCGCCTGCTTCTGCTTCCCACATGCTGGAATTAAAGGCATGCGCCACCACTGCCTGGCCACTATGTAATTCTTAAGGAACTTTTGTTTTTAAATGGGGGTCTTATTCAAACTGAAGGCAATTCTCATACTGCAGTCTCCCAAATGCTGGAGGAAATATCTTATAGTTCTATAGGCTGGAAAGGTGTACCTATCTGGAAAGAGCATCTCATGACAAAGGCAGAGGGTAACAGAAACAGACTACAAGGAGAGAAGAGGAGAGGGGCCAAGCCTACATCTTACTAACCTGCCTTCTTGGTAAAGGCATTAGCTTCCTTGTATTGCGGTCATGTCTGATTAGGTCTCATCTACCAGCACACTTGCATAAACATCATGGTTGTGATTCTATCCATGACTCTCATCATTCAGACATGTCAATAATTCGAGATAACCTTTCCAAACCACAAACAAAACCCACACTAATAGTTCTTATCTTGGTCCACAAGGTTTTTTAAATTAAATACGGCAATACACATATCTCAGCCTAATACATGCCCCCTTCCCCAGTGAATGAACAATAAAATGCTCTGAGCACTACGGTGTGTGTGGCCAGAGCACAAGGTCAGAGAACACTCTTCTACCACTCCCTAACACTCCCAGGGTCTCCCAGTGACCCTGCAGCTAGCTAAGCTCCAGCCACACGCCGGTCTCCACTCAGAACAGCAACGGGGTCACCAGCATGCGCACGCCACCCCATCAGCTTTTTTACAGGGATGCTGGGGTCAGGTCCTCAAGCTTGCATAGCGAACTGCTCTTCACTTCTGTACCAATGTAAAGCCTCTCCAGTGCTGCATTCAAAAGAAATCAAAACGAGTAACTGCTAGTCAGTCACAAAAGTTACAGCTTCCCTGTCTGTACTGCCACACAATTTAGCCTGAGGCAGAGCAGGGATCACTCTCAAATAACAGAATATGTGAAGTTGAGTAGCATGCCTTGCTACCTTAATTACTCTAATGCCAAATGATTTCTAGATGTAACTATCCCAAGTTAGTTTGTAAGTGTGACATCCTAAAATTCCAGAGTTCAGATGTATTCTCTAGTATACTTCAAGAGTGAATTAGCCGGGTGGTGGTGGCGCAAGCCTTTAATCCCAGCACTTGGGAGGCAGAGGCAGGGGGATTTCTGAGTTTGAGGTCAGCCTGGTCTACAGAGTGAGTTCCAGGACAATCAGGGCTACACAGAAAACCCTGTTTCAAAAACAAAACAAAACAAAACAAAACAAAAAAGAGTGAATTAGCTTGACTACTTTTCTACTGGTACAATAAAAGGTTATAATGTACCCTAAAAAAGGCTTTAAGTGATCCATCTTATACCCTCGCCGCCCACCCCACCGCATGAGCAGTGCATTCTCCCCTCTGACCTCCGCTTGGAATGCCTTCATCACTGCCTCCCATTCTTGGATAAAGGACCCTTGTATACATGGCCTTCTCAGATACTTCAGGTCTCCATGAATCATCTGAGAATACCCTTAATTTTTTGGTATATAAGAACACAGTCCCAGGTTCAAGGAAACCACACTATTGGTACCTATACATACAGGAGAGGGGTATTTATCACTTTAAATAAAACAGTGCTTATTCACTTTGTTAAAATCTGCAATCAACTTAAACCCCAACTGTTTTCCAGCATCTCTAACAAAACTATACCGCTATAGTTTTAATAATCTTTCCAATCTATTTAGGTAGTTCGGAAATCAAACTAACTTTCATTTCACCTCATAAACTCACTTTGTATGCCTTGACTAAGTCATTTGGAGGTTTTGAATAAGAAAGGGGAAGGCAGGGTAACAACTAACATGTACGACGACCTCAACTGAGTCTTAATATTTTTTATTAAAACGCCTTAATACCCTTATCTGACCCTATTTTTCTAAATAGATTCAGAATAAAGTTGAATAAAAAAGGGGAAGAGCATTGTTATACAGTCTTCACTTGACAAAACATTTTGTTTTTGTTATAAACTGCCAGTAAACATATTCTGTCTATTGGTAACTAGCAGACTAGATATTCCTAAGAGAAACAGAACCAGAAGAGATAAAAGTGAACTGATATAGACTCTACAACTTCTAGAATGTCTTAATCTTGAAATTAAGCTATTAAGGAAATTAAAATAATTAGGAATTACAAAGTGGTCTTAGTTTTTAAGACAGTTTCTGTGAGTGTCATTCTGCCTGTAATGTGCACTCTAGAACCAGTTACAGACATCGGGGAACCACACCATCGTAGGTGCTAGGACTCTTAACTCAGGTCCTTTGCAAGAACAAGTACTCTTAACCACCAAGCTGCCTTTCTAGTCCCAGTCTTAATTTTTTAAAGAAAGGAATGTATGGTACGTATTGTGTATGTATGAGGCCAGAGGTCAAAGTCAGGTGGTCTCCACCGTTCTCCACCTTGTTTGAGACAATGTCTCTCACTGCATTAGAAGGTCATTATTTGGCCAGACTGGCCAGCCACCTGTCTCTGCTCTCCCAGTGCTACAGGGCCATCTCTCCAGCACCTTAAACATTTTTTTTAAAAAAATTCTTAAATTTCTTAAGTACCTTTTCCTTTCTTAGTTTCTTTCAAATGGTACTTAGCCCAACCTTTCTTTTTCTTAAACTTGAAAATTGTTTTGAGTCTGGGCAGTGGTGGTGCACGCCTTTAATTCCAGCACTTGGGAGGCAGATGCAGGCAGATTTCTGAGTTGAGACCAGCCTGATCTACAGAGTGAGTTCCCGGACAGCCAGGGCTACAGAGAGAAAACCTGTGTGTGTGTGTGCGCGCGCGCGCGCGCGCGCGGGGTGGGGGTGGGGGGTTGTTTTTCTCAAATTTACTTCCCAGTGGATTATAAGTATGCCTACCATTCTCTTCTTTGCTAATACTATATAAAATCTAAGATGACAAAGCATTTTTCCTTTAAGTCTTATTATTCCTGTATAATTACACAGTTTAAGGAAACAAAGAAAAACCCAAGATTAGACAGTGGGACAGCAAAGGTATGTGCCATCAAGACCGAACTGGCTCTCAGATCCGTACGGAGGAGAGAACTGATTCCTGAAAGCTGTCCTCATGTGGTACAAAAAAAGGGGAGAATGCTTCTAAGAGTCATACAAGCACCCACAGTGATAGAAGGTGCCAAAGTCCACAGTAAGATGCAGGTTTCAAAGGTATTCCACTCCACTCTTGTGTTTTGACTCAGTGTCCTGGATGCACAAGTTTTTACAAAAATCAAAAGCTAAAGCCAACACAACTGTGATGTTGAATAACATAAAAGTACTCATAAATTTCTCAACAAAAGAGAACGTCATTTCTGGGGAAAAAATGCTTATCCAGCTAATTATAGCCTAAATTCCAAAAAACTTATTGCTAAAATAGGTCAGGGATAACTTATAGTGCCTTCTGACATAGCATTTCATTTTAGGTCTTTAATATGTTATTTATCAGGCTGGAGAGTTGGCTCATCAGTTAAGAGCACTGGCTGCTCTTCCAGAGGTCCTGAGTCCATGGTGACCATCTATAATGGGATCTGGTGCCCTCTTCTGGTGTGTCTGAAGACAGTTACAGTGTACTCACATACATAAAACAAAAATAAAAATAAAAACATAAAAATAATATGTTATTTACCAAAACAACGTTGAAGGAAACATCTTCTAATGTTGGGGGAAACAGACTGGGGAAGGCCAAGCACACTACAAGTACGACTGTGCTGAGCTCCTGAAAGTAGAAAGCCTGTGTAGACAGCTAGCAAGAGCAGGTGCAAACAGGAAGGGACCGCAAGAGACTGTTCCCCAGGAATATGCTTGCTAAACCTGAGACTGGAATCTGATGCCCGAGACTGAAGACTCCTGCAAGTTCTTTCACCCCCACAGGAGCACAGCCGAACGTGCCTCCTTTCAAGAGACACTAAAACTGAAATACACATGACAAAATTATCAAAGGAAAACAAATATATGAAAAAGCAATTAAATAGGTTTGCAGAAACATTTTACAAAATAAACACATGTAAAAATTTGTTGATATTAAACATAAAATCATTTTAGTTTAACAGCATGTATTTCTGCATGACAAAAGCAGCATAGTAATGTAATAAGCAATATTCATTTGCTTTATTTCTACTCTCTAATTTCATTACTAAGTCCAAATTCTGTTACCATTTACTGTATATAGAAGAAATGTTCAAAGTAGTTTCTAATGATCTGTCCTAAAATATACCCCAACTTATGTTTCATTTGAGAACCTTGCCTACAATTCCCAAAAGTCTTTCCAGCATTCAACTTTTTCACTTCGGAACCAAGTGGTATTTCTCTCACCATTTGTTTTGTTTGTTTGTTTGTTTGTTTGTTTTGTTTTTAAACCATTCAACTCCTGTTTCCAACACCAGTCTTTTCCATTCCTTACCTCCATTTTTGGTTCACAGAACTGCAGTCAAACCAAAACTCCTTTTCATTTGCTCAAGAAATGTGCCAGGTGAGTCTAAGAAACATTCGTGCTGGCAGGACAGTTAAGTGGATAGAGGTGCTTGTCACCAAGCCTAATGACTTGTGTTCAACCCCAAGGCCCCATGCAAAGGTAGCACTAACTGCACATGGTTACCCTGACCTCCACAGGCTCACTGTGGTGTCACACACAGCCATCACACATAGTGATACTCTAGACAACCCACGCGCTGTCTCACTGAGGCAGAGCAGGCTTCAACACCAGCTTTACCATTATGCTTCCTTCACTAGTGAACTTCAACATTAGCATCACCTTGAAATCACCTGTGAACAATCTTTTTCAATATTTCCTCCTAGACATCAACAAAGAAAAAAAGAGCTTGGTTCAAGAATATTAAATCATTTTATTGGAAAATAATTAGAAAAAGTTTTAGCATTTAGACATATACATAACATTGTCCATAGCACCTGGTTGTTATCAATGAGCAAACAGAATTTCTACTCCCTCTGGGTTTTCCTTGAAGTGTCTCTTCTAGATAACGTCTTAAAATATCATGTCAAAAATGAATAAACCTTTTGAATAAAATTTAGAAATCAACAAAATGTTTTCTTTAGTTTTTCAAAACAAGGTTTCTCTGCAGTCTTGGCTGTCATTCACTCTGTAGACCTGGTTTGACTTCAAAATCAAGAACTCTTCCTGTTTCTCCCCCTGCCTCTGCTGGCCAAATGCTGGCATTAAAGGTGTTTGCTGCACTGTCCTGCTCAAGCTCAACACAATAATTTACAAAGCCATGTAGTTGGTTAACAGATACTGTTTTCAATCTGACAAAAAAACAGATCAAGAGAAAAATAGTAAAATGGTATGTCATAGTGTAACATTTGAGCTTTAAAAAGGTTTTTTAATATAATAAAACTATACTCTAAAACTGTACAATTTACTGGTTTTTAGAATACTGAAGCCAGGGCTATACAGAGAAACCCTGTCTTGAAAAACCCAAATCCAAAAAGAAGAAGAAAAAAAAAAAAAGAGCCGGGTGGCAGCGGCGGCGGTGGTGGTGGTGGTGGTGGTGGTGGTGGTGGTGGTGGTGGTGGTGGTGGTGGTGCATGCCTGTAATCCTAGCACTTGGGAGGCAGAGGCAGGAGGAGGACAGTCTGGTCTACAGAGTGAGTTCCAGGACAGCCAGGACTATACAGAGAAACCCTGTCTCGAAAAGCCCAAATCAAATAAAAAAAAAAAGAAAGAAAGAAAAAGGAAAAAAAAGAAAGAAAGAAAAGAAAAAAAAAAAGAATACTGAACAACAGTGAAGGGCCTTTATATAAATTTGGACAGCCACCATAGTGGCACATACCTGTAATGCCAACACTTGGCAGAGCCAGGCATTGCTGCACATTCAGAAGTAGTCTGGGCTACAGTGTTACCTGCTAGTCAGAATTACAAAGTAAGACCCTGTTCCCAAGAAAGAGGAAAAAAAAGAAACTGGCATGTATCAACAATCTCCACTGCTTAGCTATCCTTTCTTTGGTGGACTTAATTACGTTTGGCAACTCTTAGGAATTAGGTGACACACACACCTTTTAAAAAGTGTGTGGTGGTACTTAATCCCAGCACTCAGGAGGCAGAGACAGGCAGATCTTCGTGAGTTGGAGGCCAGCCTGGGCTATACAGAGAAACTTGTGGAACTCACCCATTCAGCAAGGCTAGCTGTCCAGAAATCCTCATGCCTCTGTCTCCCCAGAGCTAGAGTTATAGGCACATATTGCCAAACCCAGAATTTTAAGTAGGTGCTGGGATCCGCAATCAGGTACTTATGCTCACACAACAAACACTACCAAAATGAACCACATCCTCAGCCTAGGCATTAATTTTTAAGGGATACCATGTTACGTAAAGAGTTACAAGGCTCAGTGGAGCACCTGCTGCTCTTGCAGCGGATCAGGTTCAGTTTCCTATACCCACATGGTGGCTTTTTTTTTTTTTTTTTTTTTTTTTTTTTGGTTTTTGGATTTGTTTTTTTCGAGACAGAGTTTCTCTGTGTAGCCCTGGCTGTCCTGGAACTCACTCTGTAGACCAGGCTGGCCTCCAACTCAGAAATCCACCTGCCTCTGCCTCCCAGAGTGCTGGGATTACAGGCGTGCGCCACCACCGCCCGGCTCATGGTGGCTTTACAACCACCCATAACCACAATTCTCAGAAATCTATCACCCCCTTTCTGGCAGTGTGCACCTTGTACACAGACATACATGTAGGCAAAATGCTCCTCCAAATAAAATAAAACCTATTAAAAACTTAGATACATTAAAATAATTATGTAGTTATACCTTATGTAGGTCAGGTTTTATTGCTTCAGTTAAAAATTAATGCTAGGGCTGGAGAGATGGCTCAGAGGATAAGAGCATTGACTGCTCTTCCAGAGGTCCTGAGTTCAATTCCCAGCAACCACATGGTGGCTCACAACCATCTGTAATGGAATCTGATGCCTTCTTCTGGTGTGAAGACAGCTACAGTGTACTTATAAATGAATGAATGAATGAATGAATGAATGAATGAATGAATGAATAAATCTTTTAAAAAAATAATGCTAACCAAGAACAGGGAAAGGACAAAATAGAAATCTCATTATTAAGTACATGAAAACACTGGAGATCTTTCAGAGGAAGATGACATACTACAAAGTTGGTCAACTCCTGATCTAACACATTAGCTTATAGAAAGGCAACATCAGTAGAATAGTAAGGGAATATAATATATTAGATCCAGTCTAAAAATACGACATTTTCTGTTTATTCTTTACTTACTATTAAGCATTTGTAATATAAATACCATCCCCTTCATCCCCTTCATACTAGTATAAAACCTCCCCTTCATCCTAGTATCTTGTTAGGACTCAAGTCCTGAAGAGGAGTGCAGTGGCTCCTGCTGAGACTAACCAACATTCCATTGCCACAACATCAGGAAACACCCATTTCCCCACCTCAGATTGTCAGTTCCAAATATTCACAGTACAAAATTATGAAACTGAGATGTCTTTGGGTCCGGTGTCTCCAGTCTCATGTGTGTATATTCCTGTGCTTCATCAAGATACTCAACTCTGCTGATTATATCAAGCCTCCTCCTTGCTGAGATTATGTTTCTAATATATTTGCAAAGAGCTAGAGTCAGCTTCAAACAAATATATAGTGAATATGAAACTTTAAAACTGAAGCCTCGGGCTGGAGAGATGGCTCAGTGGTTAAGAGCACTGACTGTTCTTCCAGAGGTCAATTTCAATTCCCAGCAACCACATGGTGGCTCACAACCATCTGTAATGGGATCCAATGCCTTCTTCTGGTGTCTCTAAAGACAGCACAGTGTACTCACATACATTAAATAAATAAATCTTAAAAAAACAAAAACAAAACCCTGAAGCCTCATGAACAAAAATTATGCAGAATGTCATTACTAAATGACAAATAGTTTTGGGAATTCATATGGAAGTTTATAGTGGTATAAACAGGTAAGAATCGGGCATTGGCTTTTGGATAAAAAGCATCACTGTATTAAGATAGATGTCTGTGGTGGGTGGGAATGTATGTGGAGGCCAGATGGTTTCACTCCTTTCACCTTTATTGAGGTTCCAGGAACTGAACTCAGAGGGTCAGACTCGCTTACTTTCACTTACCTCTGCAGGGTAACTTTTGATCAAGATGATAACTGACACTAAAATCAATGCTGTTCACATAGATGGTATTAGGAGTTCTCAATCTTACTGTCAACCAGGCTTTTTATGAGTTCCCACCAGACTCCCAGGGACTTCCTGCCTATAAACTTACTGCCTCACGTACAACTTTGTAATTAAAAGAACATTCTTTTTTCTTCAATTAAGGGTATCTAGTCATTTAACTGTCTAGGGAACAAAATTGTGAAGATCAAGTTTAGTAGCCATTGACAAAACAAGAATTTACAGGCTGGAGAGATGGCTCAGCAATTAAGAGCACTGACTGCTCTTAATACAGTTTTAATACAGATTAATACAGTTTTAAAAGAAGTTTTGTGGGCTGGAGAGATAGCTCAGCAGTTAAAAGCACCAACTATACTGAGTTCAAATCCCAGCAACCACATGGTGGCTTATATCATCTGTAATGAGATCTGATGCCCTTTTCTGGAGTGTCTGAAGACAGCTACAGTGCACTTATATATAATAAATAAATATATCTTTAAAAAAGAAAGTTTTATTAGGTACTAACTACACTTTTCTGCTGTGATACTTATTTGCAATCGGTATGATTCTATGTATTATGTATACAGTTCAAATTTCTTTTCTGGACTTCTAAAACCTAATTATTGATATTGTCTGAAAGTAATTTTGTGAAAATGGGTGTTTGTAAAGAAAACCCTGCACTGTCAACTATTCCTCCCCTCTAGAGTCTGCACCAGTGGGGGATTACTAATCACGTGGGTTTACACTAGGCATTCCAATTACCCAAACACAACTGAGAACTTTTGAGAGGTAACTGGATGGATGCCCATCTTTAGTGAGTCTGCTGTCCACTTACCTCTGATAAAACAACCAAAGGAAAACAGACAAACAAACCTAGTTTCTAATTCTTAACTGTTTTCCAGAATTTCACCTGGTTTTCAGATTTTCTAACATAGCTCCATGGCAAGGTGTCTATTTACACACACATCAGGAAAGAGCTTTAACTATAAAGTCAGGGACTTAACCAACAAGGCACACGAATGTGGAACCCAGCAGTCACAGTCAGGTATGTAATATTGTGTTATCAAGGTAACTTAAAGGGTGATTTCAATGTATACAGACATCCAATGTGACTTGAAATGCTTAAACTGTGTCTTCTTCTATCCCATGGCCAAAAACCTACAACTTAATTTCTGGCTTTAAACAAAGAAAACCACCATTTTGTCATCCTTCTAAAAAAAAAAAGTATAGATTATCCCCAATTCTGTTTAACCATATGTAGAAATTAAACCTTTCTAGTACACAAATTTATCTTTAAATTGATTTTTTAAGAGATTTATTTAATCCCAGCACTCTGGGAGGCAGAGGCAGGCGGATTTCTTGACTTCAAGGTCAACCTGGTCTACAGAGCGAGTTCCAGGACAGTCAGGGCTATACAGAGAAGCCCTGTCTCGAAAAAACCAAATCCCACCCCCCCAAAAAGATTTATTTTATTTACACAAGTACACTGTAGTTGTCTTCACACATAGCAGAAGAGTGCATCAGATCCCATTACAGATGGTTGTGAGCCACCATGTGGTTACTGGGACTTAAACTCAGGACCTCTGGAAGAGCAGTCAATGCTCTTAACCACTGAGCCATCTCTCCAGCCCCTTTAAATCAATTTATTATTTATATAGATAACTTTTTCTGGAGCTACATACTTGACAAAAATGTTAGAGGAATACATTTTTATCAAGAACATCAGGGATATTTGCTGTTGGAATGCTCTGAAGAGCCTGATTTCCTTCCATTATTATTGTGTAAAGAGATTTCAAACACTGACAGATCACAGAGTTGGGAATAGAAGAAAACTGTAACTAACAGAATCCAAACTTTCCTGGAATAACAGCATTGCATAGGCAAATGGAGTGAAAAAACTGCGAACAGATTAGTATGTCCCTTTTACAAAATAAGAGCATTCTGAACCCTTTTCCCATTCAGATCTCTCAATAAAGGTTGATTTAAAAAGTATTAACACTGCAGATTAAAAACAGAAAAAGTCTCATCAGAGATCTAAATTCCATCAAACAATTGTGTCTAGTAACCAAAGGCAATTATAGTGTAAACAGGGACAGCAAGCTCCCAGCTGATAGACTTCTCCTTTCAGGGTAAGTGCTTAGTCAAGAGTGGCCGTAGAATATCAGCTCATAACCAAGTAGTCACAGCTTAATTTGTCTGACTTTAAAGATAAACTGAGTCTTAAACTACTCATTTTTCTCTCCCCCCCATCACTACAAAGCAGCGCTGTATGCATGCCACACCCCAGTGCTAGCACTTTCAGAAAGCCTCTTTGGTGGTCAGTACTGTATTCATGTCAAGACTCTAGACGCTTCCTCTCTGTTTTCATTTCTCACAAGCACAACAGTGCTTTCCAGTGGCTGTTACTGTATGTATGGAAGTTCTCATCATCACTACCACCACCACCACCACCACCCCGGGAAAATATTTTGAGTTTAAACTTCTAATACATATATAAATACAGTTTGCTGTTGCCTTTAACATTGTTAATGTAAAGGAGTCAAAGTGCAACGTGAGTACAACTGTCAGCTCAGCGGATATGCACAGGAATACATTTGACAAAGTTCACTGCAGTTTATCAGCAAAAATGGATTCTTTGTAGAATTTAAGCATGTTTAATGTGTACAATAAGTGACGTATGTACAAACACAGACTCTGTCTTTATTGTTCATAGGCCTCAATTTACCACCTGGTTGTCTCTGCTGGAAGCAACAGCTTAGGTGAGGACAAAACCAAAAAGCTATTTTTAAACAAAAAAAACTTCATTTTCATTTAAAAAAACGTTTTTACAATATTTTTATACTTTCAAGATTTTTAAATTATAGATAAATGGGAAAGGTAGGATATATTCTTTGAAAGCCTAAAAATATGATTAAAGGAGTTAAAAAAAATCTATAACTTTCTACCTCCCAAGTGCCGGGATTAAAGGCAACCTATTACCCAGCTAAAAAAAAAATCTAATTTTTGCCCATTCCATAAACTTCAGCAAAAAATTTAAACTTTCACACTAAGGAAAACCACACAACAGGGCACAAATTATCAGCCGACAAGGATATACCTTAGTCCACCTTCAAGAATTATCAGTGTCAGCCGGGCCCTGGTGGCCACGCCTGTAATCCCAGCACTCTGGGAGGCAGAGGCAGGCGGGATTTCTGAGTCTGAGGCCAGCCTGGTCTAAAGAGTGAGTTCCAGGACGGCCACGGCTATTCAGAGAAACCCTGTCTCAAAAAAGCAAAAAAAAAAAAAAAAAAAAAAAATTATCAGTGTCTCTGAGAGAATAGTGCATCCAAATAGCAAGCTAAAGAGTGCCTTTACTTACTTCCCCTTTCTTCTTCTGTACCAAGCAGACCTCAGTGACATTACTCCCAATCCTCTGCTGCTTTAACCTCGCCTCTTCAGATCCCTTCCCTGGATATGCTCAATTCTTTCCTTTAAAGTTTATTTCATGTTGGATGTTGTCTGTATGTATGTCTGTGCACAAGAAAAGGGCATCAGATTCCCCGGACCTGGAGCTCTAGACTGCTGTGTGAGTAGTCGGGTCTCCAGCAAGAGCAGCCATACTTCCCCAAAGCCCAGTCTCATCTGACAGTGCCCCCTCTTACCAAGAGGAAAACTCCATGGTGTAACATGCATAAAGACACGGACTACCGTTCCTTTAGCAGTACGTGCGCACAGTTAGCTGGCTTCCCATCACCCATGAGGCATCCTTTTCCTCTAACTGCCCCAAACCAAACAACCAAAGAGTGCCCTTGACCTCTTATTTCCTTATCCATTCAACCCTAAACTTCAAATTCTATTACCCTGAAAAGGCTCAGGAGTCTCAAGTCTTAGCCTGCCGGCCAGTCCCTCAGTACTCTACAAAGCCTACCAACCAGGCAGAGACATTGACATTCAAACCCTGGCTCTGCCATTATTTAGAAATGCGCCCTTGTGCAGGGCAGTGGTAGCACATGCCTTTAATCCTAGCACTTGGGAAGCAAAGGCAGGCGGATTTCTGAGTTCAAGGCCAGCCTGGTCTTCGGAGTGAGTTCCAGGACAGCCAGGGCTATACAGAGAAACCCTGTCTCGAAAAACCAAAAAAGAAAAAGAAAAAAAGAAAAAAAAGAAATGTGCCCTTAGGTGAATTGTTATTTAACTTCTTTGAAAATCTGCCTATGTATGACATATGTAACCAGATGTCTGTACAAGGCTATAGGAATACATATCTGTTAAAGTGCCCAACAAGCCAAATCATATTCTCTCTCTCTCCTGCCCCCTGGAATTTGCACCAGCACCCATCTGAGAGTGACTCTGTCCCTCTTTTGGCTACTTCCAACTTTAAATACTACACTGCTTGCCAAAAATACCCATGTGACTGTTCCACACAACAGCAACTTAACCTATTTCATAACCAAACACACTTTCTTCTCCACCAATCGTAATTTTGAAGATTGGCTTGTACTGATGATGACCATCACCATCTTGGCATCTAGAATACAGTGACATGGCCGTTTATGGAACTGCCAGGACCAAGGTCCCACAGTTACTTTGGCTCACATCCTTTCATGTCCCTCCTGAACTACACCTGCCTCTCCCACATGACACTAACACAAGCTGAACACAATCTTGCCATCTTACTACTTAAAACCTTCAATGTTTAGTTACCCACAGCCAAAAATGACAATCAAATATTTTAGATGTGAAAGAAACATCACACCACACACTACCATCCACTAGTTCCCAGAACCAAACTACTACCCACTTCTCAGCCCTGATGCCCCTTCAAACCACCTCCTCAGAAATCTTAAAACTGATACTTTTTCAGACACCTCATGGGCACCCACAACACAGAGGAAAAACTGTTCTTTTTCTATTAGACTCCCAAAGTGACAGAGAGCCTTCCAGTGTTAAGGACACAGCTGAACAACTCACCATTTTTAACCCACGAGCAGATTTGGGAGATTCAATGTTACAAGGCCCTGAGCCCTCAGTAATGTTTTCTGAATGGGGATAAAGAAAGCCTGAGCACAAGACCTTAGGTTTGAATTTGCAACTTAGCAGAGAGTTGGCAACAGCAACATTCACCTGCAAATGTAACTTCAAGTTATATTCTAGGATGGAAGAAGGGAAGTCAACAGAGACCTGCTCAGGGTACCAGTAAAGGGCAAAATGCTATTTCCCTTCTTAAAGAGTCCTATACATCCTAAGTTTCATTTTTCAAAGCAATTCAAATGACTACAGTTGTAGGCTATTTTTCCTCATCCATTCAACCAGACGCTTCAAACTTTATTATCCTTGAAAGGTTTGGTGGCCTTAAATCTTTAATCTGTTGACCACTCCCTTAGTAGTCTAAAAACCCTAAATAAGTGAAATGGTTAACATTAGATACCTTCCACAATACCTTAAATTAGAAGCGAATGTTTCTGATCTTTAAAAACATTAAAAATCCTCCTTGTTCATTAAACCTTCAGGTTAGCTTTCACCTCAAGAGGTATGCCTGAAATCTTAAGACTGTAGCATTTGCGTAAGTTCCCATCTACTCAAGAACCATTTGCCAGACACCTGCTATGAACGCAATTCTACCACGTTGGACTTGAGTTCTTGGTGCATTATCACCGACAATGTGTTCTGAGAACCCACATTATTTTACTGCTTTGAAAATCATCTCTAGTCAACTTCCCATCAACAGGTGCAACTACTGCCGTCTGGGAAGACATGGACTCATCAGCCGAGGAAAAGTATTTTGAGGGGGTAATCTGTAGAGCAATAAATATTCTCAACTGCAGGATCAACTGGAGGGTCCCCTACTGCAGCGCTACGAACAGCTGTAAGAGGAGTAATACCCTAATACTACTGCGAGTTGAGCCCACAGAAATCTCACTGTGAGATGGAGCAAGTTCTGACACCACATCAACACGTGTCAAACTATGACATCAGATTCCTTCGATGCTAGTTTATTTCAATGCTAGTATTCGATACGAGAAAAATAATCCAACTCAATCCACAATAGCTTCCAGTCTGTAATGCGTTTTAAAGCATCAATGGTCGTCTCCTCCTCCCAAATCCATTCAGATAAATAAGATGGTATGGACTTTATGCTCCAGAAGCAGCACCTGGAACGATCAGAGATACAACTAGAGAGCTTTAAGGCGGCAGGCAGCTTTGTTCCGTTTTGGGGAGGTTTTCACATGTAAATGTCCCTGAGGAAGGGAGTTGAGGATTAAGTACCCCGAGAGGGCGGTGCGAGGGTGAGCAAGTGGAGACCCAAGCAAGCTTTCTAGCGGACTAAATGAGGCGTACACTGTGCTCTCCCATTCAACTTTTTAGGTACAAAAAATAGGTTCGTTCTAGGTAGAAAGGCCAAGGAACTTCCTTTCTGTGTTCATTTGTGAGCGTGTCAATCCAGGAGGCGGGAGGGCAGACACCCTCTCTAACTCTCCGCCAGCCGGGATCAGAGTCCAGCGGCCGCCGCGCCGCGACCTGAGCAACAGGAGAGCTGAGACGGCCGCAACCCCGGCCCGAGGACCCGCGGGAACTCCCGCCCCTGAGTCGGTCCGCCCGCGCTCCGCTGCAGCCCCTGGCGGGATCCCGGCCCCGCAAAACCGAGAACCCGGCCGGGAGCATAAGGGCCACGTTGAAGAAGCCGGAGCCGGCACAGGCCGGAAGGGGGCGAAGGGGGGCACTGGCGGGGGAGGGGCCGGGGGTCAGCCCCCGGCGGTGGCCGCGACCCCTCCCGGGCTCTAGGCCCGCTGCCCGGGAACCCGGGGCAGGAAGCGTCCCCGCCCCGACTCGGTGCTCGAAAGCCCTCGGGCAGCGGGGGAAGCGACCGGCTGGCCCGCAGCAGACCTAACCCCAAGCACTCCTCACCTCCTGGTTGAAGGCGTTGACGGCGTCCATGTTCGCGTTGCGGCGGCGGCTGCTGTGGGCCAGCCGGTCACATAGACCTCGAGCCGCGGCTGAGTAGGGCCGGGAGCCGGCAGGGCCCTAGGGCGTGGGGGGTAGGAGGACGGGAGGCGACGAGCGGCGGAGGCCGAGCAGGAAGGGGCTGCGGCCGAGGCGGCGAGGCTGGGCCGGTCGAGCGCAGGCAGAGGCGGCGGGCCCCTGCTCAGTCCCGTGCGCTGGAGGAGGGATGGGAGGCGGCAGCAGCGCGGGGCTCCAACATGTCCGTTTGGCGGTGGCGGCTGCGCTCTGCGTCGCGCTGACACGGCTCCCCGCGCCCTCACGCACTGGCCCACACTGGGCCGGCCGGCTAGCGGGCGGGCCTCTCTGTCTCTCTCCTCTCTTTCGCCAGCAGGATGGCGGCAGCGACCGGAGTGCACGCCGCGCGAAGCACCCTGGGACAGCTCGGGCCTCCAAGCGCTTCCTGCGCACGGCTCCGCCCCGCTCGCGCTCCGCTCCGCCCCTGCCCCGCCCCGTCGCGCGCAGAGCTACTAGCGTGTGACCGCGCGGTGTCGCGCGCTTTCCCGCCGGTTGCGGCTGCGGAGAGTGTCCTCTGGGCTCAGGATGCGGACTGAGAATTCCCGGGGTGCATTGTGGTGCCGTCGTGCCCGGGCAGGACTGCACCCCGCTGCTGCGACAAACAACGCGCTCTTGCGTGCGGACCTGGTGGAAGTCCTGAGCAGCCTCCGAGGACTGGGCTCCGGAACCCCTACCGCTAATTTCCCCAAACCACGTTGTGTCGATCTCGACAGGAGAGCAGTTCTCATTCACTTTCCTTGAGTTCCCACCGCCTGCCGCACGCTGCGACCGCTGTCTGACGGGAGTATGAAAAATGAAAGTTTTTGTGAAGCAGAAACCTCACTTTTGTGGAGAGGGCAGGCTCATGCGAGCATGAATATAAAAGCAAGAGGGCCTGACTGGAAGTTCGCGGCTACTTCCCGCAGAAAATGGAGAGCAGCCTAAAAGAATTAGAGAAAGGAGGGACCCTCTGGACCTTGCGCTCTGTGCCATCACCTCTTCATGGAGGACAACCTGCTTAGGGAAAGCAGCTGGTCCTACCGAGACCAGGTCTTAGCAGGGTTAGGATTTTGCTCTTAAGAGAGCATCGAGCACGTTGGCACCCTGCGTATGCGCTCAGAAGAGTGAAAGAAAGTGGGGTCAGGTACAGCATGGCTTCAGGCCCTGGAGATGCTGAGGCTGAAGGTATCAGGCAGTGGAGAAAGGACATAGAACGGTGTTCCTGAGGGAAGATGCTCAATACTTCTGGAAGGACATGAGTGGTGGGTTTGAGTCATGTTGGTAATAATTTCAGAAAGGAGCGAGTTTGAGGGAGTGACGGTTAATCTCTGTGCCAAGCTTCAGTGTCAATGCCTATTAACACTGCCCTCACCTCACTTAAGCTTAGTTGAGTTAACCACCATGCCCAAGGTCATCTGGCTAGATGGTTATCTTTGGGGGCTCTTTTGAGCTGCTCCTGGCATAGTAAGTGAGGGCTTCTGCGAAATGGGTCAACTTCAGGAAAATAGCTGAGAGAAGATAGATACCTGGGAATCAATAGCAGCTAAAAGGAGCTGAAAGGGCAAACGGACAAGGAACAGAGGTGTTTCAGAACGAGAGTGGTGTCGAATGCCTTTAATCCCAACACTTGGGAGGCAGAGACCGGCGGATTTCTAAGTTCAAGGCCAGCCTGCTCTGCAGAGTGAGTTCCAGGACTACATAGAGAAACTCTATCTCAAAAAACAAAACAAACAAAAAAATCAAATTTCTAGAGTGTAAATAGCCCTATCCAGGACTGTAGATTCAAGTCCAATAGGGTATGGATCAGGAAATACCTCTCCGTAGGATAGCTGTGGTTAACAAGAACTAACAGTAAGTTTCAAAGTAACCATTAGAGAGGATCCTGAATATATCCAACACACACCAAAGTAATAAGACAGTTGGTGGTGGCACACACTTCAAATCCATTGTTCTGGGGGTAGAGGCAAGTGGATCTCAGAGATCAAAGCCAGCCTGGTCTACAGAGCAAATTCTAGAACAGAAAAATCCTCGCTTAAAAGACCAAAATAAATAATAAAAATCAGGTTTAATGGTGGTCTCACTTACCCTGAGTTAACCATTACTCATTGTATAGTACACTTTCTGTTCCACACTGTACCTGGTAAATACGTCTAACTATTACATAGCAATTAAAAATTAAATCACTGGAAAGTGCTGGGGCTGTCCATTTAGTATGCAGAAACTTATCTTACACGTTGGCCATCGTGCTGAGGACAAAACCCCAAGCAATGCTCAGGACGGAAGGCAACAGCAGGTAAAGAGAGGTTGACAGGCAAGTTGGGAAGACATGCGGGCAAGGGGACAGACACTGGGATGAGGAGGAGACGGTTTGTAAAGAGAGAGAAGCACGCTCACTGGTTTGCTGTATTCTGGGCTGGATCCGGTGTCGGTTTTTTGTTTTTTGTTTTTATTAAATTGTGTGAGCACAGACATTCCGGCCACATGATGCATGAATGATGGCAGTTAGAGGACAGTCGCCAGGCAAGTCCCTCCTTCTTAGGGACTGAACCCAGGATAACATTGAACAGTGCCATCTTGCCAGTCTTTTTGTTTATTCCGTGAATCTACTTGATGTGTAGTTGCCTGGTCCTCCTGCCTCCTCTTCCCACATGGACCACCTTAAGTGATTTTAGTTAATTTCTTGTTGCTGTGACCAAATACTTGACAAGAAACATTTTGTTGCTGAGCAGTGGTGGCGCATGCCTTTAATCCCAGCACTTGGGAGGCACAGGCAGGTAGATTTCTGAGTTCCAGGCCAGCCTGGTCTACAGAGTAAGTTCTGGGATAGCCAAGGCTACATAGAGAAACCTTGTCTGGAAAAACCAAAAAAAAAAAAAAAAAGAAAGAAAAGAAAAAAGAAAGAAACAATTTGTTTTGTAACAAACAGGGACTCTGTTTAGTCCTGGCTGTACTGGAATTTGATCTGTAGACGAGGCTGTCCTCAAACTCAAAAGATCTGCCCGTCTCTGCCTCCCAACATGGAGACTAAAGGCATTCATCAACCACTACCCAGCTGAAAAGAAGCAACTTAAGTGAGGATTTATTTTGCCTTAGAGCAGTGATCCTCAATCTTCCTGAGGTTTCAACTCTTTAAAACCCTTTAATACAGTTAATCAGGGTGTGCTGACCCTCAACCATAAAATTACTTTTGTTGCTACTTCATAACTAATTTTTGCTACTGTTATGAATCATAATATAAACTGTTTTCTGAAGGTTTTAGGTGACCCCTGTGAAAAGGGTCATTGGACCTCCCCAAAGGGGTTGAGACTTACAGGTTGAAAGCCATTGGCTTAAAGGGCTTAAAAAGCTGTGGTCATTCAAGTAGGGAAAGGCACAGAAATATGGCCTGTGGTGGCAAGAGTGCAGCTGGAACCCCCCACGCCCTCACATCTTGATGGAGCAGGAAGGAGAGACTGGGTAGGAAGTCGGGCAGGGTTCACTCGGCAATCCACTTCCTCCAGTGGGACTCCACCTCTAAGTGGTCCATAGCCTTTGAGAAACAGTGAAGACACGAGGGAAACATTTGTTCTGTGATCTGGAGAATGAACTACAGTAACCGTATAGACCCAGTGAGTGAATTTATTAAGTATATAACTAGCCAAAGTCTAAAAGAAAAGAAATGACAGATAAGCTTTCTCTCTAAATGACTTTCCCATAACTGAACTTCTGGGCTCTCTTTCCCACTGCAGGCATTTTTTGTATCATGGGAAAAGCAATAGCAGCCTCTGTTGAGGGGAATGTATTTGCAGAGTTATGGGTCCCGCCCATGCTTGGATGGGGACTTGAAGGACATTTTAAGGTCTGAAATGGAAATGGAGACCCTGTTTCCACAGTCAGATTCCCAGTGAGTTCAAATAGAGCATTGGCCAGTATCTTCTATGAAACTTCTTTTTTTTTTTTTTTGATTTATTTATTATTATATGTAAGTACACTGTAGCTGTCTTCAGACACTCCAGAAGAGGGTGTCAGATCTCATTACGGATGGTTGTGAGCCACCACGTGGTTGCTGGAATTTGAAAAGCCGTCAGTGCCCTTAACCACTGAGCCATCTCATCATCCCCGGACAGTATCTTCTTCACTGCATCATTTTATACCCAAACCACAACAGGTCCCCGGGTTTATTTTCTGGTTTACCCATTCTCTATCACTTCATGTCGTCTCCTCTCTCACCTGATGTCTTCTGTATCTTCCAAATCCATTTGCTTCTGTGAGAGCTGTCACCCACAGAACAACTATCATTGCATGAGAAATTTTAAGAGTTAGCCGGGCAGTGCTGCTAGTATTGCCTGACAATTCTAACAGTGCTGTGTTTGTTTTTGAAAATCCAAGCCTACTAAGAGCAGCACTCTGTCAATTGAATTATGCCTCCTGCCCAAGCTCTGCATGTTTTACACGCTTCTGAGCCACACTTAGTTCACGATGCTAAAGTGTCAACCCTTACAAAGCGTGATAAGGCAAGGCGCCTTATAGCTTCCCCCAACTTTGAGATAATACACATAAGAGGTCGGGATAGTAATAGAAACCACTGAACTGGAAGGAGACACACAATGAACGAGATTTAGAAATAGCAGTTTCCTGTCTCTGGCTCCCACTCCTCTGTTATTGGGGAGTGAGGCCAGAAGTTGCTTTGGTTTGGATTTGAAATGTCCCTTCTAGGCACCAGTTGAAGTCCTGCTCCCCAGTTGGAGGTACTGTTTTGCCCTCTGTGCTTCTATGATCTCATTTTACTCAGTGCTGTGTGTTGAACCCAAGGCTTCCTGTAGGACAGGTCCTCTCCCACGGGGTTACCCCTGCAGCCCTCAGGGGCACTATTTGGGGGGCTGGTGGAAGGCTGTAGGAAGCACGGTCTTGCAGGAGGAAGTAGGCCACTGAGAGAATGTATTCAGGCCCCTATTTTGCCCTGGCCCTTCCTGTCACTTTGCTTCACGACTGTCATGAAATGACTAGTTTGGCTCTCCGTCCTGATGAACCCCCATAGGCCCACAGCGATGGGGCTGAACAACTGTACACCAAGCTTTCTGAAACCATAAGGCAAATCAACCCTTCTTCCCTTTCCGGGACTTGAGAGAGACTTGAAAACAGTAACCAACACAGGAATGAGGGAATTCTTCTAATCCATGACTCAGCTTTAATTTGGTCATAGTTTCCATAAAGACAGTATTTATTACCTTTATTCTCCTGAGACGGGATAATGGTGGGGAGCGGGTTCTCTCCTTCCACCGCGCTGGTCTCAGGTGTGGAACTCAGGTCGTCAGGTTGACAGCGGGTACCTTATCTCCTGAGGCACTCTTGCCGGTCTACTTCTCTTCTGTCGCCTAATAACCATGACGTTTCAAAAATTAATCTCGTCCCAAAAGGTAGCCCAAGATTTCTTCAAAGTGAACTTTAACAAGATAACTGATGTGTTTTATAAAACCAAGGAAAAGTCTCGTAGAGCTCAGTATGGCGCAGTGAGAGGAGGAACGTCGGCGGGGCCACGCTGAGGCCCCTTCCCCGGAGGCACCAGCCACACAGCAGGTGTTTGGAATAGAGTTTATTTACGGGCAGAGGAGGGGGATGGAGAAAGGAGTGGAGCGGGGAGAGAGAGCCTGCAGAGAGGGACACACACAGAAGGGGAGGCGGAGAGGAGGGAGAGGGAGAGGAGCGGGCCAAGGAGACAAGAGCGGGGAGGGGGAAGGGGAGAAGGCGAAAGGGCTCAGAAAGAGAGAAGAGAGGCCAAACAGACGCTTTTATAGCAAGCCAGGCCTACCTGGCTGTTGCTAGCTAACTGTTGGGCGGAGCCTAATAGGAATGCTAACCCTAACCTCTTTGCCAGTGACTTGTTCAGAAAACTCGACATCCCTTAGTTCACGCTACCCCTCTGCTCAGAGGTTGGCTCAGGGATGGGCATCTGCTACATTTTGGTCTAAAGAGCAACAAGATCACCTATTCGGTGGGTCCCGGGGAAACATTGTTTCTATTCTAGAGAGCTCCTGAAAGGCAACAGCAGCGGGCTCCGTGTGTGGTATTTGCCAGCGTCTTGACGCCAGTGTGAGGGTGAAGGGGCCACAGGATGTGTGTGTGTGGGGGGGGGGGGACAACGCACGAGGGACACCAGAGCCGATGCTCTGGATAAAGGTAACTCGGAAGCCCGATTTACATGCAGATCTGCAATTATGAGAGCCGGCGCTCGCACCCGCTTGAATTGTTTATTTTTCTGGGTTTGTCATTGAGGATATCTTGATTAAAACAGTGTAGAATCATCTATGAATATTTATAGTTTTTCCCTCGCTGAAAAAATAGCCAATTCAGCCGAATTGAAAGTTAAGAAGGCAGGGCCCGGGCGAGTTCCTCAGTCTCAGAGGACGAAACCAGAACAAGTCACAGGCAGACTATGGCGCAGAAGTTTGTTTTTGTAGACTGTGGGTAAAGGAAAATGACTTGTTTGCCACTTGCTGGACTTATGGGGTAGGACTCCAGGTGGCTGGTGACTTCAGGTGAGGGGGGTTGGGACAGGTGTCAGGAATGTCAGGAATGCGGGATCTGGCTTTTTGGCACCTTTTCTGTTAGGAGGCTTTCTGGGTCGGCGGGGTTGGAGAGAGGGAGAAAGGAGGTTCATTGGGCTGTGTAGGAGTCGGGGAGGTGGGGCAGGCTGGGGGCGCCAACTCTTAATGATATTCTCCAAAACTGGAGTTCCTTTACAGTAACTATTGTCTTGTACACAATGAAAGCGGCGTGAATACAGATTAGACGACAACATGACAATTATAAATACCGATATAAAATAAATTAGTATTAATTGATGAAAGAATGAAACATAAATCTTTTTAGTGTAAAAGAGGAACATTAACTTTTTGAATGCATTATATTAATGCTTCATCTCATGTCATTTAAATGAACAAGGCACTGTCAAATATTCAGAAAATGCTTGTAGAAGTGAAAGACAAGCGGCCTCTCCACCTTTCTCTCCCATTGAGCTGCTGTATTATTATTATTATTATTATTATCATCATCATCATTATTATGAGGCATGGGAGCCCCTGGGGAATTAATTGACCTATAATACAGCTTTAGGTAACACGAATCTGTTTTTCTCAATATTAAGCTTCTAATGCAACAATTTTTATTATCTTTTTTTTTAAAAAGATTAATTTATTTTATGTATATGAGTACACTGTAGCTGTCTTCAGACACACCGGAAGAGGGCATCAGATCCCATTACAGATGGTTGTGAACTGCCATGTGGCAGCTAGGAATTGAGCTCAGGACCTCTGGAAGAGCAATCTTAACCGCTGAACCAACAATTTTTATTATCTAATTAATTCACACCTGCCAAGAAAAATCATAAAGGCCAGGGGAATGAAGAGACAGCTTTTATATCCATCTATGTGGTGCTCGGTGTTAGCATTCTGTCTAAGCTCCACCCCACAGTTACCTGGCAATAGCCAGGTAGGCCTGGCCCACTGTAAAAGGGGCCCCTCCTCTCTCTTGCCTCTCTCTTTTGCTCCTAGCTCCTTCTCTCTCCACATGCTCATGGGCAGCCTCTATTCTCCTCCCTCTCTCTCTCTCTCTCTCTCTCTCTCTCTCTCTCTCTCTCTCTCTCTCCCTTTCTCTGCTTCTACTACCCTCTTAATTCCCCTCCCCATGACCTGAATAAACTCTATACTATACCATCCTGTGGCGGGTCCCTCAGGGGAAAGGGTGCCTCAGAGGGCCCATGCCGAGGCACCCCTTCCCCCATATCTCACCACACCCCCAGAGAACATATTCTTGTACCTCTTGGTCTTTTAATAAATACATCACTCAGCTTTCTGGTACCGTCACACATTTGCATGAAAGATCCGTTTATAGAGATAGGTTTATGTCGGGTCGGCTCCCAGGTCTGGAGATTTCAGCCTGTTACCTGTATTGCTTCAGACATGCTGTGGCAGCCCACCATGTGGGGAGTGTGTGGCAGAGCCAAGCCACTCAACACAAAGCCAGGAAGCAGAAGAGAGGTCAGCCTCCCTCGCTTCTTTCCAGGACTCACTTGCCTATAAGGCCCACCACTTCCTAGTAGTCTCTCTCTTGGGACCCAGCCTTTACCGTGGGTCACTTGAAGGGTCACATTGGCTCTGAACTGTAGCCATCTCAATCCCAGAGGGCTGAGATGACTCCACTCATCATGAACAGATTTCAATTCTACTATAAATGCTTCTTTTCCTGTGTGCTGATTTTCTTAATTAAAAACAGGCAAGCAAACAAACAGAAACAAAGAAACAAACAAATTGAAACAAACAAGCAAACCAAACAAACAAAAAACAGTAAATGAGCTAATATTTCTCTTTGAGGCCCACTGCCTTGTGACTGGTATTCTCCCTCTATTCAATAGATGCTAATGACTGTGAAGACAAAGGCATCTTCACATGCACAGTCTGCAATGGACAAGTCCACAACCAGCTGGAAGGGTGTTGGGACCACAGCGAGCACGCTGAGCTGACTTAGGTAACCAAGAACTCAGACTCTAGGTAACCTTCTCGGCCTCTCTGTGCCTTCCTTTTCTTTTCTGTACAATGGGGATTGCATTTGTGTTGTTACAGGTTTTATGACTTTGACACTGAGCAGCTAGCTCTCATCCACATCAGCTGTCTGTAGGCTTTCACAAGTGATAACAGGGACATAGGCTATCATAGAACAAGCCTTGTTTGCCAATTCTTTATCCTCAGTACCTTTTCTTGACAAAGGTACCCAAAGATGATATGGACTGTTTCTTCTTCCTTTGGCCCACGTGGCTTTGCTGAACCTGGTATCAGCACATACTAGGGGCCCCTATCTCCTTGGTAGAAAGTTCAGTGGCTGGAGAGATGGCTCAGTGGTTAAGAACACTCACTGCTCTTCCAGAGGTCCTGAGCTCAATTCCTGGCAACCACATGGTGGCGGCTCACAACCATCTACAAAAAGATCCGATGCTTTCTTCTGGGGTATCTAAAGACAGCTGTACTCATATACATAAAATAAATAAATCTTTTTTAAAAAGTCCAATTTTTTTATGAATGGAAAATGTAATGTACCTTTTATTTGCCAGAGGTAATTGTTGCTAACCTAGGCCTAGTCCTGGAAGCTTGTAGCCTCTGCTCAATCTAATCTAGGCCTAGAGTGTTTCAGCCCCTGAGACAGACTGCTGAATAAACTCTTCCGTTCCTAGGTCTTTCTGCACTCTGGCTGGCTGGTTCAACTCTCCGGGCTGACTGATTCAATCTTGCATTTCTCTCAGCCTCTCCTGGATTGCTCTGCTTGGCCTCACACAAACGCTGGCCATCTGTTCTGATCTTCAGACTCCTTATTCTCTGACTCATTCTGTCTTCCCCTGTGTCTAGCTTGTTTTCTCTCTGCAACCTGTCTCCCTATAACTGTCCCAGTAAAATTGCCTCTCCTCTCTCTACACTGCTCCCTTAAGTAGCTTCTCTTTCTCTCTCTCCTCCTGAGAGTTGGGCATATCCTAATTTTCTGTCAAATCTTTCTCTGAGTCATTACTTTGCCGGCCACTCTTTGTCTCCCCACCCCCCCTCCTTGAGACAGGATTTCTCTGTATAGCCCTGACTGTCCTGGAACTCACTCTGTAGACCAGACTGGCCTTGAACTCAGAAATCTGCTTGCCCCTGCCTCCCAAGTGCTGGGATTACAGGCCTGCGCCACCAAGCCCGGTTTAAGGCATCACTTTCAAACATGGCTGCTTCCTTCTCCAAACTCATTGCATCTTCATTGGGATTAAAGGTGTGCACTAAGGGATTGCCTGTATTCCAGCCAGAGGGATTAAAGGTGTGTGCTAAGGGCAGAGTCACACTGGAACATAAACTGGGTTTTTACAGTGTGATCAAATATCCCACAACAGGGAGTGGGCAGGGATCCTTAAGCCCAGTCCATGGGAGCACTTATGGACCCACGGGAGCACTTATGGACAGTGGTGATGCATTCTCAGGTCTTCTTCTCGTTGATGGCAGAATGGCCCTTCTTCCTACCACGTTTCTTTCTTTCCTGGAGCCTTTTTTTCTCTTTCTCTCTCTTTTCCTCTCTCTCTCTTTCTTTCTTTCTTTCTTTCTTTTTTTTCCAGAAATACATGAACTAGTATTTATAACTATTTGTCTTAGAATCCAGCCGTTAGCCGGGCGGGCGGTGGTGGCACACGCCTTTAATCCCAGCACTTGGGAGGCAGAGGCAGATGGATTTCTGAGTTCTAGGCCAGCCTGGTCTACAGAGTGAGTTCCAGGACAGCCAGAACTACACAGAGAAACCCTGTCTCAAAAAACCAAAAAAAAAAAAAAAAAAAAAAAACACCAAATAAGTAAATAAATAAATAGGCTCGGAGCGAGCAGGTCCAGAGTGGGCGGAGGGGTGGGAGGGAGAAAACTGTATCTCAGCCCTGCTATTATTACCACCATCAAAGATAATTCTCTCTCAAGCATTTCCTCTCTAATGTTTGCAGCATCTTGACCTTGCTTGTCTGTTTATTATGCGTGGGAAAGCATGATTTATGTCAGAGTGTAAGGTTTCATTTCATGAGGGCCAATGAAACTATGCTTAAATGTAGCCCACTGACTGCTTTTATACATAAACTTTCATGGGAACTTGGATTCCCTCGTTTATATACACTTCAGTGATACACAGTTGCTGATAGAGCAGACAATGCATACCTCGCTCACAAGGCTGAAATACTTTGTTACTTAGCCCTCTGAACAAATAGCAACATGCAAGATACATTTCTGAGCTACCTGCCTGGACCCTAAGGCCTTCAGCAGGAAGGAAGTGGCATACCTTCTATTTTATTTTTAAGTTTCATATTTGTACTGAATTCACACCATTTGTCCTTCCCTCTTCTCCCTTCAGCCTCCCCCGGCCCCCTCTCAAACTCACAACCTCATTTTCTCTAATTATTATTGTTACGTATGTGTGTTAGTCTCTATGCCAACCTGACATATTTTGGAAGTGGAAATCTCAGTTGAGGAAATGTTCCCACCAGTGAGCAGGCCTGTGGTGCTTTGCTGACTGACGGAGAAGAGCCAGGGCACTGTGGGTAGTGCCACCTTTCCGCTGGTTGCTGGCCCTGGGTATTATAGGAAAGCAAACAAGTGTTGTCTGCAGGTTTTAAGGGCTGACCACTTGAAAAAAATCAATTAGGGGGCCCATTTCTGCGTTGCACTGACTTTGTCTCTCTCATCAGTCATTGACTGTGTGGGAGTAGGATCCTGAAAGATTTCTCTCGTCCACACTGGGATGCCAACTGGTATTGATATTATTCAAGTCTTGTTTGGGCAACCTCAGGGTTCCAGGTCAGATCCAGCACGATTTTTCAAAGTGCTAATTGGAAAAATGATTCAGTGACGGGGACTTAGACATAGATAGGAATTCATGCCTGGTACTATACCTGTTGCGTTTTATAAAAAAAGAAAAAGCTGGGAATATGTTTGGTGGAGGCGCGGTATGGTGTCGGGGAAGGAAGGGGGTGTCTCTGCGGGCCCATGCTGAGGCATCCCTTCCCGCATAGTATAATTTAGGGCATAGGGAGGGGAGTTAAGAGGGTAGTAGAGACAGAGAAAGGCAGAGAGAGAGAGAGAGAGAGAGAGAGAGAGAGAGAGAGAGAGAGAGAGAGAGAGATTGAGAAGCCATTAACACGTAGAGAGGGGGGGGAAAGGAAATGCGGAAGGAACCGGCAAGAGTAGGGGGGGCAAGCAGCTCCTTTTATAGAGAATCAGGCACGTCTGGCTATTGCCAGGTAACTGTGGGGCGTGGCCTAGATGAGACGTCAACAATGTTTAGCCAAATACCCACTGTGGCCAGTGAGGCTATGGAACCTAGAGGAGAAAATACTTTGCCACTTTCTCCAACTAGTAAACTTTTAAAATTCAAACACGATACATTCTTTCTTTCTCATTTCTACTGGAAAGCTAAAGCTGAAATGATTCCAACAGAACTGCCCACCAGCTTAACCACACCACTGATAAGCCCCAGTTCTCACAAATACATCATTACAAGTTACAGGTTGCGGTTGCCCAGCCGTGCCTTCTGAGGAACTGCGGACCCGCCTGGCTTTGGTATCTGAGGCGGTTTATTTCCCTCCTCCAACGAGGCTTAGGCTCCCCTTTGCATAAGAAGAGTGCCTCCCCCCCCCCATCCCCCTGGGTGACAAAGGACCCAGGTCTTGTGCTGGGCTCTCCTCAGGCTTAGGGATATTTCCAAGTTCGACCCAGGCTTCTACTGGGCCGCTTTTACGCGGTTACATTCCTGAAGACGACCACTTAATGGGGGACGTTTTGTTTTCTAAATATGTAGTTATAAAAAAAAAGTCAAGGGGAAGAATCAGATGGATCTGCTAAAAAAAAAAATCTATCATTTTCCCCCCTGGGGAAATAGTTCGGGGCCCGAGACGAGGGCTGGCTTCTGAACAGAATGAGTAAATATTTGGTGTGTGGCTGCATCTCCGTGCTTCTTCCGTGATCCAGCATGCTATGGGTGAGGATGTTCTATTAGCCTCTGGCTGCCTCTATTACATCATATCTCCTGGTAGTGAATTGCTTTCCTTAGGGCCTGCGTCCAGACAGATCATTTTAGGTAATTTGTCTTTAACACATCTTAACATTATCTAAGGATTCTTCCATAATTCTTGCCACTGTAAGAGTCTGTCTCCCCCTAGATGAAACGCCTATCATTTTATAATGCCATGACATCTGCTCATAAAGCTTTAAAGTGTGTGCTACCTCTTCAGATAGACGGCTTCTGTTCTTACTACCTGTGACATTTTCATTGACTTCTTTTGCCAAGTGACAGTATCTCCATCGCAGCCCGAGGAGGATTTAATGCCTGACATTTCCCACAGCCATTTATCAGAATCATTCAGAGCTTCCCCTCCCCCACTGGAAGTCTAACTCCCAAGGCTTCTTTTCTCTTGAATCTAGAAAAGTTTTCCTAGAAAACTGTTCTCTAGCAATCGTTTCATTAATGAGCTGTTCCCCGAATCGCAGGCCCTCTCTGCTGCTTCCCGCCTTAGTGAAAGTGCTTGAACTCTTTATCATTAAACTGTAAAGGAAATGCTCAGATCTATCGCTAAGGAAACAGCCCCCGCCCCCACTAGAATGACTTGTATTACTGATCCTGAAACAAAAGTAGTAATAGGATGTAAATGAACACTTGTGCCAATTTCACTAATTATTTTATATTGATTCAACCAATTTACACAATTATTACCTCATTCATTTGATGAGTGTCAGGTTCTTGTTTTGTTTTTCTGTCAGCTCCACACAAGCTAGAGTCATTTAGGAAGAGGGAACTGAATGAAAAAAGAAAGAGAGATAGAAAGGAAAGGAAAGGACTTGCCTGTTCCTAGGTATTGTGGACCTAGGTATTGTGAAAGCTTGTTATACTGTTATACGTGTGTGGGAGAGCTTAGCCAAAGGCAGACACATCTGGGAAAGTCCAGAGTGGTCATGACCCTGAAACTTGTGGGGAGATCATGAGAGGAAGGGAGATAGGAGAACGAAGTGGAGCAGCCAGGGGGCCACACGCACACACGCATGCACATGCACACACGCATGCACATGCACACGCGCACGCGCACTCCCCCATCCCAAAAACCACAGAGGGCAGGTAACCAAAATGTCTGACTTATATAGGGAAGAGCCTCTGGGGGAAGAGCAGCCTAACCCCTGGGCTGGAGAGTTCAGGGTAGAAGGGAGCTTATGTCAGCCATACCCTGTGTCAGATAGGGACTGAGGGATGCTGGGAGAACCTGGAGCCCAGGCCTGTTTCAATATGTTAAAAGGCACCTCAGCCACTTGCCAAGGGTTTGAAACTTAATAGAAATCTCCACTGAGAAAATACCTCCATCAGATTAGCCTGTATGCAAGGTCCATTTTATGAAGTAATGATTGATGGGGGAAACCCCAACCCACTGTTGGGGGTACAACTCCTGGGAAGGTGGCCCCAAGTTGCGTTGCGTAAGAATGCAGGCTGAGCAGGCCACAGGGAGCAAGCCAGTAAGCTGCACCCCTCCAAGGCCTCAGTTCTTTTCCTCCACATTCCTACCCTGCATTGCTGTCCTGCCTCCCCTCATGGATGAAGAGTGGCCTTAAGAGTCATAAGCTGAAATAAACCCTTTTCTCCCTGAGTTGCTTTTGCTCACAGTGCTACGGTGGTCATCAAAGAAAAGGACTGCAAACAAGACCACTCCAGCAGTGCAATTGTAAGTGAACTGCCATCACCCATTCCACTGTGAGCCAGAACCATACTTACTAGTTTGTGACACAAAATTAGAGCATTGCCATTTTATATGTTACTAATTCACAATGGGCATTACTTATAAGTTCCGAACTGGAAACATTATACATATTTTCTAAGATACTTTTGTTGTCTTGTTTTCTTTTAAATATTTATTTATTTACTTACTTACTATTTATTACAAGCAAGTACACTGTAGGTGTCTTCAGACACACCAGAAGAGGGCATTAGATGTCATTATGAATGGTTGTGAGCCACCATGTGGTTGCCAGTATTTTAACTCAGGACCTTTGGAAGAGCAGTCAATGCTCTTAACCACTGAGCCATCGTCTCTCCAGCCCCTCAAAGATACTTTTGTCTTTAGGTTAATACCTCTGTCTCATTACTCCCTTGAGAAAAGGTCTTGCACTGGACCTTGAGCGCTCTGCTGGATTATCAAGTCCCAGCATCCTCCTGAACTCGTGTCCTTAGGCTCGATGCCACAGTACCTCTCTCTGAGCCATCTTCTCAGCCCTATGTAGATTTTTAATATGAAAACCTGCTTATATCCCCTGAAGGGCCCATTGAACTTTAATACACTGGTGAACATGGAGTGCTGCATCTTTGTCTCTTTATGTATGTGACTCTAATCATAAATGTAGCATGTATGTGTGGGTGGGAGGATAGATATAACTTCACATCCACCACCAGTATCATTCTCTCTGATTGTGACTCCGCTTCAAGTAGCATATTCTTGGTTTTTATTTCCTTCGATCCCCAGATGCATTTAGTAGAATGTTTAAAAACACCCAGGAAGTTTTGTTTTCTGTGGCCTGAGTATCTTCTGTTTGGCTCCACCTTTTAAAGACCCTTCTGATTTTGTGTGTACTGGCTGATTTTGTGTGTCTACTTGACACAGGCTGGAGTTATCACAGAGAAAGGAGCTTCAGTTGGGGAAATGCCTCCATGAGATCCAGCTGTGGGGCATTTTCTCAATTAGTGATCAAGGGGCGAGGGCCCATGGTGGGTGGTGCCCATCCCTGGGCTGATAGTCTTGGGTTCTATAAAAGAGCAGGCTGAGCAAGCCAGGGGAAGCAAGCCAGTAAGGAACATCCTTCCATGGCCTCTGCATCAGCTCCTGCTTCCTGACCTGCCTGAGTTCCAGTCCTGACTTCCTTTGGTGATGAACAGCAATGTGGAAGTGTAAGCTGAATAAACCCTTTCCTCCCCAACTTGCTTTTTGGTCATGATGTTTGTGCAGGAATAGAAACCCTGACTAAGATACCTAACCATTCTCTCAAATTGCCATACTGCGATCTAACACATTTACCATTAGAGGACAAACCATACACAGATTGTAATCCCCAGCCAAGAGCTTTCTTAATTGGAAACCGAGCCTGTTAACTGGACTGTATCTTTTTTTTTTTCTTTTTGGTTTATTTTATTTATATGAGTACACTGTCACTGTCTTCAGACACACCAGAAGAGGGCACTGGACTCCATTACAAATGGTTGTGAGCCACCATATGGTTGCTGGGAATTGAACTCAGGACCTTTGGATGAGCAATCAGTGCTTTTTTTTGGGGGGGGGGGGGAGGTTTCGAGACAGGGTTTCTCTGTATAGCCCTGGCTGTCCTGGAACTCACTCTGTAGACCAGGCTGGCCTTGAACTCAGAAATCTGCCTGCCTCTGCCTCCCAAGTGCTGGGATTAAAGGAGTATGCCACCACCGCCAATCAGTGCTCTTAACCACTGAGCCATCTCTCCAGCTCCTGGACTGTATCTTTAAGTCCTGTGTTGTGTGATGAATGAAAATATGGGAGATGAGGATAATAGGAGCAGCTATGGTATTATTCCAGGATGGCCTCAAACTTACTATACAGTCATGAGTGATTCTGAGTTTCTGACCCTTCTGTCTATACCTCTTAGTTTTGTGATACAGGCTGGCAGTACTACATCTGGCTTTATCCAGTGCTGGACCTTCAACCCTGAACCATGTGCATGCTAGGCAGACCCCCACCAGTTGAGCCATAACCCAGCCCTTATCTGCATGCTTTTGGGAAGACATTTTTTTTTCTCCCTTCCTCACTCTCCTCACGGAAAGAGTGGAGATACGAGCAAAGCAGATTCTAGGCTCATCACAGGACTTTTGTAAAGCTGCTACAGAGGAATGACTGGTCTTGCAAATGACTACTCTCTTCCAATATCCGCTGTCTCACTGTTGGCTACAGAAGCTTGTGTTAGAATTGAGAGCTGCCAGGTCTGAGTAGAAGACTTTTGACAAGCAACTGCTGAAACCTTCATGCTCTCAGTCACACGACAGACCTTCCTACTTCAAGCACTCAACTTTCTCTTTGGCTTCCGTGCACCAACTTTGACCAAGTTTCTGTTCCTCAAATCAGTTTCATAATCTGAATCAGATAGCATTTCATAAACTTACTATTCTCTAGCTTTTTATTTAAAAGAAAACAACCTTATTTGTTTGCTCCATGTTTGTGAGTATCCTATAGCTGTTTTCAGACACACACCAGAAGAGGGATTGGATCCTGTTACAGATGGTTGTGGGAATTGAACTCAGGACCTCTGGAAGGGCAGTCAATGCTCTTAACCACTGAGCCATCTCGCTAGCTCCCTGTTGTATAGCTTTGTGGGAATCTTTGCTCAATGTGAGCCGGTTGAGAGAGACCTTGGTTGATTGCTGTGAGCTCTGAGGTAGAGTTCTGCCCTGGCGCTCAGTAGCCATGTGACCTTGGCTGAGCCACTTCACCCACGTCCTCCTCAGACCTGCGAGTGTACAGAGTGATCCAGTAGAACTCTTTCTTGAAGATTCCCTCACAAATGACTGCAAAAGGCTGGGGATGTTACCCATTGGTGGAGTGTATGCTTAACATGTTTGCTCTGTTCCACTGTGTCTTGCTGAGGATGAGAAGCATCCCTTTGTCTAGTGTATCCATGCTGTATACATTACCAACTCATCAGTAAGCAGCCATCTCAGTTACCATAGCAACCATCCAGGAATCCCAGTGCCTCATCTAAGTAACTCCTGTTTTACTTAGTAATGGCCTCCATGTGCAAGAATAGTGGCCCTGGGGCTGGAGAGAGATGGCTCAGCAGTTAAGAGGGTTAAGAGCACTGACTGCTCTTCCGAAGGTCCTGAGTTCAAATCCCAGCAATCACAGGGTGGCTCACAACCATCCATAATGAGATCTGACACCCTCTTCTGGAATGTCTGAAGTACAGCTACAGTGTACTTACATATAATAATAAATAAATCTTAAAAAAAAAAGAATAGTGGCCCTGGCAATATTATTATTTATCATAGTATGCCATTATCATTGTTCTATTTTGTTATGAGTGTTTTTTGGGTTTTTGTTATTGTACCTAGACCTTAAATTTTGTTGAGGTATAGGTGCATGGGAAAAGAAATGCACTATCCCAAGTAGTTGGTACTGACTACGGTTTCAAGCATATGCAGAAGCATATGTTTGTACATTGGACCTATCTCCTGCTGGTAGGGACATGTAAGTCAGATTTTCACCACGGTGATAAAGCACACGACATAATTAGCTTACTAAGAGTGAAGTTTACTTTGGCTCCTAGTTCTAGAGGAGTTTCTGGTTCATGACTGGCTAGCCCTGTTGCTTTGGGCCTGTGACAAGGTGTCATATAATAGTGCTAGCATGGACTGGAACAAATCCACCTATCTCATTGTGAAATAAACAAAAGAGGAATAAGAAGGGGCTGTAATTCCATAATCCCCTTTGAGGGCATGTTCCCAAAGACTTAAGGACTCCCCATCAGGACCCTCGTCCTACATATCTAAACACCACTCAGTGGTGTCATTTTGGGACTTTTTGTGACGTTCAGGGTCCAGACTGCAGCAGCACTAGTGGACCAGCAGTGCTCCTCCCCAAGGGGTATTCAGTGAATGACTCAGGTCAGGCTGATCCCTCAGAGCAGAGACAAAGCTGCTCTTCTGTGTTTTCCTTCTTCTCAGCTGAGGCCAGAATAATGTGGCACCCCAAACCTGGACCCCCAGTCTCTAAGGGGCATGAGAGAGGGGAGTATGGAGAGGGAAGAATCTCTCCATGGAGGGAAGGAAGAAATGGCCGGTGATATATCACAGCACTGGACGACCATGTGAAAGAGTTTTCGTGTATGTGTGTGTGTGTGTGTGTGTGTTTTTACATGAAGTGGGAGGGGCGAAGGGAACAATCACCCCTGCCTTTACTTAAGCTGAACTGAGGGAATTTCCCTTTGAGCTGAGGTGACTGGACAGCCACAGCCACACATACGAGGCTGTATCGTTTGCCATTACTCTAATAATCTATGTTGGTTCTTTTCCTTTTCTGCTGGTAAACATTAGGTTGATCATGCCCTGTGTTCCCGAGAAGGGCAGAGGATTCAGCCTCCAAGACTTCACCCTTCAAGACTTTTTTCTCTGGAGGTTTCTTGCTTCCTGAAGACATGAAGATAAGTGTGTGTGTGTGTGTGTGTGTGTGTGTGTATACTTGGCCACAATGTCCTTATTTGTGACTCTGCAGTTGCAATTGCTATATGGAATTCTATCCCACCATGCAATGTGCTCCATATCTCCATATATGTATTCATCTAGGGAAGCTCTCGGGCTCTGAGGTGGGTGTGCACAGCTGCTGCACTCCCATTAGTCAGGCTCTCCTCATGCTCCCGGATGACAGGGCACTGGGGAATGAATGGGCGCTCCTCCTCCTAAGTTCAAATGTTGAAACTGACCCCCTTCCTCAGATGGCATTAGGAGGTGAGGAGGGCATGAAAGAGAAGCTGTCGGGAGTGAGACACATGTCCCTATAAAAGGGCCCCAGGGACACTCAATCCTCTTCCACATGTGCAGATATTCTTAGAAGTCAGCTGTCCGCCGCCTGGACTTTAGGCTGTCATTAGAACTGAGTACCACCACCCTGAACCAGGACTTCTACTCTCTAGAATTATAAGAGATAACTCTTGGGTATTGTGGTGGTGGTGGTGGTGGTGGCTGCTGTTGTCGTAGTGTGTGTGTGTGTGTGTGTGTGTGGTGTTCATATGTGCTTGTGTGGAGTCCAGAGGTCAATCCTGAGTGTTTTTTCTCAGATGCTATCCACCACACACACACACACACACACACACACACACACACACCTATCTCCACCTTTCCAGTGACAGGATTACAAATATGCTGCCATGCTGGGCAGTGGTGGCGCATGCCTGTAATCCAGAACTCTGGGAGGCAGAGACAGGCAGATTTCTGAGTTCAAGGCCAGCCTGGTCTACAGAGTGAGTTCCAGGACAGCCAGGGCTATACAGAGAAACCCTGTCTTGAAAAAACCATATTCAAAAAACAAAACAAAACAAAAATAAAAAAAAAAAAGAATAGAACTATGTGTGTCTGCATACATATTATTTATTTTGAATGATATATTTAGCAATAGAAAAACGAACAGGGGGCTAGAGAGATGGCTTGCGGTTAACTAAGGGTTAACCGCTCTTCTGAGGATCCTGAGTTCAAATCCCAGAAAACACATGTTGGTTCACAAACATCTGTAAGGAGATCTGATGCCCTCTTCTGGGGCATCTGAAGACATCTACAGTGTACTTAGATATAATAATAAATAAATCTTTAGGCTGAAGCCAGAGCAATCGGGACTTACCAGAGCGAGCAGAGATTCTGAATTCAAATTCCCAGCAACCACATGATGTCTCATAACTATCAGTGCAGCTACACTGTACTGATATACATAAAATAAAGAAATAAATCTTAAAAAAAGAAAAATGAGCAAATAAACCACCTTTTATGAGACTTGAGACTCGCCTTTCCCCAGAACACCTACCTCTGTGTCAAAGTTAAAGGCCCTTTACATTCTGCAAACCCTCCATACCCCTTACATGTTCACATTTCCCCTACACCCATGCTGTGTTGTTCAAAGCATACACAAAGTGCTTTACACCACATTACCATTTTAGTCCTCACAACAGCAGTACGCAGCGGGAACTATCCTCATCCATAGATAATGCGTGAGAAAACATGCCCTAGAGCTAAGGCAGCCAACTCAGGTCGACGCGGTTGGAAGAGGGCAGAGGTTAATATTCCGCCTGTGTCAGCTGTGGGAGAGCAGGCAGTGTGTGGCTTCTCCCCTCTGGTCCTCTCCTCTCAGCAGGGCCTTTCCTCTTCATCATGAGCATCCACGCCTTCTCTGTACTTCATGTGCACTTCAGACTTTAGTCCTTCCCAAGATAGGCTGAACAGTATCAGGACCGTTAAATATGCTTTAAAAGGGGTCAACTAGCCGGGCGGTGGTGGCGCACGCCTGTAATCCCAGCACTCTGGGAGGCAGAGGCAGGCGGATTTCTGAGTTCGAGGCCAGCCTGGTCTACAGAGTGAGTTCCAGGACAGACAGGGCTATACAGAGAAACCCTGTCTCGAAAAAAACAAAAAAACAAATCCAAAAAAAAAAGGGGGTCAACTGAATGGAGCAGGTGCTGAATGGTGAACTCATTCTCTGAGAACTAGAAGTTTCTTTCTCCCAAGTCCCTTAGCCCTTCCAGTTTGAACTAAGCACTGGGGTGTGCTTAATACTAGACTGATTTCCTGTCAGCCTTTCTCTGGGGAACAATTTTAAAAGGAAGGGTTTCTTTGTTGCTAGTACTGTGTTCCTTGAAAAGATGTCGACTTCTTTATGGGCAAGGGTTGACTATTAGGAGGAACCATCAGTGTGAATACAATTCCTGGTTCTTGGGGGCACACACCTTTAATCCAGTACTTAGGAAACAGAGGCGAGCAGATCTCTATGAGTTGAAAGCCTATTACTTACCCTACATAGTAAGTTCCAGGCCATCAAGGAGTACATAGTGAGTCTGTCTGTCTTTGTCTGTCTCACACACATACACTTGCAACCAAAACAGAGGACAGAGAGGGGATGGAGTATAGTTGGAAAAGCCTGGGAAGCACAATAAATCTGTACCGTCGGTGAAAAACTGAGTTTTTTCAAAGTTTGTGTAGTTTATGAAGTGGTTCTCCATCTTTCCAGTCAACCTTCCTCCTCCCCCTCCCTGCCCCCCAGGGTTTCTCTGTGTAGCCCTGGCTGTCCTGGAACTCACTCACTCTGTAGACCAGGCTGGCCTCGAACTCAGAAATCTGCCTGCCTCTGCCTCCCAAGTGCTGGGATTGAAGGCGTGTGCCACCACCGCCCGGCAACCTTCCTTTTTTAAAATCCTTTCGTCTCCATGTTGCTTGTTGCTTTTCTTTGCCATTGCAGTAACATTTCCTGGGACCTCTGTGCATGGGTTGTCAAAGGTCATTTGATGGCTTTCTCTGCCCTCCAGGTGTACCATATATGCCTTTTGGGGGATCCCTGGAGCTCAGATTGGGTCACACATCTCAGCATCCAGTTAGTGAGTCTTTGAGGGGCCCCACTGCCAGCCCAGGCCCAGACTCTCTGAATCCCCACCTCTCTGGCATATCCTTTGCCATCTCTGCTCTCTCCGTTTACCAGGGTCTACTGATGAACTTCAACCCTTTGGGCCCACTTTAAATGACACCATATCCATTTTCTAAGAAATCACACGTGTAGATATGATAAAGTTTCTCAATGTGGTTTGTGGAATTTCCATAAAGATTTTATAAAGGGTCAGTAGTGTTTCAATCTTCTTTAAACCAGAAATTGACAAGAATAAAATACCTACATTTGGGTGATTCACAGTGAAAAAAAAAAAGATTTCTTTCATTCAATGCTGCTTTCTTGAAAAAAATAGAGGATTTGCTGCTGTTTTCTGAGTCACAAGTTGTAGGCAAAAGCCTCTCAGGTCATAAGAAGCAAATGGAGTGTAGACTCAGACCAAAACTTTAATTTTGGAATCTGCATCTACTTTTTAAGTATTCAAAGAGTAATTTCTTAAATAACAACAAAGGAATCTAAGATCTTCTTGGAGATGATCATTCCAATGTCATTAAGTATGTCAGCTCTGTCCACTGGTGAGCGGTGTTGTAGCCTCAAAAGAAGAGAGGATGAAGAGCCAGTTTCTTAACTGAGAACCAAAACGTAAATTTTCAAAGGGGTTTAACCTACTGAATGTCTTTCTTAGAAAGTCTATTCCTACTCTTTCTGCTGCAGTGTTTGGTCTGTTGCTATGTATTGTAATGCTAAATTCTGTAAGCGGTCTACTTGCCTCAAGAATTCCCCTGAATGGCAGCTTTTGTTGTGCAAACCTTGCTGCTGGTAGCTGGGCTGCAGAGAGGTAGGCGGGCCTTTCAGTTCTGGAGCTTGGGGTCTGAGGCAGAGACCTTGAGGGAGAGAGGAGGAAGGTACCATGGGGCAGGCAGATTGTTGAGTGCTTGGCGGTGAGGAGCAGTTCAGGTGCAACATGGCAAGTGATATCTCACGGTTACTGCCAGAGATGTAGGCAAAATAGCATAGAGGGTTGATACCTTCCCGGCTTCCATGTCTTAACGCTTATTATAAACATACAGGCTTTGAGTCTTTTATTTTTTGTTTTTGTTTTTTGTTGTTGTTTTTTTGGATTTAGTTTTTTCGAGATAGGGTTTCTCTGTATAGCCCTAGCTGTCCTGGAACTCACTCTGTAGACCAGGCTGGCCTTGAACTCAGAAATCCACCTGCCTCTGCCTCCCAGAGTGCTGGGATTACAGGCGTGCGCCACCACCGCCCGGCTGCTTTGTTTTTTAGCAACAGTTTTCCATCCCCTCATCCTTCTCCACAGAAAGCCAACTTTAAACAGCTCACACCTGAAAGTGTGCTGAGGAAGAGGCCATTTTGTCAATAAAGATTAGTGTTTAAAAAAAAAAAGAAAGGAAGAAAACTAGAGAAAATTTTGCTACAGTGATGTTATCGATTATGGCCAAGGAAATTGCTTTAAATTTATTCAATCATTTCTCCCCTGACACCCTCCCTCAAGAACATCATTCACAAAGATTTAAGATGACTGTGATTTAGTACTTAATTGTTCAACTGAAGAATCCACGTTAATGGACACGCCCGCTCTGAACACTAGAGGGCGCTTATGTACACACTACAGAACGTTGCTTGCTTTTTGAAGAGAGGCTGAGGCTGCCGTGCAGACTCCGTGCTGTCATGCTTGAGCCTAGACAGGGATGAACTTAACAGATGTAATTACCTGTCTAAGAGCTCTGTCGCTCATCCCTCTTTATATTCAAAGCCCCGCTTCCTCAACCACGGGTCATACCCACAGGAAGCCATATAGGACCAGGTAACTCAGTGTGAAGGTCATAAAAAGCCTGGCAATTAATTCAAAATTAAACACACAATAAATCTGCGGTGTTTCTGGTGGTGCTGGCTCACACCACAGTCACGTCATGTGACTAACTTCACTGCAGCCCTGTAGTGAATGAATGACACACATGCTTTGAACCGTTTGCCCACGAGCACTGTCTGAAGCACTTCAGTTTGGGTTTAAGACTATTGTATATTACAGACTTCGGTCCATTAAACATTTTATATTATTATTTTAGATTTATTTTATGTATGTGAATACATTATCTTTTCTTTAGACACTCCAAAAGAGAGCATCAGATCTCATTACAGATGGTTGTGAGCCACCATGTGGTTGCTGGGGATTGAACTCAGGACCTCTGGAAGAGCAGTCAGCCACTGAGCCATCTCTAGCCCCATGTTTTGTATGCTTATAGAAAAGCAATGTTTTAGTTATGGAAAACAAAGATTCTCTGTATTTGCGTACTATAATTCTTCAGCATGTATCAAATGAGTGTATCTTTGGATAGTATTGTGTTAGAATATTTGGTTTTAAAGATTGCTGTTTGAATTTGTGTCTTGGGTTTAATAAAAAGTTGCTAAATGAGGGGCTGGAGAAATGGCTTAGTGTATCGCAGAGGACTACAGTCTTGTTCCCAGTTTGCAGGTGTGTGTAACTCTAGCTTCAGGGAATCTGATCCCCTGCCCCCATGGGTGCCTGAACTCATGTGCACAACCACTTCCCAATAAGTATGTAATTAAAAGATAGCATAATCTAAAAATTGTTAAATAAATTTTGGCTTGGATTAGGACAGTATTTTCAGCAATTTCTGAAATGTCTCTAAACATACTTCTGCTGGCTTTTTTGTTTGTTCATTTGTATTTATGCAAAGTAGCATTCACAGCATTGGACATTATGAAATCAAAGTATCTATCAACACTGCAGGTCCTATATCACATTTTTATCCAAAGCTGAACTTTTTGCTCTTTGATGCAAAAATATCATATACATTTCATTAGTCTGCCAATTTACTTTTTTTTTTATAATAAATGGTAAAAGTATATGAATATCAAGAATTATTCCTGTGGACCCAGGAGGATCTTTGGGACTCGCTGTCTAGCCAGTCTAGCTGAATCAGTGAGTCCCAGGTTCAGGGAGAGACCCTGTGTCAAAAAAAACATGGAGGAGAAGCAAGCTAGGAAAACTGGAGTGTTGACCACTGGCTCCCACTTGGCACCCATACAGAAATGTGCATGCACACTCTCACACGTGCACACACACGTGCATAAACACGTGCACACACATTCAAAGGTACTTCTTGGGCAAAAGGCAGTTGCAAGTAGAAAATGTTGACTAGTTCTTGGTTTGAAGCAACAGTATAAAGAGACTGGCTACGGACTTGAAGGTGTTGCAGCATATCTAAAAGGACATGATGGGGACAGAAAACATTGGCAGGAATGCTTCGGAGGGGACGCCTGGTTGCGTCTCCTCGTCTGCCCCAGGGACCTAGCGGCAGCAGGATACCTCATTATTAGCTACCAACGTGCAACACATCCTGGCAGTCGCCGCAAACTGCGCATCTCCCCGCTGTGCCGGCGCCTCCTCTCTCTGCTTTCTTTTTCTCTCCACCTTTGCCCAGAGGCAGCCTTTGTTTACCCCCTCCAAACCCCCGCACGCGCGGTAAACCTCTCATGAGAGACCTGTCACATAGTGTGACTTTGTGGCATCCACCACTTCATCACACATCTCACAAGACTTCCTTGAGCTCCGTGGACTCAGAGGTGGCGCTCAGGGCTTTGAGCCAAGGGCCTGTGCTTGCGGGAGCTGCAGACTCCCGCGGCGAGCTTGGCTCTGTTTCCCAGGGCCTGGCCTCTTTCTAGAATTTCACAACTGGGTCTTTCAAGTTCTGCTTGGAATTCCTCCTGCATGCCTAATGGGCACCTCAAAATTAATTGAGCGGAAACAGAACTCATGATTAACTCCCACCCCCTCCGTCCACCCCCAATCAGTTACTTCCTCACTGTGCCTTCCTCACACCCCGGCATGGCACTCAACTAACCAGGCCAAAAAATCGGATACTGGATTTTACCTTTCCCACCCCCGTTTTTTCAATTCAAAGTGAGTCCTACCTAGACAAGGCGTGTCTAGATCCTCCCCTTTCTTGCTCTGTCTTTAGGGCTCCTGTTTTAGCCTAAGCTACCTTGTTTTCTGGTCCAGACTTCTACCAAGCACTTTCTACTGGCCTTCCTCTTTCGCGCGCAGCCACGCCCAGCTTGATACCCCTCAGCCCTTCCCGACTTAGAATGCAAAGCCAGGGTGCTTCCTAAGGCCTGGAGTGCCCCACCCACTCCGATCTCGAACACCCACTCACCCACCAGGCTCCTGCCCTCGGCACACACTCAAGCCCTTCTGTGTGTGCGGTGGACCTTGCTTCCAGGCTGCTCATCTCCCCAAAGCTGCCTTCCGCGTTAGACACTTTCCTGAATCCCCGGTGAGGAGCCACTTAGGGGATGAAACGTTTCTTTGGGCTGCCGTTTGAGGGATGGAGTTCATTATGGTGAGGAAGGCCTGGCATCAGGAGGGTAGCATTTCATATGCAGCCAGGTAACAGAGTGTGGGCGGGTGGTGGGGACCGGCTAGAAAACCTTAAGATCTCCACACAGTGACCTCCTTCTGTCAGTGGCTCCTAAAGGTTCCACAGCCTTCAAAAAGAGCTCAACCGCCTGGGAAGCCAACCAAATGCTCAGGCACACGGCCTTCAGGGGTGGTGTGGAGGGTGGGGGGACACATTTCACTTTCAAACCACAAGCGCTGTCTCTGCATCTAACTCTCAGATGTCATCTCCTCAGAGAGGCAGCTCTACATCTGTCTTTGTGGCTGAGGTAAGACACTCTGACCAGAAGTTATGTAAGAAGGGGAAGAGGAAAGGATGTGCTTGGCTTAGACTTCTGTGTCACAGTCGATCATTGAGGGAAGTCGGGGACAGGAGATTGATGCAGAAGCCATGCAGGGAGGCCACTGGCTCGCTCACGGGCTTTTGTTGTCTGTCTTTCTGTCTGTCTGTCTGTCTTTCTTTCTGTCTGTCTGTCTTTCTTTCTTCCTTCCTTCCTTCCTTCCTTCCTTCCTTCCTTCCTTCCTTCCTTTCTTTCTCTCTTTCTCTTTCTTTCTTTTTTTTTAATTAAGATTATTTATTTAGGCTGGGCGGTGGTGGCTCACGCCTGTAATCCCAGCACTCTGGGAGGCAGAGGCAGGCGGATTTCTGAGTTCAAGGCCAGCCTGGTCTACAGAGTGAGTTCCAGGACAGCCAGGACTACACAGAGAAACCCTGTCTTGAGAAAAAAAAAAATCCAAAAAAACAAAAACAAAACAAAACAAAAAAAAAGATTATTTATTTAGTATATGTAGCCGTCTTCAGACACTCCAGGAGAGGGCGCCAGATCTCATTACAGATGGTTGTGAGCCACCATGTGGTTGCTGGGATTGGAACTCTGGACCTTCAGAAGGGCAGTCAGTGCTCTTAGCAGCTGAGCCATCCCTCCAGCTCCGAGTTAGCTTTCTTATACAGCTCAGGCCCACCTTCCCAGCAATAGGGCTGCCCACAGTGGACTGGGTCCTCCTATATCAATTGAAGATTAAAATAGCTGGGTATAGCTGGGCGGTGGTGGCGCACGCCTGTAATCCCAGCACTCTGGGAGGCAGAGGCAGGCGGATTTCTGAGTTCGAGGCCAGCCTGGTCTACAGAGTGAGTTCCAGGACAGCCAGGGCTATACAGAGAAACCCTGTCTCCAAAAAACCAAATCCAAAAAAAAAAAAAAAAAAAGCTGGGTATAGAGGTGTATGCCTTTAATCCTAGCACTCAGGACGCAGAGGCAGGTGGATCTCTGTGGGTTCAAGTCTGACCTGATCTACAGAGTGAGTTCTAGGCCAGCCAAGGCTACATAGTGAGATACTGTGTCAATTTTTTATTTTTATTTTTTATTTTTTGATTAATTAAGAATCCTTCACAGACATGTCCAAGGCCAATCTTTCCTAGGTCATTTTAACTTTTGGTCTACCTCTGAGATGATGCCAGGCCACGCCACATTGAAGGTAACTAGGACAGAGACCCTCTGATGTAATCTAACGAGACTCAGTTGTTTTCACCTGCCCTCCCCAAATGAACTCTGTAGGAAATACCTATCGCCAGCCGGTGTTAGCCACCAGCTCCCGCATGCAGCACCAGGCGCCTTCAGATCCCATGTCCATGGGATCTCTGAGGTAGCACCTTACACCTCCTGAGATTACAGACTATAGGGAGAGGACTGAGAGAACACGCTGCCATTGAGTAAGCAAAAGCGTGTGTCTCAAAGGGACTGCATCATTCCTAACCTAGTGACATCACTCTTTTACTAAAACCAGAGGCTGGATGATTTTAGAATCCAGGCCAAATACCACTGCATCCATGGAAACAGATGCAGTGAATCACCACTACTGAATCAGACTTCTCTCCAGGATTTCCCTGATACATTCCATGTTTTTCCCTTTAGTGATTAGCAAACATTCATTGAACATCCACTGTGACACACACAGGAAATGTCACTACAAATACAAGGGACCTTTGTTGTGTTTCTCCTGTCCTCTCTGTCTGTCCTCTCTTCTCTCCAGCATAAACCGTGAATGCATAAAACGCTCCAGGCTTGCTTCTAGTGCCTGTTTCATTATCTGAGAGGTGACTGCAGCGACTGGTCAGTTAGACCTCTCGCGATAGTGACTTGAAGTGACAACTTTGACCGCCATGGTTATAGAGGAGAGATATTCCTTCCTCTCACCCGTCTTGTCCCCACTCCACCTCATCTTATCATGTATGTTTGTGTGTGTGTGTGCATGTGTATGTATGTGTTCATCTGTCACAGCAGCTGTGCATGTGCCCCAGAACATGTCTGGAGCACAGATGGCAACTCTCCTGTTAGGACTAGTCTTTCACCTTTTAATGGAGACCAGGTCTCTTGTTATTTCGCAGACGCAGATGTCACAAGCTTCTAGGAATTAGCCTGTCTCTATTGTCCATCTTGCTTTAGAACCATTGGGGTTACAGATGTGTGCTACCATACCTGGTTTTACGTGGGCTCCGGGGACTCTAGTTCAGGCCTTCCCCATTACATAGCAAGTGCTTTTGCCTACTGAGCTGTCTCCCTACCTGGTCCCATTTTGAGACAAGGTCTCAGGAAGACCAGGCTGGTCTTGAACTTGCTGTGTAGCCATAGGTGACTTTGAACTAGTTTTAATTTAATTTAATTTTGTTTGTGCATGTTTTATGTATGTACGTGTGCTGTGTGTACCTTGATGCAAGGATGCATTTGCCTGTGTGCATGGAAACCAGAGAACCATGCCAGGGGCCTCTCCCTATTGCTTTCTGCCTTATAGCTTTGGGCTAGAGTCCCCCATGGACACGGAATATCAGCGCTTGGGGTAGGCTGGCTGAGTAATGGGCTTATAGGATCAGCTTGTCTCCACTGGACAAGGTCAGGGTTCAGGTACCCAAAGCTGTATCTAGCTTTTGTTTATTCATGTTTCCTTATTTATTTTAATGTGTGTTCTGAGGGATTTGAACTTGGGTCCTCAAGCTTATAGAGTAAGTGTCCTTATTCAGTGAGCCATTTCTCAGCCCACCTGCTGGGATTATAGCCACGTGTTACCACCCCTAGATAGTTTGGCCATTTAAGGTCTGAATCTACCATAATCCTTAAAAATCAACCAAGTCTTTATGTTCATAAAAGTGCCTTAGAAAATCACAAGGCAAATAAATCTCATGCTTTATTTTTTTCAATTAAAAAACTAAGAATTTATTATTATTATTATTATTATTATTATTATTATGTGCATGAGCAGGTGCAGCATACATGCCTTAGCAAGAGCATGAGGCCGGAGGCTGACATTGTGGAATCAGTTCTCTTTTCCTTCCTTGACAGATCAAACTCCGGTTTCATGGCGAAGCACCTCTAGCAGCTGAGGCGTATCTCACTGGTTCCAGACTCCTCCTCTTCATTCCAATATGTCTGCCCTCTGATTCTCCGACTATAGAAACTCCCTCCCATGAGCCTATCCTTCCTCGGGATGCTACAATGCTGCCTCTCCTCATCTTCAGTGAAATCCCCTAAGTGTGTGGAGTAAGGTTGGATTATATTCCATGTGTAGGAATGGCAGACATTTTTTTTGTTGTTGTTGTTGTTGTTTTTGGTTTTTCGAGACAGGGTTTCTCTGTGTCACCCTGGCTGTCCTGGAACTCACTCTGTAGACCAGGCTGGCCTCGAACTCAGAAATCTGCCTGCCTCTGCCTCCCAGAGTGCTGGGATTACAGGCGTGCGCCACCACTGCCCGGCTATTTTTTGTTTTTTGTTTTTTTTACAAAATTTCAAGCAAGAGTGTACTGTACACTGAGCCCCTCCCTCCCTTTTCTGCCCCTCCCCATTATCTTTGCTCACCAAGGCAGCTTCAACCCAATTCCATGTAGTATTTACATACATGATCCTGCATATCAAATGTAGAAATCACAAACTGGAGAAAACATGATAGTTGTTCAGAGACTTGCTTAATTTGATGAACACTAATGTCCTAGCCTTTTTGGGAGGGGTGCTCAAGACAGGGTTTCTCTGTGTAACCCTGGCTATCCTGGCACTCTCTGTAGATCAGGCTGGCCTTGAACTCAGAAATCTGCCTCCCTCTGCCTCCCAAGTGCTAGGATTAAAGGTGTGCACCACCACTGCCCAGCTAATGTCCTAGCTTTAATCGCCAACTTAACATAACCCTGAGTCACCTGAGAAGGGAATCTTAGTTGAGATATTCTAGAATAATTAGACTAGAATAATTACCTAGTTCTTACTGGTCTATGGGCATATCTATGGGGGACTAATTTAAAGCCTGTGTTCTAGGAGGTTCCAGCCCACTATGGGCGGTACCTTTCCCTGTGTAGGCGGTCTTGGTCTGTATCGAAAGCTACTTAAGCATACACAGTTATACCAGTGAGCAAGCAGCTGACTCGGTGGTTTCTGCTGAACTTTCTTGGCTTTGAACAAGTCCCCGGGTTAGAGGTGATGCTGTGTGGAGGCGTGAGCAGACCCACCTTCAAGTCCTGCTGGAATTCTTGCCCAGAATTCCCTCAGTGACAGACTGTGACCTCATGATGATGCAAACCCTTTCCTCCCCTAAGCTGTTTTTGGTTATGGTGTTTGTCACAGTAACAGAAAAGAGACTAGAGCTATTGTTATCTTCAATTATATTCACTTTCCTGCAGATGGCATAACTTCTTCTTCCATGGATGAAAACAATTCATGTATGTTAGAAATGGCAGCTAATGGGTCATTTTTACAGGTGCCTGGAGCCAGCTTCGGTTCAGCTACATATGGACAGAAAACACTATACCCTGCTAGTGTCTGCTAGCCCATCCCCCTCCCAACTCCCCTAAGATGCTCCCCAAATTAGAAGTTTAGAGTAGAATATTAGTATCAGCTAAGATCAAGGTCAAGTCTGCAAGCTCACAGGCTGCTATGATTTAAAATAAGGGTAGAGTGAACCTGTCCAGGCAGAGTTTTTGTTGAGAAAAAGACAAACATGGGCAAATGGCCACTGAGCGGATAAGACTTGGATGATTGTTCCATCCTGGTTACCAAGAAGGGGTGGGGGTGGGGGTGGGGGTGGGGGGGGAAGGGTGGAGCACGTGCTGTTCTGAGCCTTCATCTGGGTACCTGCCATTCTAGGCTGATGTTCAGTCTTCCAAAGCCTTAACCAAGATTGACTCAGTTTCTCTTCTTCGGGACCTCAGTACAATTTTCTTTCTCTCCTTCCTTCCTTCCTTCCTTCCTTCCCTCCTTCCCTCCTTCCTTCCTTCCTTCCTTCCTTCCTTCCTTCCTTCCTTCCCTCCCTCCCTCCTTCCTTCCCTCCTTCCTTCCCTCCCTCCCTCCTTCCTTCCTTCCCTCCCTCCCTCCTTCCTTCCCTCCCTCCCTCGTCCCTCCCTCCCTCCCTCCCTCCCTCCTTCCTTCCTTCCTTCCTTCCTTCCTTCCTTCCTTCCTTCCTTCCTTTCTTTTAAAGATTTATTTATTTATTGTATATATGAATACAATTATAGCTGTCTTCAGACACACCAGAAGACAGCGTTAGATCCCATTAGGTTGTGAGCCACCATGAGGTTTCTGGGAATTGAACTCAGGACCTCTAAAAGAACAGTCAGTGCTCTTAACGACTGAGCCATCTCTCCAGCCCCTGATTTTCTATTTTAAAATTAATTACTTGTTTATTTTAGGTGTACGGGTGTTTTGTCTACATGTATGTCTGTGTACTATATGTGTGCCTGATACGTGTGGAGGTCAGAACAGAGTGTTGGATGGCTGTGAGCCACTACGTGGGTGCTGGGAAACAAACTCCAGTCCACTGGAAGGGTAGCCAGTGCTCTAATTGCCGGGCCATCTCTCCAACCCTTCATGTCCACTACTTCTACTACGAACTGAGGACTATCGTTTCTGTTTTTGTTTCTCTCTCTCTTCATATATATGACACACACGTTTATGTGTGGGTGTGTGCATGCCATGACACACACGTTTATGTGTGGGTGTGTACATGCCATGACACACATGTTTATGTCTGGGTGTGTGCATGCCATGGCACACATGTTTATGCCTGGGTGTGTGCATGTCATGACACACACGTTTATGTGTGGGTGTGTGCATGCCATGACACACACGTTTATGTGTGGGTGTGTGCATGCCATGACACACATGTTTATGTGTGGGTGTGTGCATGCCCTGGCACACGTGTGGAGGTGAGAGGACAACTTGCAGAAGTCTGTTCTCTCCTCCCACCATGTGGCCCTGGGGACTCATGCTCTCAGGCTTGGCTGTGACTATCTGCTCAGCCCTCTCACCTGCCCGCAAATTCTCCTTTTAAAAAATTTAAATGAAATTATTATTTATTAATTATTCATTATTATTAAATGATACACAAGACATGAATGTTATACGCCTGCACGAAGTCCCCATGTCCATACACATGTCCAAGTGTGCGACACTAAGTCAGACTTAATGGAGACTAATGTCTTTATATTTCTTAATAAACATAGAATTTCCCACTTGTGTGACTACACTTCAGCACACTCCGATGTTATTCTGTTTCCCATCCGTTTTGTTTTTCCTTCCCCTCCCCCTTTCTTTCTTTTCTTTTTCTCTGAACAACGCACTACACCCTGCTACCTCGGTTTAACAGACCAGCTCCTTTAATTCTACCAATGGGCTTCATTCCCCTTTGCCTTATAGCTAGGCATTTTTGTAGAATCTGGTGATGGAGGGGACGGTATCTTACCCATGACAACTACAGAAATACCTCTGTCCTGTTTTCTAAAACCGAACATGCATAGAGCAGCAGCAGGAAATGGTCCGGAGAAGCAGGCGCACTCCAGTCCAGATCACTGTGCTTCATTGGTTTAGGTCTTATCCCGAGTGGTGTCTGTCTGTCCCCAAATTGCAGTGACAGGAACGGCTTTTGGGATGGCCAGTGTCACTCACTCACTCTTTTCTTTATGGGGAAATGCAGAGTTGGCTGGAGTCTGACTTCTCCAGGCTTGCCCAGCTGGTGGGATCAGAGGAAGACCTGCCGACATCTTCGGCTCTCCGCCCACTGCCCCTGCCCCATGCTTCAGCTTCACAAAATCATTCATTTCTGTCTTTTCCAACCCTAAGAACTGTGGGCTTTGACCTTCAGAAGGCATTTCATTCTTTTGACTAACAAAGTGTGTGTGTGTGTGTGTGTGTGTGTGTGTGTGTGTGCGCGCGCGCGCACAGGCCTGAAAGGCACTTACAAATAATTGGATCCGACGCTTACGTGGTTTTTGCTGCATTAGCTGCCCAAGGCGCATAATGAGTCAAGGAAGCGACTCGCCTGGCACTCGGTTGGACTGCGTGGTATCAAGAAGAGGCAGGTAAATTGGAAGAGGTCTGGAGGAGATCTGCTAAAAGGAGGAAAGGAGGGAAAAATTGAGGCAGCGAGACAGGGAATGCTTCGCTGAGCAGCCAGTCAGCTAGAAGAGAGAGTAGGCTCTGGGATGTCTATGAATATTTTCAAGCTGGAATAAAATGGTAATTGCTTTTACTATTTTGGTGGAGCTAAGAAAATGCACTGAGTAGATACGAAGAAAGCATACCGGGTACCAGCACCGGCTGAGGTAAGGACCTTTAGCTTAACTCTCTGTTGACCACCGCTTTTGACATTTTATTCCCACCACGGTCCATGACTAGGATGACTAGCTGTCCGGTTTGGCCTGAAACTCATGGTTTTCTTGACTGTGGGACTATCAGCAGTTAAGGCTAGACGGTCTTGTGCAAACCAGGCCCAACTGCTGCCTACTGACTGCATTGCTTAACCAACCGCATGTGAGAACCATAAACTGGGCTTAGCCTACCTGTGCATCTTTGGGTGAATGTAAAAACAGAAGTCTTGTTGGCATGAGGATTTCAAATCTCGAAGACATGCTAAAGAGATCCCGGTTGCTCACGGCTGAGCCACAGGATGCCCCGCTGTGCGGTTCCGCATCTACAGAGAAGCAAAGTCTGTTGGCCTGGACTCAGCCCAGGGGCATCTGGGTTCTTTGAAAGGATGGAGCATATGGCTTAAGGTTGTTCAGGACAATGCATTATGGGACGTCTACGTAGGCTGAGCCACCAGTGTTTAATCTCTTATCCCTCTTACCAGTCTTACATCTCTTCTCTCACTCCCAGGCCCTCCCTCCCCTCCCCCCCTCCACATGGTCATGGCCGGCCTCTGCTTCTCTACTCTCTCCCTCTCTCTGCCTCTCTCTGCCTCTACTACCCCCTTAATTCCCCTCCCATGCCCTAAATAAATTCTATTCTATACTATGTCGGTGTGTGTCCGGTCCCTCAGGGGGAAGGGATGCCTTGGCATGGGCCCGTTGAGGCTCCCCCTTCCCCCACACCACTGTAGAACATATTCTCTCGCCTCTTTCTCTTTCTCTTTTTATGATCACAACATCAGCTAAGAAACAGGATCAAAGTCAGTTGCTAAAAAGCAAACACAGGAGGAAAGGAAAAAAACCACAGTTCAAGGCTGTCTGATCTTGTCTGGTCAGAACTGAGGTGTGGGTCAGGAGCAGACTGGGCGTTTAGTTATCAGTCTCATGCACCCTGACTCCACAACTGTAGACTGACTTGTATGCAGGATAACATGGCTGGCTGCCATTAAGGAAAGAGCAGTGTGCCCCAGGTGCAACCTCTTCCTCCTTAGACATGTCTGGAGGTGTAGCCGCTGGCAATTGTGGAGAACCCGGTTCACCTGGAAGGAAAGCTGGAGCTGGAATAGAAAGGACAACAAAACTTGGGAGGCAGAGGCAGGTGGATTTCTGAGTTCGAGGCCAGCCTGGTCTACAAAGTGAGTTCCAGGACAGCCAGGGCTACACAGAGAAACCCTGTCTCAAAAAAAAAAAAAAAACAAAAAACAAAAAACAAAAAAAACAAAAAAAAAGAAAGGACAAGAAATAATGAGAGAGATAATGAAGCCAAGACATAGCTTTTGAATTTAAAGGTGGGGGGAGAAACCCTTCCCCCAAAATGCTGGGGTCTGGTCAGCTGGTTCATCTACTTGGTGGGTAGCCCGTCTCAGTGCAGGAAGCTGTGGATCTAGAATAGACTTCACTTAGGTCCGAAAGCTCCACCCCAGGTGCGCAACTGTGGCAAACACTGAGGTCTGAATTTCCCTCTCAAGGGCTGAGGGTGGGGGCTGGCACATGGGGGGGGGGGGATGAAGAACACAGTGGAGGCAAGCAATAAGGGAACGGCCTAAACTCAGACCTCGGGGAGCATGGCGGCTGCTACAACTTGCCCTGTGTATCCTGGTTGTCGATGCAGATTAAATAGCTCTGTGTCCGTTGGTCACCACCCGCTACCACTTCTGTAGCATCCGCGTGGTCCCCATCCTCCTTAAGGATTGTCTGTCACCTTCCTCTTCATCTAAGTCCCGCGTGTGCCTAGTTCCAGGAATCTAAGTCCAAAGGAGTCCGAGGAAGACAATGTTTGCACTTTTCCAGCTTCTGCCGTGGTAGCTGACTTCACATTCCCAGACTCGTGAAATAAGGATCTTCGTGGCTGGACAGAATGACAGAAGTCAGAAAGAATGACAGTTGTTCTCACAGTACCCGCTTCAGTGGCTTGGTGTCAATATACACAGGCGCTTGTGGTCTTAAACTCTCGCTTCCCACCTGAGGTAAGATGGCCGACATTCATTTTATTGTAGAATATGCTCCCCGTTAAAGCCTAGTTGAATCCGTTCATGCCTTCTGTTCTGAGTCACTTTAAAGTTCAGGAGTCCAGACCCAGAATTCTCAGGGATTCCACCTGATTCTATCCTGAGACTCTGCAGTCCATGGTCCCTCAGGCTTTCCATTGCTGTGAATAGACACCATGACCAAGGCAACTCTTTTTTTGGTTGTTTTTTTTTTTTTTTGGATTTGTTTTTTTCCGAGACAGGGTTTCTCTGTGTAGCCTTGGCTGTCCTGGAACTCACTCTGTAGACCAGGCTGGCCTTGAACTCAGAGATCTGCCTACCTCTGCCTCCCAGAGTGCTGGGATTACAGGCGTGCGCCACCACCTCCCGGCTAGCAGCCCTACTTCTTGACAGACAGGCGAGACCAAAACCAACTTTCTTTCTTTGTTTTTTAAGACTTATTTATTGCCAGGCGTGGTGGTGCATGCCTGTAATCCCAGCACTTGGGAGGCAGAGGCAGGCGGATTTCTGAGTTCAAGGCCAGCCTGGTCTACAGAGTGAGTTCCAGGACAGCCAGGACTGCACAGAGAAACCCTGTCTTGAAAAACCAAAAAAAGAAAAAAAAAAGACTTATTTATTTATTTTATCTGCCAGTACACCATAGCTGTCTTCAGACACACTAGAAGAGGGTATCAGATCTCATTACGGATGGTTGTAAGCTACCATGTGGTTGCTGGGATTTGAACACAGGACCTTTGGAAAGAGCAGTCAGTGCTCTTAACCACTGAGTCATCTCTCCATCCCCAAACCAACTTTTGACATCGCATTGTTGTGTGTTTGTGCCTTCTTGTGTGTACATGTCTCTCTGTCTCTGTCTGTCTGTCTCTGTGTGTGTGTGTGTGTGTGTGTGTTGTCTGTTTGCAAACTAGTTCTGATGGACACTGTACAGCATAGGTCACAGAATTACACACAGAGAATCCCACTGACTTATTTTTCTTCTGACGAGTGTGTCTCCTAGCAGCACTGTGTGTGGCGGTTGGTGATGTTACTCTAACAACAGTAGGTGTAAATGCTAGTTCAAACCCAGAGCAAGTCTGCCTTGTAATGGGAAGGGACTGGTGGACGGAAAGCCCATCCACCACCAGGGGGCAGGCTGGTCCCTTCGAGAAGGAATTAACGAGGGCTGAAAGCTGTTGCTGTCAGAGCCTGGAGTCCAAGCTAGGAAGTCAATCAGATCAGCTGTGAAGAAGGAAGCCGGCCGGCATCTTTGACCCCACTCACGGAGTCCATTCCTGATTTCCAGTCAGTTGTGTGCATGAGCCTACTAGAGTCACTCACTGGCTGGGAGAGAGTTGACTGGCAGCTACAGGGCTGATCTCCACCATTCCTCACCTTTACCACCATGGAGTGAAGGTCTTTGAGGCCTATACTCTTGAGACACATGTCTAGATACCCATCCTATGGCTCCTTAAAGCTCCCTGATACTGACTTTTTAATCTGTTTCCTCCAGGTTCCTGACCGGCCAACTTAATATCAACCACTATTGAAGAATCAATAATATGTGGACTGGGAGGATGGCTCAGCGGTTAAGAGCACTGACTGCTCTTCCAGAGGTCCTGAGTTCAGTTCCCAGCAACCATATGGTGGCTCACAACCATCTGTAATGGGATCCAATGCTCTCTTCTGGTGTGTCTGAAGACAGCCACACTGTATATATATATATATATATATATATATATATATATATATATATATATATATATATGTATATATATATATGTATGTATATATGTATATATATATATGTATGTATATACATATATATAGTGAATGGATAAATCTTAAAAAAAGAATCAATAATATGTAATGTCAAGCTTCCTCATCTAGCAAAAACTGGACAATAAACTATCATACACGAAGTGTACGATAGTGGTTCCCAGCCTCTCGACCCTGTACGACAGTGGTTCTCAGCCTGTCGGTCATGACCCACTTGGGGGTTGCATATCAGGTATCTATATTACTATATTTAGAACAACTACAAAATTACAGTTATGAGGTAGCAACAAAATAATCTTATAGTTGTGGGTCAGCACAACACGAGGAGCTGTATTAAGGGGTCTCAGCATTGGGAAGGTTGCATCCTGCATGTTGAAGGACGTAGGATGGTTTCCCTTATCTACAGTTTTTAGTGGCCATTCAAGAATGCTGGCGTAGGGTTATTAGTCTAGTGAGGTTGGCACATGCACGTCAGGCAGACCCCCCCTCAAGCTAACCTTGACTTCCTCCTTCTTGGTTGAGTTGAGATAAGGAACTCCGTGAGCATGGAGGTGGAAATGGAGGGGCGGGGCGGGAGAAGTACAAGTGAGTCTCATGTTCACAAACTGGCTTGTTTTCACCATTGGCGTGAGCACTCACACACATCCGTTTTTATTTGCCCAGTTCTCTCTCTCTCTCTCTCTTAGATTTATTTCATGTATGTGAGTACACCGTCACTGTCCTCAGACACACCAGAAGAGGGCATCAGAGCCCATTATAGTTATGGGCCACCATGAGGTTGCTGGGAATTGAACTCAAGACCTCTGGAAGAGCAGTCATTGCTCTTAACCTCTGAGCCATCTCTCCAGTCCCTATTTGCCCAGTTCTCAACTGTCCTCCAAACCGCTGTGATCTGCGGGTGCAAAGGTGAATAACTTGCAATAGATCAGGATGCATTCTTCCATGGTGGGAATGAATTAAATCTGGCATAGTATTCATTGCTTGCTTCTGTCTGATCCTAGGTTCTGGCAAAACGAGGGTGGAAACTGATAACAATTTATCATCATCAGCATCACCTGTGGAGTCTATTCCTGGAAGGCTGTCCCAAAGGATCCACATACGTTCTCTTGTTGAGTTCTTGTCATAGATGGCTAGGGGTTGATTTGCTATCTGTATAGAAATCATAAACAGCAAGAGGCAGGTCCCTTCGCACAGATAACCCTGAGTCCCAGAGATTCACAAGCTGGCCTTGCAAATCCAGAGACCTAGAGCTGTTAGGCCTTGAGAACTGGACACCGAAGGCTCCGAGCTTTCGAAGCAGGAGGCTCGCTATACTAGGGGCTAGAGGCAGAGGCTTAGTACTCTGGGCGTAGAGTGCTAATGCCCAGTGGTCCTCTAGAGTTATAGCTCCTGAGTGCTGAGTGCGAGTCCCTTAGCTCTTTATAGCCCCCTGCAGTGACACCCCTCCACCTTCAGATCTTACAGCTTTTCGTCCTCTGGAGTCCCCACCACCTCTCAGCCTCTCCGTGTCCACTGTTCTTTTTATGCCGTCTCACTTTTCTGACGATCTGCCCTGAGTTCTCTCTGGAGCTCTTCTGCCTGCTTGCGGTCCTGGATGAAAGGGAGGAAAGGGGAAGGCATCGATCGCCTCCTGCTTCCATCCCTCTCCATTTCCTTGCTGTGTGATTGGCTGCCTCCGTCCTCATCCTCACTGTAACAGTCCAGCTGCTCTTGCTGCCAGCCCCTCCCTGCCATAACGGACTTACCTCAAACTGTGAGCTGAAGCAAGTCTTCCTTTATTTAAGCTACTTCTGTCTCGGCACTGGGATGGTGGAGGAGGAGGAAGATCATGAGTTTGAGGCCAGCCTGGGTTCCAAAGAGATTTCCATGTCAGTCTACAATATATAGCAATACCCTACACCAAAACAACATAAACAGCACAGAAAAATACAAATCTGAACACCAGCCAGCCCCTTACAGCTTGATTTATTGGCGGGGAAAATACACATTAAATGGTGTTTACAACAGAGACAAACAAAGATCTTAATATTCCATGAAACAACTCTTTGACAATGTCATGTGTGTGTGCATGTGTGTGTGTGTGTGCACATGTGTGTAAATGTGTGAGTATTTGTATATGTATATATAAAAACATATATAATATATGGTATGTGTATATATACCATATAATATATATTATCATATGTTATTATCTTATATACATATACCATATAATATATATGTGTGTATGTATATATACATACCATATGTTATATTATATTATTATATATTACATATTATATTATGACATACCATATAATATATAATATATATAATATATAATATATGTATTAAATACACCATATGTGTGTATATACTGATCATATATATACACATATGGTGTATTTTTGTCATCTCACATCCCTTACTTCCTCTTATTTCCCTCTCTCCTCCACAAGTCACCCTCCTACTTTCATGACTTTTTATTTATTTTGGTGACCCACCGAATTCAATTAAAACTGCTTTCGGGCTGGAGAGATGGCTCAGCTGTTAAGAGCACTGATTGCTTTTCCAGAGGTCCTGAGTTCAAATCCCAGCAACCACATGGGTGGCTCATAACCATCTGTAATGGGATCTGATGCCCTCTTCTGGTGTGTCTGAAGACAGCTACAGTGTACTTAGATACAACAGTAAATAAATAAATGTATTTAAAAAAAACTGCTTTCATGAGCACGGGGTGGGGGAGGGGGAGTTATTTACTGGCATGTGACAGTTTAGCGTCGGCTACTCCACTGCTGCAGATCACCTCTATGAATTCCTCTCTATGATGGCCATATCGCGTCCAGAGGACAGCATTTCCCCCTCTTCGTTGTCCTCCGGCTCTTACATTGTCTGTTCCCCGAGCCTTGAACAGGTGATGTCGGTGTCTGGCTTAGGGTTAATCACTTGGAAGTCAGCTTCTCTCAGCCCTCTGATCAGATGTGAGTCTCTGCATTAAGTACCACCCACGGTGAAGAGAAACTCACCTCAGCGAGTGAGGCTAAAACAGCTGCAAGCTATGGATATAAACACTTATATCCACTTAACAGTTGAAACAGTGTCCAACAAGACCCACACATGCTTGGCAAGCACTCTACCATGGAGTTGCATCCTTACCGTCAGGAAGTGATGGATCCCATCTGCCTCATCTTCCCGAGGACTCTCTGGACTGCCAACACTGAAGACAAGGAGAGGTCTTCACATTGTTGCTGTCATGCCGTGGTCTGCAGAGCAGGCTGGCTCATTGATGTTGTTCTGGGTATGGTTGTAAGACTTTTATCCACAAGGCTTCTTGGTATACAAATAAATAACATTAAGGATGGGAGATTTTCTTTTCCCTTTATCAAGATGGAGAAAGGACATCTCTCTCTTTTGGGGGATGACAGGAGCCCCCCCCCCACATCTAGCTATTAGAACAGATTGAAAGAGTTCAAGTGGAAATTTTAAAGAACTTCAATGCAAGAAGACAGAGTGATAATGCGGAGTTTGTAGAGCCTCTTTTTCCTACCTCTGGAATCCAAAATAGGGCTCCATGGGAAACAGCAATGGAAGAAAGAAACATTTCCCGTTCCTCACATGCCTCTCGCCTCGGTCCTTCACTGGCAGATGATTGCTTTTTTGTTTTGTTTTTTTTTAAGGAACTAGTTATTTTATGTATGTGAGTATGTGTGTAGCTGTCTTCAGACACACCAGAAGAGGGCATCTGATCACTTTACAGATGGTTGTGAGACACCATGTGGTTGCTGGGAATTGAACTCAGGACCTCTGGAAGAACAGTCAGCGTTCTTAAGCGCTGAGCAATCTCTCCAGCCTGATTGTTTATATATTTTTTTAAATATTTTATTTCTAAAAGATTTATTTATGTATATGTGTGAGTGTTTGCATGAGTGTCTACTCTGTGTAGATGGTCACAGAGGCCAGAAGAAGTGTTAAATTTCTGGAACTGGAGTTATAGGCAGTTGAGAGCTTCCTGGTGTGGGTGTTTGGAACTGAACCTGGGTTCTCTGGAGTTCTCAGGAGAGCAGCTGGCTCTCCTGACTACCCAGCCACCTCCCCAGCGCCACCTGAGCCTTGTTATCAGGAGAGAGAAAGATAACAAAATTCTATCTAATTGCTGCCCGACTTAGAATATACTCAGTAGACCCTCCAAATATATAGTGAACTGAATTTCTGGTTCGGTCTAGTACACACATATAGCCACATAGTACATAGGCACATAGGCACATGGCCACATAGCATGTTGTGCTTATTGAGGGTCAGTTGTGTGAACTCTTGAGCCTCTTTTTTGTGTTTATTATTTTGTTTTTATTTTATTTTTTTAAAGTTTTTTTTATTTATTATATGCAAGTACACTGTAACTGTCTTCAGACACACCAGAGAGGGCATCAGATCTCATTACAGATGGTTGTGAGCTACCATGTGGTTGTTGGGATTTGAACTCAGGACCTGTGGAAGAGCAGTTGGTGTTCTTAATCGCTGAGTCATCTCTCCAGCCCTTGTTTTTATTTTTTTGAGACAGGGTTCCTCTGTGTAGCCTTGGATTTACTGGAACTTACTGTAGACCAGACTCATCTTGAACTCATCACAGGTTGACTCATCACAGAGATCCACCTGCCTCTGCCTCCTCAGTGCTGGGATTAAAGGCGTGCACGACCACTGCCCGGTTGCTCTCTTTATGCCACTGGTACTCATAACAGCAGTTAATTAAATCATGTAAGTATTACATGATCTGCTTTATTTAACAAATGGAATGTGTACAGATAGATACCAGGCATGATCTTCGTGTCCAGAATAAGTCAGTGAACCGAAGAACAAAATACCTTTTCTCCATATTACCTAAACTTTATCCCAGAAGATACAAACTACCTTTTAGAGAGCTCAGTTGGATGCTTTGGTGAGACTCAACATATGTAAATTGCTCAAACTGTTGCTTAATTTGGTGTGTTTGAGACAACTGTAAGAAGATTGGAAGAAATACTTGAACGTTCTGGAAGGATTCCATTCTCAGAATACTCCACAAGTGTCCTTAAGTCCTTCTTCTATTTTAGGAAAATCAAAACTAGAAAAGCACGAAAACAGCTTATAAAAGAAAAAAAAAAAAGACATTCAATCAACAGACCCGAAAGAAGGCCTTATGTCTACACAAAGCGTTTAAGGTAAATATTTTTTTTTCCCCTTTCAAAATGAGTTTTTTACTGTGCAAGGACTGCTAGTTCCAACTGGGTCAGGTGATTTCCTCTCCTGGTGTTTGAAAACCTCTTCAATCAGAATTGCTAGGGAACAGCAGTTTTGAATTGGGGATTCTGAAGTGGCCTCTGGGCAGCTGCAGCTAGACTAGCTTCCTAGGGACTGACTCCAGAGTGTGGCTACCACTGGCTCTTACCACTCGGCAAAAAACTTCTGGGTTGCTCTGTGTCTCTGTGCCTCTGTCTCTGTGTCTGTGTCTCTGCCTGTGTCTGTGTCTCTGTCTCTGTGTCTGTGTCTCTGCCTGTGTCTGTGTGTTTGTGTGTTTGTGTCTCTGCCTGTGTCTGTGTCTGTCTTTGTCTCTGTCTCTCTGTCTCTCTGTCTCTCTGTCTCTCTATCTCTCTCATCCTCTGGGCCATTTTTTTTTTTTTTTTTTTTTTTTTTTTTTTTTTTTTTTTTTTTTTTGGTTTTTCAAGACAGGGTTTCTCTGTGTAGCCCTGGCTGTCCTGGAACTCACTCTGTAGACCAGGCTGGCCTCGAACTCAGAAATCTGCCTGTCTCTGCCTCCCAAGTGCTGGGATTAAAGGCGTGTGCCACCACCTGGGCCTTTCTTGCTCTGGACCTTGAGACTTTGAAGACCAGAGGTCTACATGGCAGTCACTGGGTAGACCCAGCCTGTGCTTACAAGGCAAAGCCTTTCAGCCATCTCAGTGTGAACTGTGTCAAAGGAGAAAGAAAAAGTGAACATGTGATTGTGCGTGTGTGTGTATGTGTGTGTGTGTACATGTTTGTGCACATGCGTGTGGAGAACAGTCATCAATGCTGGATATCTTTCTCAGTTGCTCTTTACCTGATGTTTCTGAGACCGGATATCTCACTGAACATGGAGATCACTGACTTAGACTGGCTGGCCAGCAAGCAAGTGCTGAGGCTCTTCTCATTATTATTATTATTATTGTTATTATTATTATTTTTAAAAACACAGGTTCTAGAGAATCAACCTCAGGCCTCATGCTCACAGAGCTCTTTACCAACTAAGCCATCTTGCTGGCCCCCAGTGTATGATTTTTGGTACCCAAATTAGGCATCCTGAGGAAATTAAAAGGTGACCTTAAACCCTTTATTACCTTACGATATTACCTTACGATACCGCCTGTGACTGAGTTACATACACTACTATATAGAGATGAAGGATTATTATAATTGTGTAGCAGTCGCTATAGTGTCTTTAGGATGATGAGAGTCTCAGGTTGGCCCAGGAGTCTGGGTTAACTGGATATAGGACTTTGAAAATTAAATCTGAGACGGTCCTGGACAAACAAAAAATTGGTTCACCATAGAGAATAATCAATGTAGGAGCAAGCACCGAAGAGGAGAGCTTTGTGGAGAAGATGTCTGTGTGGGCGTTCAGTCGAGAAGAATGGATGGCCACCCAGAGCTGCCTCAGAATCCCTGGCACCGCTTGCTCAAACCCAGGTATTTTAAACTCGGCTGTGTTTCTAGCGATCACTTGGCGTGTTGCTACAGGAAGTGTGATGGAGCTAAGTGGTTCTGTAAGCTGAAGCGGCAGCAATTCCGACTCGCACCCACCTCAGAATACAGGTTAATTAGCTGCTGTTTGCAGAAGCCTTGGAGAGTAGGCAGCATGTCACCCCCCACCCCCCCAGATATTATTAGCCACTTAGCGACACCTTGAGCACATTAAACCCTATTTCTGTACTTCCATCAGCCCTTGTTTCTTCAGACTTCTTTGAAATAGCTGGGTTCCTGCAGATTTCAGCTGGAGCTGAAGGAGCCACAGTGCCCATCACGCATGTGACTTGGTTCCAAACCAACCCCAGGGCTGCAGGACCATCTTCCAGCAAGCTGAAGTCTTGTTGAGAGGTTGCTGCATCTTCTCTCTGTGACACAGTCATAGATACCTTTTACATACCCTGTTCCTGTGTCCTTCTTTATATACATATATGTAACATCATAGATCATGTGATAGTCACAAGATGCATCATTTATCTTTACTCTGTGTGTGTGTGCACATACACATATGCATGCGTATGTGCATATGCACAGTGTACTTGTGGGTATGCAGAAGCTAAAACCAGAACACTATACAGTCTTTAGAAAGACAGCTTGGGGCCTTTCTCCTGATACCGCTAGGCAAATGCACCATGTCTTTTAGCTGTGGAGAGCCCCTAGTCACCTTTTTTTTTTTAAGATTTATTTATTTATTATATGTAAGTACACTGTAGGTGTCTTACGGATGGTTATGAGCTGCCATGTGATTACTGGGATTTGAACTCAGGACCTTCAGAAGAGCAGCCGGGGCTCTTAACCGCTGAGCCATCTCTCCAGCCCTCCCCACCCCCCAGTCACCTTTGATTCGAGCTATCCCCCTTAACCTCCTGTATTCAGGCTTAATTGGCAGATGATGGGCCTTTGCGAAGTCACTGGACTCTGAGGGATGTGACCTAGTTAATGAACGATCAATCTGCTGATGGCTTTATTAGGAAATGGTAGAGACTGGGAGGCAGGGCCTGCTGGAAGAAGCTAGGTCATGGTGGCATGCGGTTAAAGAGTATGTCCCTCTAGTGCCTTCCTATCTCTCCCTTTGCTTTATAGGCACCACAGGGTGGGCATGTTTGCTCTACATGGCCTGAAATCAATGGAACCAAACGCTGGATGAACCATGAAAGAAACCTCAGAAGCTGAGCTTCCCCCAGCAGACTTCAGACAATTGGCCTCTGGCCAGTGCTTTCCTTTTGCTTTAGAGCCGATGAGTCCTCTTGGTTGGAGGAGCCTCCTTACTGTCCATGGTTGTCTGATTAGTTTTGCTTTCTTCTGTCTGTCCTTCCCCGCCTTTCACTTGAGCAGGTGGAGAATCTCCTAACGATAGCTTAAAATACTGTTTTCTTCTCACACATTCAGCAGGCCAAGGCTATATTTCCCTAACCCTCGTTTGCAGAGCAGAACACATCTCCATAGTCATTGTAAGCATTAGCCAATTATGGATCAGCCCTGCCCGGTGAACGTTTCTGACGCCATGGGACTGTTCTCTGTTTCTGTTCTCTGTCCACAGAAGCCACAGGCATCCCTGTGTGCTTCAGACATGGCGAGTGCCAGCAAGAAACCACAGTTTAAATTTTATACAAATTAAAATTTTTAAATGGCTCCATGGAGCCTGCTGTTGCAGTACAGGGCAGTACAGTTACGTGACACGTAGGTACCCTCTGTGTTTCCTCCTCCGGTTCCTGGTTTCAATGTCTTCGTTGGGACACCCAGCCCCACTCCTTCCCTGCCTCTAGGCTTCTTAACACCAAGGAAGTAAGCGCTCAGTTCTGCATCCTCTTGCACCTGCTACTCCCAGACTCCTTTGCAGTCGAGCGGGAGGATGGGCTGGGCAAAGCTTGTAGAAGTGCCAGCTCCCTGGGTGAGAAAATTCCAGTTGCTATGCATTCTCTCTCTCTCTCTCTCTCTCTCTCTCTCTCTCTCTGAGACAAGGTTTCTCTGTGTAACCCTGGATGTCCTGGAACTCACTCTGTAGACCAGGTTGGCCTCGAACTTAGAAATCCACCTGCCTCTGCCTCCCAAGTGCTGGGATTAAAGGCATGTGCCACCACCGCCTGGCTATGCATTCTCTTTATTGACACAATAGGGTTACCTGCTTCCAAGGAGGGCAACAGCTAAATCTTAAAACGAGACGCCAGAGTCACGGGTGTATCGTATTTCAATTTCATTTTAATGTGTGTTTAAACTAATATAGGCCATTAGAGTGGCGCCTGCTTGAAAACAGCGTATTATCAACCTTTTAGAAGAAAGCTTGTGGAAACGATAAGTACACAACCAGAAAATAATCCAAAGAATGAGTTCAGAGCGGGGCGACAGGCTCTGCGCTCCAGCTTCCGGCGGAGGCTCCGTCTCTTTGGGCTGGAATTAGCTGTCTAAGACTTGGGATGAGGGAGAAGTTCAGGAGAGCTGGTTTATACAACGGTGTTCCTGAGGGAACACTGGGACAGGGCGTTTCCCAGGAAGAGAAACACTTATTTTGTGAGCGACCTTCAAAGTCAAGTTGGAAGTCCTGTCTTCCAACTGGAGGAGATGTCTAGAGACAACAGCACAGAGACGCTGTGCACTGGGAAGGGTCCAGGGTGGCCCAGCGGTGTTGGCGGTAAGGCTGAGGGTTTGCTTCTGGTGGGTCAGACAGAGACCACATAAGGGACAATTCTCCAGCTTGAAGGAAAGTCAAGAACACTGCTGGTTTGGTTTCCACTGGTCTTTCCTGGTTTCCCCAAGTCTTCGCAAAGACTTCTTCACACCAGAGAGAGAACTTCGGTCCCTTCCTCCTCTTATAAAAATGTGGTCCCACCACGAGGATCCCACCCCTGACCTTACAAAAGCTTCAACATGAGCCTGGCCTGCTCACACCTTTGGGTCTCAGAGTTGCAGCATTCAGGACTGGAATAATCTCTGTTAAGCCACCTGCTCTGACACATTGTGAGGGCAGCCATGGCGGGCAGATGCTATCATTCCTGTGATGCATCCATTAGCCTTCCGCATGGATGTCTGTGTTCCCCTGTGTAGAGTGTGACTCCTAAAGAGGCCTGGACTGGTCAGAAGAGGGGCTTGGAATTGAACGTGGAGGTTGGTGGCTCTGTGAGCTGCATGCTATGGATGAAAAGATGAAAATATACGGTACCTAACAGATTTCATCCAGCAGTAAGGAAGCTCCAGGGCCCAGGAGCAGGCTCTGTCTCAGGGGAAGGAGAACATTGCTTTTCTGATTGGATCCCACTGTGCCTTGAATGCATCTCCACCAAAGGATCTGTGGCAATCTTATCCTCTGATGTGACAGTACTGGGAAGAGAAGAGTTCCAGGAGGTGTCAGGTGACAAGGAAGGGCTCTGCCCTTGTGAACTGATCTACCGGAGTCTGCTGATTGAGCTTTGTCTCTGTTGTTCCTTTCCCCTCCTCAGGGTGACAGCCTCGCCCTTTTTATGATGGCATCAAATACAAGCCCTTCCATCTTGGACCTTGTAGACTCCAGAATTGTACTAAATACATTTGCATTTGTTGCAAATTACCCAGATTCCAGTATTCTGTTATAGCAGGACAAATTGCACTAAGACCCATCTAGCAAAACCCTCTCATTTACACATGGCTGTCTACACACTTAACTAAAGCGGGAGACTTGTTCAGTTTGTAAATTACAACTCAAATAAGCTGTCAGAAAAGGGAAGTAAGCCATGGAAAAATAAATACAGAGTGGTCCAAGTTACAGAAGCTTCTGACTCTAGCAACTGCGGGCGATGCGTCACTTGGGAAGCGGGGATGATCCTGCAAAGATTTCAAGGAGCGAGTGTAGAAACGTCAGGATGTGTCAGCTCTCTGAATCTGGGACTGGCCGATGGAGGGCGAAGTCAGGAATGAGCAGCCAACACTGAAGCATGCTTGTCTCACTGCCTGGCAGCTCCCCTCGTGCCTCCTTTAGGACCGTTCACACAGATCTTACGAACACTGTTGAGGACAGGATGGGTTTTAAAATAAATATAGCTGCGAGTCATAGCTCGAGCCTGGCTCTCATCTGTAACCCTGACATTCAGAAGGCTGAGGTGGGAGAAGGCCATGAATTCCAAGGCCAGTCTGGGCTACATAGTGAGTTCCAGGCCAGCTTGGCTTACATAGTAAGATAGCCTTTCAAGAAATTAAAACAAAATCAGCCGGGCAGTGGTGGCACACGCCTGTAATCCCAGCACTTGGGAGGCAGAGGCAGGCGGATTTCTGAGTTTGAGGCCAGCCTGGTCTACAGAGTGAGTTTCAGGACAGCCAGGGCTACACAGAGAAACCCTGTCTTGAAAAAACCAAAAAGAGTGAATGAGGAGAATAAGAAAGACAACTGAGCAGGGCCGGGCCCAGGGCTCCAGGTGCTGCTTCTGCTTGAGGAAACGGGTAACCTTGAGCGACTAAGAGCATCTGCACAGCAGCCAGAAGAGAGCACCGTGCTCTAAAGGGCACCAGCTCTGTACACAGGATTCTTGTGGCAAGAAGAGGCCCAGGTGGGGAGAAGCCCAGAGAGGACCATTGGGGCCGAGGAGCACCCCATGGGACCCTGGGAATAAATGTGAGCACTTGAGATCCCTTCAGAGTCGCAGACCGAGAGTGTGGAGGATGAAGGATGGAAGGAGGTTCTCTGGGGAGAGCAAAGAGGCTGGGGGAAGTGTGAAGACCGAAGATAACAAGCCATTCGACTTTGAGGGTGCAAGGTGTCCAGGGAAATACTTCCCTTCACAATGGGGGACTTCAAGAGGTTGCGACTGCAGTATAAGTGCCCAGGTACTTGGGGGTCTTTCCAAATTCTTTTGGGGTGCTCCACTGAGGATCCCACTTCTGTTTGGCATTTGTGTGCAGCTCAGTATCCTGGAAGGATCTGCAGCATTGGCTCCTGTCACCTCCCAGAGTCAGAAGGGGAAGTAGGTCCTGCTGTGCTTCAGGGTGATCCTGGGGTCTTGGCGGTACATGCCTGCAGGGTGATCCTGGGGTCTTGGCAGTACATGCTTGCAGGGTGATCCTGGGGTCTTGGCGGTACATGCTTGCAGGGCACGTTCTGCCTTTTTTGCTCTGAAAACTCTCTCTGCTTACTATGTTCTCCTTAGAAACTCGGACTCTGGCACTTCTCTCTGTGTCTCTGCCTCTTTCTCTGTCTCGCTCTCTCTGTCTGGGAACCTTTCTTGGCTCAGCCTATGAGAAATCAGCAGTGAAGCCTGAGGGAAGAGACTCCCCATGAGATGAGAAAGATGAGTAGACTCCGTCCTTGCCAGGTGGAGGAGCAGGCCTTGGTGCCAAGATGGGAGACACGATGATTGTAACAGCGAGAGGGAGGCGCGGGGACTGTGGGAAGTCTAGGTGACTTAAGCTACCAAGCAGTTTGAACTTGATCTTTCCCCTGTGGCTGTTGAAGGTTTGGACGTAGGTGGAGATTCAGCCAGCTTTGACCTGCATCTAATGAGCACTTACTGTGCGTCAGGAGCGACATGCGTTATCTTATTAATCCGCAATGGTTCTGAGTTGGCATGATCTCCACTGACCCAGCCATCATTTCCCTAAGATATTTTTGAAATTGTAATTATTTTGTTACTTAACGTGTATGTGTTTTGCTTGTGTGTAAGTCTGTGTGGCATGTGAAAGCTTGGCCAGAAGAGGGCGCTGAATCCCCTGGAACTGGAGTTGCAGTTGGTCATGAGCCATTAAGAGAGTGCTAGAATTTAATGGAAGAATGGACAGTGTTTTTTTAAAACTAGTTTTTAGCCATAGAAGTATCTCTTCAGCCCTCATTGTTATTTATTTAAAACTGAGAGACAGATGCCATTGGCTCAGTCATGATACTCATGTTTATCATGAGTAGGAAGATAAGAAAATGAGATCCTTACTCTTAGAGAATCAAATCAGTTTAGAAGGCCAGGAGATCTGGGTACCCATCATATCTTGTCTTACAAGTTTTTAAAAGGAAAGGAAAGGCAGCAGTGTGTCTGACTCTTCGAGATGAATTGTGATCAGTCCCAGGTAAGTCGCTCTCATTGTCGGATTTGCAGATTGCTGTCCCTTTGCGAGTGCTGGGGACTGTGTGTGTGGGTTTTGATCAGTGTTGACGGTTTGTGAAAAATATGTTTGGTCCCCTGATAGAAGACAGGAAAATAAGGGATCCAGTCAGGATTCCTATGGCAACCATCTTGTGACCATGAAACAACAAACAACAATAAAAAGCCAAGAAATGGAGGGCGTCAGTCAGAGTGGAAGGAGTGAGGCTGAATGAGGCCAGCTGCCCCACCAGGAAGCAGGAACACTCAGGAGTTCTGGTTTGTTCTTGATCTCCGGCCAATCACGGGCCAGCTACTGTGACGAGCCAGCGAGGAGGGAGCAGGAGGCAGAGGCGCGCCAGTGTGGGATGCAGGTGATGGGAAGGCAGATTGTTTTGTTTTCTAAGAGTTTCCCGAAGCTCTAAGTCTCCATATTTCCCCCGTTCCTTTTCCATGCGTCCCTCTGGTTGCCTCCACCTCTCTCCCTCCCTCCTGGAACCCAGCGCGAGCCCCACGTGCAGCATCGGAAGTATGCTTCGAGGGCGGAGGTCTGAACTCCTCCACTTTGCTATTGAGGACATGACAGACATCCTGAAAGAATGTGGTGATTCAGAAACTTAAGCGACCTAGAATAGGACATGCTCAGGACTCTGGGGTGGGGACGGAAACACAATTATAAAAATGACAGAGACAAAGGGTGGAAAGACAGGGAGAAAAGGAGGTTGTTTCCTGTCCGGACCCCACTTCAGCAGAGCTTCTGTGATCCCGCCCCCAATAAAGAGCCTGTTCTGCCAAATCCCAGGGGCCTTTTCTTCAGCAAAAACAAATTTCACAGGTGATTAGGATATTTCCTATACAATGGTGGATACTGTTAATTTCCTTAAAACAGGGCTAAAGAGAGGGGTCAGTTGTCAAAATACTTGCTGCAGAAACGTGGCAACCTGACTTTAATCCTAGAACCCGTGTGCAGAAACCAGGTATACTAGCACACAGATGTAATCTCTGCACTGGACAGGCAGCCTAGAAGAATCAACAAGCCCTGGGACCCAGTAAGAAAAGAAATCTTGTCTTAGAATAAAAGGTGGCTGGTTCTTCAGGCGTGACTGCTGAGGTTGACCTCTGCCTTTCACATATATAAGCACACACACACACACACACACACACACACCCCAGTTATTGCCTCCCTCATTTCTTTGGGACAGAATCCCATGTTTATTTATCTTCCAGAATATGATCATGCCATTGAGATTAGGATGAGTTTTTTTTTTAAGATTTATTCATTTATTATATGTGAGTATACTGTACTGTCTTCAGACACTCCAAAAGAGGGCGTCAGATCTCACTATGGATGGCTGTGAGCCACCCATATGGTTGCTGGGATTTGAACTGAGGACCTTTGGAAGAGCAGTCAGTTCTCTTATCTGCTGAGCCATCTCTCCAGCCCCAGGATGGAAGATCTTGCTTTCCTTTTGCTATGATGCGAAAGTATGGATGTGGATGTGGGTTGGGTGTGTCTCCCAGAGGTTTATGTTATGAAAACTTGGTCCAGTGTAATAGTAGTGAGGTGATGGGGGCTTTCAGAAATGATTTGGTTCTGGGGGCGTCACCTGCAAAAGGGGTTAATATAGTTCTTGTAAGAACAGGTTAGTTCCTTGGAAGTTGAGTTGTTATAAAGGACCATCTACCATGACACTCTTGGGATCTCCACAGAGGCCACCAGATGTGGCCACCAGAATTTAGACTTCCAACTTCCAACTGTGATACAAGTAAACCTTTTTCTTTCTAAGTCACTCAACTTTACTTATTTGGCTTACAGTCTGTGAGGGCTTCAGACCTTTGTGACAAAAAAAAAGCTGAAAGGGGTGGCTCAGATCATGGTGGGAGCGTGTAGAGGAGGCTGCTTACAAAGGTTTGCTTCTAATGACCCAGTTCTTTCAGCTAGGTCCCCCACTTCCTGAAGGTTCTGTTGCCTCCCATCTCCCAATAGCAGCTCCACCTGGTATGCAAGCATTTAAAACATGAACCCGTGGAAGTACAATTTAGGTCCAAATAATAAACCCAAATATTCAGTTACTCAGCATGCATTAGAGATCTCTGGAAGATCGGTTTATAAGTGCCCACATGGACCAAGGAGATAAGGGGATGCTATCCGGCAATGGGATGTGAGCTAATGTGGTTGAGGCCCATTGGGGCAAAAGTTTTAAATGGCTCTTTTCCATCAGCATCCTGGAGCTGACCCTGTGCCACAGCTCTTCATACCCAAATTCATCCAGGAGAGGACTGGTCTCCCAGCAATACTGACACTCAGGCTTGCAGGAGGGACAAGTCACAATCAGAGACAGCAAGATCAGCTAACACCAGAGATAGCCATATGGCAAGAGACAAGGCCAAGAACATAAGCAACAAGGCTCCTTGGCATCTTCAGAATCCAGTTCTCCCACCACAGTGAACCCTGAATACCCCAACAGAAAAGCAAGACTCTGACTTAAAAATCACATCTCATGATAATGATAGATGACTTTAAGAAGAACATAAATAATTCCCTAAAAGAAATACAGGAGAACACAGGTAAACAGGTAGAAGCCCTTAAAGAGGAAACAAAAAAAACCCTTAAAGACTTACAGGAAAATACAACCAAACAGGTGAAGAAATTGAGCAAAACCATCCAGGATCTAAAAATGGAAGTAGAAACAATAAAGAAATCACAAAGGGAGACAACCCTGGAGATAGAAAACCTAAGAAAGAGATCAGGAGTCATAGATGCAAGCATCAACAACAGAATACAAGAAATAGAAGAGAGAATCTTGGGTGCGTAAGATACCGTAGAAAACATTAACACAACAGTCCAAGAGAATGAAAAATGCAAAAACCTTCCTAACCCAGAACATCCAGGAAATCCAGGACACAATGAGAAGACAAAACCTAAGGATAATAGGTATAGAAGAGAGTGAAGATTCCTAACTTAAAAGGCCAGAGAATATCTTCAGCAAAATTATAGAAGAAAACTTCCCTAACCTAAAGAAAGAAATGCCTATGAACATACAAGAAGCCTACAGAACTCCAAATAGATTGGACCAGAAAATAAATTCCTCCCATCACATAATAGTCAAAACACCAAATGCACTCAACAAAGAAAGAATATTAAAAGTAGTAAGGGAAAAAGGGCAAGTAACTTATAAAGGCAGACCTATCAGAATTACATCAGACTTCTCACCTGAGACGATGAAAGCTAGAAGATCCTGGGCAGATCTCATACAGACTCTAAGAGAACACAAATGCCAGCCCAGGCTTCTATACCCAGCAAAACTCTCAATCACCATAGATGGAGAAACCAAGATATTCCATGTACACACTATCTCTCCACAAATCCAGCCCAACAAAGGATAATAGATGGAAAACACCAACACAAGGAGGGGAACTACACTCTAGAAAAAGCAAGGAAGTAATCTTCTTCCAACAAACCCAAAAGAAGATAGCCACACAAACATAAAAGTAGCATCAAAAATAACAAGAAGCAACAATCACTATTCCTCAATATCTCTTAACATCAATGGACTCAATTCCCCAACAAAAAGACATAGACTAACAGACTGGATATGTAAACAGGACATGGCATTTTGCTGTATACAGGAAACACACCTCAATGCCAAAGACAGACACTACCTCAGAGTAAAAGGCTGAAAAACAATTTTCTAAGCAAATGTTCCCAAGAAACAAGCACTAGTTGCCATTCTAATATTGAATAAAATCAACTTTCAACCAAAAGTTATCAAAGAAGATAAGGAAGAACACTTCATACTCATCAAGGGAAAAATCTACCAAGATGAACTCTTAGTTCTGAACATCCATGCTCCAAATGCAAGGGCACCCACATACATAAAAGAAACTTTACTAAATCTCAGAGCACACACTGCACCCCTCACATAATAAGTTAGACTCCAGAGCACCAAATAACCTTATAAACAGAATTCTCAACTGAGGAATACCGAATGGCTGAGAAGCACCTAAAGAAATGTTCAACATCCTTAGTCATCAGGGAAATGCAAATCAGAACGGCCCTGAGATTCAACCTCACACCTCAGAATGGATAAGTTCAAAAATTCAGGTGACAGCAGATACTGGTGAGGATGTGGAGAAAGAGGAACACTCCTCCATTGCTGGTGGGACTGCAAGCTGGTACAACCACTCTGGAAATTGGTCTGGTGGTTCCTTAGAAAATTGGACATAGTACTACCTGAGGACCCAGCTATACCACTCCTGGGCATATACCCAGAATATGTAATAAGGACATCTGCTCCACTATGTTCATAGCAGCCATATTTATAATAGCCATCTGGAAACAACCCAAATGTCCCTCAACAGAGGAATGGATACAGAAAATGTGGTACTGTTGTGAGAAATATTTAATACAATGGTTGTGCCTTACCTGGCCTCTGCACCAAGTCCCGGGCGGGTCCCGCTCAGGGCGGCTCCCATAGTTGCTGCTGAGCCAATGTCTTCCAGCTAGCTCTCACAGCACCTCAGCTGTGTTTCCTCTCTGCCATAGACTCTGTAAATGGCGGGAGTCCCGCTCTCCCGCCCTGCACCCACTCCTTCCAAATACCCGGTAAACCATGACTCTCAAACTTAAATAGTCAACCAATTATACTTATGTTTATGAAACTCCCAATTACACGATGCCAATTTACAACGATAAAGGCCTTATCCCAAGTTTCTAACCTTATGTTAAGTTTACATCTGAAGCTATCTGGATACAGTGCGAGTCTCTCTCTGCTCCACTCATGTTGTCTTCTGCCTTTCTCTCTCCCCCTAGTGCCTCCTTCCCTCTCCCCTCCAATCACTGGCTTCTCAACTGCCTCAATGTGAGTGGGTAGGAAATATCTTGCAACATGGTACATTTACACAATGAAGTACTACTAAGCTTTTAAAAACAATAACTTCACAAAATTCACAGGCAAATGGATGGATCTAGAAAATATCATCCTGAGTGAAGAAATATAGGGATAAAGAGTGGAGTAGAGACTGAAGCAAAGGCCTTCCAGAGACTGTCCCACCTGGGGATCCATCCCACATGCAGACACCAAACCCAGACACTATTGCTGATGCCAAGAAGTGCTTGCTGACAGGAGCCTGATACAGCTGTCTCCTGAGAGGCTCTGCTAGATCCTGACCAATACAGAGGCGGATGCTTGCAGCCAACCATAGGACTGAGCACGGGGACCCTGATGGAGGAGTTAGGGACTGAAGGAGCTGAAGGGGCCTTATCTGTCATCAATGGGAGGGGAGGTCCTTGGTCCTGTGAAGGTTTGATGCCCCAGTGTAGGAGAATGCTAGGGCCGTGAGGTGGGAGTGGGTGGGTGGGGTTGGGGAGCACCCTCATAGAAGCAGAAGTCAGGGGAGATGGGATAGGGGGTATCCAGAGGGGAAACTGGGAAGGGGGACAACATTTGAGATGTAAGCAAATAAAATATCCAACTAACTCAATAAATAACATCACCAAAAAATAAAAGTTTTAAACAGTTATAGAGAATGACTTGATCACTTGTATCCCTGTTGTCTGTGAAAGAATAGCTTGGTGCACAGGGGCTGAACCTCCAGCCTGGGTGCTCTCAGAGCGAGAGGACACATGAGACAGACTCAAAGGCATCCTACTGCACTGGAGCAAAGCCCGGGTAGATCTGGACCCTTCATTTAAGAGAGAGAGAGAGAGAGAGAGAGAGAGAGAGAGAGAGAGAGAGAGAGAGAGAGAGAGAGAGAGGGAGAGGGAGAGAGAGAGAGAGAGAGAGAGAGGCTTGATGCTGAAAGGCTCAGGGATTTGGGGATTGCTTATCACTTGGGAAAGGCTGACCATGTATTGTCTATTATAGATTATGGAAATATCATAAGGCATGACATAGCAGCATGGATCCTACAAAATCGTCAGTTATTGCGCAGGCACTGAGGGTGGATCTCCTTTCAGGAGCCCGCACCACGCATGGCTGTTTCCTGATGTCTCTATTAACCATTGTGATATGTGTTTAAATTGTCTTTAACTCTGCTTATAAAAAGGAAACAGTATCATATGTCACTGATACCATGATGTAAAAGGATAATTGAGTGGGGGCTTGGGGACTTAGGGCTGGCACTGGAAGATGCTTGAAGATGTCTCTAGAAGTAACCGCTCTTGGAGAAGGCAAACATCGAACTCTGGGAATGGGTCAATGGGGTCAAACGATGGAGAAGGGTGTGGGGGGCAGGGAAGCAGGGCTGCAGGTGTGCACAGAGCCATGGGGGTCCCAGAATTAGGGAAAGGGTCGTGGTGGGGCAGGGCGGGTGTGTGTAAGTGCTGCTGAGGCTGGTCGGCTCAGCGAGAGCTCCAATACATCTCTCACCTCACTGCCTCGGCCAGGAAGTAGAAAAGATCCCCTGTTGGGTTTTGATGTTGGTGCTGGGGTTCCATGTGCCCAGGAGGCCACGCAGCCACAGTTCTGATCTGAACTGTGTGTGTTGGCTCATGTGGATGGCTTCTTTTCTGAACCTGTCTCTTTGAATCTTCCTATTTCCTTAACTTAGCCTCAGATCTATTCTTTTCTTTTCTGCGTACATAATTTTCCCAGAGAATAAACCAACATGTTCAACTTCATATATAGCTCTCTCCTTCCCTCCTTCTCTCCTTCCCTCCCTCCCTCCTTCCCTCCTTCCTTTCCTTCCCCCCTCTCTCCCTCCTTCCTTTCCTCCCTCCCTCTCTCCCGCCACCCTTCCCTGGTCCCCTCTTTCCTTGGAGAACAGTGATTTGATGTCATCAACTCAAGACATTTCACGAACATTGAGATGTAGGTGGCAAGAATTTAAGTTCGTACCTAATAACCACCTCACCTTTAAAAAAATATTTTAAGACTCTTTTTTTCAAAAGGAAAAAAACCTAATTATGCACAAGAGAAAAAAATCACTTAGAATTAATTCACTAGGAATTAAACTAAAATTAAAAAGGTAAGGATGTTAACAATCCTTTGAAAATAATTCAAATTAGAAAGACTAATTATGGAGCCCCTTTATATAACATGGGAAACAGTTCTCCAAAGTGGGGGGGGGGCAGTGAGGAAATCAGGGTGTTGGCTCTCGGAGAACAAAGGTTCTGACTCGTGGTGGGGTTTGCGTGAGTGGGAAGTTAAATGTCCTTTGATGGCCAATGCCAGTCCTGCATATGATCTCTTTGGGTGTTTGAAGAGACTGCAGGGCCCAACACGAGGTACATTCAGTTCTGGAGTCAGGGCTGAAATGGTTCACCCTCTTGGACAGAGGAAATTGGGAAGGATAAACCTACTCCTGTTTTATTTTTTTGTTTGTTTGTTTTTTGTTTTTTTTTTCCCTAGGAAATCTTTCATCATTTTTTTTATTCTTTTTTTTTTTTCCTGGAGGAAGGAATCTGCATAGCAGCAGTTCCACAATGATTTATTCTGTGCTTTTTCTTTTTTTTTCGATATATTTTTTATTTACATTTCAAATGATTTCCCCATTCCTAGCCCCCCCACTCCCAGAAAGTCCTGTAAGCCCCCTTCTCTCCCCCTGTCCTCCCACCCACCCCTTCCCACTTCCCCGTTCTGGTTTTGCTGAATACTGCTTCACTGAGTCTTTCCAGAACAAGGGGCCACTCTTCCTTTCTTCTTGTACTTCATTTGATGTGTAGATTATGTTTTGGGTATTCCAGGTTTCTAGGTTAATATCCACTTATTATTGAGTGTATACCATGATTCACCTTTTGAGTCTGGGTTACCTCACTTAGTATGATGTTCTCTAGCTCCATCCATTTGCCTAAGAATTTCATGAATTCATTGTTTCTAATGGCTGAATAGTACTCCATTGTGTAGATGTACCACATTTTTTGCATCCACTCTTCTGTTGAGGGATACCTGGGTTCTTTCCAGCATCTGGCAATTATAAATAGGGCTGCTATGAACATAGTAGAGCATGTATCCTTATTACATGGTGGGGAATCCTCTGGGTATATGCCCAGGACCCATTCCTGTTTTGTATGCGTCTGGTTGCATGTCTGGCTGCATCCTCAGAGCAGGTGAGTGGTCCCTTCTCTAATCTCCACAGAGGTGTGATAATTTTACCAGAACCTATGTACATGGCTTATCTCCCGGGAAGGTTGTGTGCAAACACTGTTGAAAGGGCTGAGGGGGTAGCCCTGCCAGCAATGTGCTTGCCTGGCATGCATAAAGCCCTCAGTTCATACCTGCAATCCCAGCGCTCAATAAATATAAACAGAAGGAATGGGTAAAACAGAGCAAAAGTGTATGTATCGCACACTGGGTATCCAGTCAGCTGTAACAGAAAGAGAAACATTAGCAAGTTGAGTAATGTGCTTGTCTGCCATGTGATCCTCACAGTTCTCTAGAGTCACGGGCTGGAGGAGACACCAGATACCCTCAATTGAGTCCAGTAGCATCAGGGTGGGACCCAGGGGTCTGTGTTCTAAATGAGCGCTTATAGTATTTAGCTTTTTAGATCACAGCATTAGGAACCATCATCTGGAAAGAATACAGCATGTCCATAAGGAAGAAAATAAAACCCAGCTGTTATTTTGACTTATAGAAGTATTGCAGTAGGTAAATTTCGGTGGTGAGCAAAGATGGTATTGTGTTTTATGCAAAACTAAGTAGCAGGATTCTTCAAATTTCTGGAAGCTTCTCGAGTGGTGGAAGGAGCTCTCAGAAGAAGAAGGAGCCCAAACAACTTGGAGGGAAGCCAGGGCTCAGGGTGAAGATGGGTTTAGAAGTCTCAGGGACGAATGTGGGATTTCCCGGGCAATGGCACTGAATCTCCTTTAAGTTACTTGCTGATTGGGCTATGCATTCCTTCTGTGAGCTCGAGGCCTCTAGGTCTGCTATGCAAACTGCTCTTGGACCAGTGAGGGATGAAGTCCTAGCTGTAGAGCAGCCCGGACAGGAAGGGGACTAGAAGCCTTAGTTATGAGCTAGAAGCAGCAAGGAAGGGGTCATGTGTAGCAGCCAGGGATACAGAAACAACAGGTCCTTTCCCTCCAGAGGATGGATGGCAGGCTGCCCTGTTCTCTTCGAGCAAATGAGTCTATCAGCAAAGCTGCAGGTGGACATCCCATCCCACTTTATGGACTCTATTTGTAGACACACACTTTGGCCAACTATGGGCAGCACATGCTGCCTTCTCCTTGTCAATCATTATTTTAGAGAGTATTATTGTTTTTTGAAAGACTTCCGTAACACAGTGCCTTAGTTTGCTTCTTTGTGGTTGTGATAAAAGATCATGACTAAAAGCAACTTGGGGAGGAAGCTTAATGCTTTGTAGCCCATTACTGAGGAAAGCTAGGACAGGAACTCAAGGCTGGAGCACTGAGGCAGGAACTGAAGCAGAGGCTGTGGAGAAAGGCTGCTTCCTGGCTTTCTCTCCATGTCTTACTCAACATGCCTTCTTATACAATCCATGGCCATAGCCACCAGGTCTGGGGGTGTCACCACCTACAGTGGGCTGGGCCTCCCATACCAATCATCATTAATCATGAAATATCTCCCTTAGACTTGCCTACAGGCCAATCTGATGGAGGCTTCTTCTTCTTCTTCTTCTTCTTCTTCTTCTTCTTCTTCTTCTTCTTCTTCTTCTTCTTCTTCTTCATTTATTTCTTTTATTTCACATGACTACATAGTAGCTGTCTCAAGACACACCAGAAGAGGGCATCAGATCCCAGTCCAGATGGTTGTGAGCTACCATGTGGTTGCTGGGAATTGAACTCAGGACCTCTGAGAGAGCAGTCAGTGCTCTTAACCTCTGAGACATCTCTCCAGTCCAAGAGGCATTTTCTTAAGTGAGGTCTCTCTTCCCAGATGACTCTGGCTTGTGTCAAGTTGACAAAAATTAAGCAACAGATACAGTGCGCCATGCTTTGTCAACAGCTTCATGCATCTTGCGTTGCTCATACCTCTTCATTGCATGGCAGGGTCATGTTGAATAGCTGCCCCATCCCCCCACTCCAGACTCATGACATTCATTTCATTATGTTCCCCTTGTTAGTTTACACTCTAGAAAAATTGTGGCCATCTTACTGCCTGTGAAGTGACATTTCACTATGGTTTTCATATCTGTTGCCTAAATAACAATAATATTGCGCCGGGCAGTGGTGGCACACACCTGTAATCCCAGCACCCTGGGAAGGAGAGGCAGGCAGATTTCTGAGTTTGAGTCCAGCCTGGTCTACAGAGTGAGTTCCAGGACAGCCAGAGCTACACAGAGAAACCCTGTCTCGAAACAACAACAACAAAACCAAATCCAAAAAACCAAAACCAACCAAACAAACAAACTAAACCAAACCAATAACATTGCAATCTTTTTGTGGGCTCTTTGGTTATTCATGTAGCTCCTTTGGACAGATGCCTGTTCCACGCTGCACCCATTTGAAAAAGACTGAGTTCTTTGTATTGTTGTAGGGCATCCACCAGTGAAGACTACCTGGACATGGGTTTGAGCCAACAGAAAGTTTACATGAGTTGACAGTGTAGCCCCGAGCCTGTCTCAGGGTAAGCCTTTAAGCACACAAACCATATTCTGGATTGACGTACTTCAGTTAACAGGAAGCAGAGGTACAGAAGACAAAAAACAAGGTTAGTACATTTAGAGACTTTCCCAGCAGTATGGGCTTTGATGGACTGGGTCTTTGTTTCATTTTTGGCAGATGGTGCTGGGTTTTACAGCCTGAATAGTACTTCCATCGTGGAGTCACTTGTGCTATGGTCTGGGGGCCTACTTGTTATAATATGCACTTGATATTAAAGTCACATCAGATGTATTATTTTGGAAGCGTTTTCTCCCGTTATGTTCGCGGTCTCGTCTTTCTACTTTTTTGACAATGTTCTTTGACAGATGGACAAACATTCTGATTATGATCAAGTCATGCTCACCTGTTCTTTCTTTTGTGGTCTGTGTTTTTAGTGTCACAATGAAGAATCCGTTGCCAAATCTAAGACCATAAGTTTAGGTCAGCGATCATTTTGAGTTACTGTTGTCTGTGGTGTGAGGTCCAAGCTGAGCTTCGTTTTTTCAAGCATGTGAATCTGATTCCCCAAATGCCGTCTATTAAAAACATTCTTTTCCTATTGAACGATCCTGACAGTCTTGGAAAATACCAGTTGGCCACATAGAAATAGATTATTTTTTATATTTAAAATTATATTTCCCTGACTTCAACGTTTATTTTTATACCCATTGTTTTGGTTATTTTTATTTTGCTGCATGCAAATTGGAAAGTGTAAGTATTCAGTTATTATTTAAAAATACAACTTGATTATCCAGAGCCTCTAATAATTCTGTATAACGGTGAGGACTTGGGTTTTTTAAAAAAAAAATACTAGGAGAATTTCAGTAGGGCTTGTGTCTAAACTGCTTCATGTCCAATTCTTCTTTCTTTCCCCGGACTATGCTACGACACTCAGTAAGATTTCTCAGCTGATCTCACAGATGCCAAACCAGAACTTCCTTCCCCAGGAGGCTAAGCAACTGCTCAGCACCCTGTTTGTGTTGAGTTTGGAGCCATTAAAGCCGTTCAGATGCGCAGGGTCTACCCTTTCTCCCAGAGCTGGCTGAGCATATCATGAAGACGGTTGAAAAGCAGGCCTGGAACTCAAACTTAGCTTTCTAGCAACTTCCCCCCCCCCTTTATGGGTGTGGGTGCATTTTTAGTACTTTCGTAGCTAAATATGTTTTGTAATTCATATATATATTCTTGGAATATTATATATAATATATATGCTAAGGATGTTATATATATGGAGACACATCCTGGGAATGGTTTCAGTTGCATGTAACAGATTTATTTTTCCTCACACAATAAAAAAAAAGTCCAAAGGTAGGTAGGTGGGCGTCTGGAATTATTTCCATCACTCAAAGATTTTAGGACTGGCAGCCTCGTAAATTTTGTATTGTTCATCATCTCAAGATGGCTTCAATACTCGAAATATTACACACATACTCATAACAGAGAGGGTGAAAGAGGCATCCCAGAGCTAACGCACAGAAGACGCAGTTCCTGGAATTCTAGGAATATCCTATTACGTTTCAGTAGCTAGAACAGACAGCGTTCCATGGCTACCTGTATTTGCGAAATATCTGAGACTCCAGGGAACTGGTTGTCACCATGGATTCAATTGATTTTAATTCCCTTCCTAGATCTGGGTGTGTAATCTTCTGTGATGCTGTTGGAACCATGTTGTCAAGAACTGAAGGGAGGCAGAATGTCAGAGCGCTGTCACAAGGACACACATTCCCATATGACACCATGTGTCTCCTAATGTGCCTTCTGCCTCCTGTCTCATTCCTGATATTGTTAAGAGTCTCAGAAGTGATCCCGTCTTCTGTATTTCTCTGTTGGGCCTGGATAGTGGTTTGGCACAGTCGTACTCAGTAAAAATGGAAGGATTTCACCAACAGACTAGCATATGCCAGGGAGTATTGCAAGGCAGGGCTAGGAAGTTGATTAAAGTCTAGTGGGGGTTAGGATGGAAAAGTCAGGCTGAGGCGTTTGGGCCAGCTGCGTGCAGTTGCCTGCAGGATTATAGGCTCTGTGGTTTCGAGGCCCCGAGTTTAGGCTTCATGATGTGTCCCCTAATGCCGTCCTTTGAACATTGGAGACACTTTCTTTTCTTGCCCTTTAGGGGTGAGGGAAAACATGTTTCAAAAAACATCTCATCAATGATCCAATCAAAGAAATGTCATTCATGAGAAAATAAACCAAAGAAGAAATCCCCCAGTGTTGCATTTGGGCAGATTTCAGCAGCTAATTTATATTTTAGAATGGGAATGTAAATTAAAAGGCTAAACACTTGAAAGCCCCAAAAATATTCCTGGTTTGACATTAAAGTCAGGGAATTGATCACATTTGCGGAACATAGCTAGTAAAAAGTGCTAATTTATGGCTAAGTAATTAAACAGGGAGACAGATGGAGAATCAAATGAGTTTTCCTCACATCCCAATTTGCATACTGTTCCTGATGGTGCCTGTTCTCACTTCTGTGCACGGTGCCCTTCGGCACCGAAGTTCATGGAGAGATATGTAAGTCACTTTCGCTGCCATGTATTTGGGGGTGCTGAGGGGGAGACCTGCAGGCCCACAGACTTAGCAAAACAAGTCTTCAGTCAGGGGGTCTCTCTCCTGTTTCCTCAGCTGCTCCACATGCTGGTTTCCCTTATAGGAGCAGCAGGCAATGTCAGATAATAAAGTTCTCTCTTCTCCACTGTACTGGCTGGTTTTGTGTGTCAACTTGACACAGGCTAGAACTGTCACAGAGAAAGGAGCTTCAGTTGAGAAAATGCCTTCATGAGATCCAGCTGTGGGGCATTTTCTCAGTTAGTGATCAAGGGAGGAGGGCCCACTGTGGGTGGTACCATCTCTGGGCTGGTAGTCTTGGGTTCTATAAGAGAGCAGGCTGAGCAAGCCAGGGAAGCAAGCCAGTAAGAAACACCCCTCCGTGGCCTCTGCATCAGCTCCTGCTTCCTGACCTGCCTGAGTTCCAGTCCTGACTTCCTTTGGTGATGAACAGCAATGTGGAAGTGTAAGCTGGATTAACCCTTTCCTCCCCAGCTTGCATCTTAGTTGTGATGCTTTGTGTAGGGATAGTAACCCTGACTAAGACATCCACTGAGTGACAGAAAGTGAAGTCGACCATCTCTCACCCCAGCGTCTCAACAGTTGGATGACGGTCGACAACTCTTTTTTTCCACATCCTGGTTTCTCCCCAAACAGAGTTAATGTTGCCTAGTTTGCCTCAAGGAAGCAGGATGAAGGCAAGATTTCTCTTTTTGATTATGACTCAAACACCTATTGGCTGAGTAACCTCAGACACATTTATTTAACTACCATGTGCTCCAGTTCCTTATCAGCAAAACGGGCATGCTGGGTAATTACTGCATATGAAGCCTGGTCTATAACGTTGGGCGTTTATTATCTCTAAGGTTCTCGTTCGCTGTAAGCGCCTCCGACTCTACAAGTCAAAGCATGAAGGAAAGAAGCTTAATTACAGTGAACACAGCCCGTTCCTACCTGCGCAGACTGGCAAGTTCTGGAAATTACCAGCAGTGCTTGTTTCACTTTCAAGATGCTATCTGTGCTGCTTCTGACGCCACAGAACCACCAGAAGACCGCAGTCTCTTCCGGGCCGTGTGCAAACCCACTGGGGCTGCTGCTGGCTGCGGCCCATGGACCCATACTGTGCTTGTTTTATCCTGTAATATGGCTGCTAAGTGGGACTTGCACAGGAAAAAGGAGTCTTCTCTGTCTCCTAGGACTTCAGTCCCCAAAGTTCAGCAGGGAGGATTTGGAAGTGTGTGTCCACTTGGGATTAGCAAGGTACTTGAGTTGTCACCCATCCTTACAAGGTGTCACACTGGAGAGGGATCCCTGTGGTCAAGTTCCAGCTGGTTAGATATCTCTTTTCATCTCCATCTCTGTGTTGTAGGCATTTATCTGGGGTCACAAAGATACCGAAATGAAAATTAAGGCTAAAAGATATCCCTGGCGTCCATCACACCCTAGCAGCCAGGTCTCGTTTCCTGTGCACACTCCTGAATGTCTCCATGATGATGACTTCCTACTGGAGAGGAGAATCGGTTCTACAGGAGGCAATGTGGGCTTCCCTCTGACTTTCTTAGGTCGCGATCCGCCCCCACCTCCAACACAGCTGTAGCCATTTTGTTCCAGGCCTGCCAGCTGGTTCATATTGTTGCTGTAACGTGCCTGCCAGTCACTGACACACAGAAATAAGTTGACTCAGAACAGGGTCATGCTGACCCCATACCATGTTATGTTCTGTATGTTCTGAGGTTTGTCAATTTTAAGAAATTCCACAAAGCTTTACGTAGGACCCATCAAGTTAAAGGTCACTGTGGATCGTCATATCCAAAATGGCTTGAGTCAGAGCTGACCACTGGGCAACACTTCCTGCACCTGGGTATGAGGTCATTGTGGTGTGTGTGTGTGTGTATGTGTGGGTGTGTGTTTCCTTTATAAACAGACAGAAAAAGATTTTGGTGTTGTAGCCTCAGATAGTTATGAGATCAATCAGTCTTAGGGTATGCATTCAATAAACCATTCCTATCTGACTGAGATAGGTGTTCATGTGGTTTGTGGGTGACCCTTGACTCCAATACTTTATTTATTTAGAGACAGGGTTTTATTAGGTAGTGCAGTCTGGCCTCAAACTCACAAAAATATGATATCTGCCTCTGCCTCTTGAGTGCTAGTATTAAATACATGTGAGCCACCACGCCTGCCCCTCTACTTAAATCTCAGGCAAAACAACATGAGATGGATTATTAGTTCTCCCAGTCAGTGTTCTATGGCTTTAAAGGGACACCACGACCATGACTAGTCTCCTAAAGGAAAACGTTTAATGGGGGCTGGCTTACACGGTTCAGAGATTTATCTATTATCATCATGGCCAGACGCGTGGGGATGCAGGCAGACATGGTACTGGATAAGGAGGCAAGGGCTCCACCTCTGGATCATCAGACAGCAGGAAGAGAGTGACACTGGGCTTGAGCATTTGAAACCTCAAAGCCCATCTCCAGCAACACACCTCCTCCGATAAGACCACGCCCACTTCAACATAACACTTCCTATTGCCACTCCCTAAGCACTCAAATACGAGTCTATGGGGGCCATTTTTAATTTTTTTTCAGATTTATTTATTTTATGTATATGAGAACACCACTGCTCTCTTTAGACACACCAGAAGAGGATATCAGATCCCATTACAGATGGTTGTGAGCCACCCTGGTTGCTGGGAATTGAACTCCGGACCTCTGGAAGAGCAGCCAGTGCTCTTAACCTCTGAGCCATCTCTCCAGCCCAGCCATTCTTATTCAAACCACCACACTGAACTTTTTCTACTCTGGCCTCGTCCATCCATCCTTGGTGCTCTAGAAGGTCATTGTTATGATCTAAGGGATGGATGAAACAACTTCACGACAGATCTCATGTGGGAGTTTTATTGAGGTGAGGGGTATTCAGAGACTGCCTTCGGGTGAGGGCGGAAGGGAGAAGAGTGTGGGAAGAGAAGGGATTTGCCTTTTCTTTTGGTTTTTTCGAGACAGGGTTTCTCTGTGTAGCCCTGACTGTCTTGGAACTCAGAAATCTGCCTGCCTCTGCCTCCCAAGTGCTGGGACTAAAGGTGTGCGCCACCACCGCCGCCCGGCGATTTGCCTTTTCTAAGAGCTGTACTGCATGTGCAGGTTGAGAATAAACGACTACTGGCAACAGCAGTAATGTGCCACATCTTGGCAACTGGTGAAGACATCTGCTGTTGCTGGGTCCCTGGGGCCAGGCAGTGGAGATGCCTGATTACTAAGTCATCCTGAGAGCAGTAGATGGCCTTCACTGCTGTCTTGCATTGGGTTTGGCCAGTGTAAGGCCCTGGACGTAGATCAGAGGGTAGAAGGTTGAGCTTCGGGGATTCCTTGTGTTCCTCCTTGATAGGTGGCTTGAGTTTTCTCTCTACCAATGCCTCGTTTCCATGCGGCTGTCCTAGAGATGAGCAAATCCCTTTCTGCTTAGTACTGCCGCAGCTTTACTGTTGCCCAGTATTATTGCATTTTGAAAATAAAAATGCCAGGGTTAATATGAACTGAAAACTCTCTGGAAGAAAAAACAAAGAGCTTTAAAAAAAAAAACAATTCTAAATTGGCTGATTCGAGCAGTGGTGGCGCATTCCTTTAATCCCAGTACTTGGGAGGCAGAGGCAGGCAGATTTCTGAGTTTGAGGCCAGCCTGGTCTACAGAGTGAGTTCCAGGACAGCCAGGGCTACACAGAGAAACCCTGTCTCAAAAAACCAAACCAAACCAATCAACCAACCATCCAAACAAACAAACAAACTAAATTGGTTGATTTAAAAAAATAAAATTAGGGACCGCAACCTAGCTAAATGGATAAAGGCCCTTGCCTCAAACCATCCAAACCAATCAAACTAGACTGAATATGATCCCTGGGCAGAGTGTGGGGAGAAGGGAGTAGACCCCCACAGGTTGCCCTGTGGCCTCTGCTTGCATGCTACAGCATGCATGTGGCAGAGCATGTGGGTGTTCCTGCACATATATACATGTGTAAATAAACAACAGAATAGAAATTAATAAAGGTAAAATTAATTTATGGCCTTATCTTTTTCTTGACATTTTATTTCCTCTAAAAGTATTTTCGAGTTTATTCCTCAATTTCTTTTTTAATTTTGACAGTTTTGTGACTCTGTCACATTTTCTCCTCTAATAGACTTCTAACGCCATTGCACTGTGCTCAGAAAGCAAACTTCTAAAGAGACCAATGGCCTGGCACAATGCCTTTCCCAGAGAATTTCCTTGTGTGTTCCAGATGTGTGTGTGTATTTTTCTCCTATGGTTGGGAATGTCTGTTTGTGTTACAGTTACAGGTTTTTAAGGATTCCTTCTTAACTTCCAATTGTTCAACCCCCCTGAAGATCTGATATCTGTTTCACCTATTACTGAAAGTGAAATTTGAGCTCTTTAAAATTGTTGATAATTTATCTTCCTTTTATAGCTGTTCTTTCCTTTCCTCTTCTTTCTTTTCTTCCTTTAAGTTAGGGCTCTGTCATTAGATGTGCATGTGTTTGTAACTGTTTTGTTTTTTTGATGGATTATTGGAAACCTTCTCCTATCCTCTCGAATTCTCACGTAGTGGATTTTGTTAACTTATGCTGATTTCTTACTACCTTTTTTTTTTTTTTTTTTTTGGTTTTTTCAAGACAGGGTTTCTCTGTGTAGACCTGGCTGTCCTGGAACTCATTCTGTAGACCAGGCTGGTCTCTAACTCAGAAATCTGCCTGTCTCTGCCTCCCAAGTGCTGGGATTAAAGGTGTGTGCCACCACGCCCAGCTTCTTGCTACTTTAATAGAGGGATCCCTTTCTGGAGGTTCTTACTCTGCCTGTCCTGTTGGTCTCTTTTTAATGAGACCAGCATCCCTGGAACTTTGTAAGACTGATATTGTATATACTACCTGTTCTTAGAAATGCCTTATCAGGCCTAGAGAGACTGCCCAGTGGTTAAGAGCACTAACTAGTTGCTTTTGCAGACGATTGGTTCCTAGCATTGACCTCGGTGACTCACAAGCATTGGTAACTCTAATGTCAGGGGATCTGACCTTCTCTTCTGAACTGTGGAGACCAGTGCACACATGCTGGTAAACACTTATATGTGTACAATAAAATCTTAAGAAAAAAGAAAGATATTTTCCCGCAGACCATCACTTTTATTTAAAATCTGAAAACTATTAGAAAAATTAGGCTGAACTAAACTTAACCCTTCTACCAGCTACCAAACTGATCATTTTCACACGAAAATAAAAAGCAAGGCATGGCCTGAAAAATGCATCTAATTTGCAGATTTCTATTTGAATTGGAGTAGAACTCAGTGGTAGGGCATTTGACCAGCACACAAAGCCTGGAGTTCCATCCCCAGTGCTGTGTGTGTGTGTGTGTATGTTTATATCTGTGTGTACTATCTATCTATCTATCTATCCATCCACGCATCCATCTATGCTATGCTATGTATGTATGTATGTATGTATGTATCTATCTATCTATCTATCTATGACCCACAGTTTCTCTGTGAAGTCCTGGCTGTCCTGGAACTCCAGGCTGGCCTCGAACTCAGAGTTCTGCCTGCCTCTGCCTCACAAGTGCTGGGGTTAAAGGTGTGTGCTACCACAGCCCAGAGTTCAAATTCGTATATTTAAATATAACCCCAAATCCTGTGGTCTGAGGTGGAGGCTTCGGGCGTGGTTAGGTCTGGGATGAAGCACTCATGGATGTGGTGAGTTTCATCCCAAGCCCTCAGAGAGCTTCTGGTTTTTCATTCCTTCTGCTCACAAGGGTGCAAGCAGCCCTCTGATGTGTGCCACCCAGCAGGAGGTCCTCCCTAGAACTTGATCGTGCCAGCAGCAGGATCCTGGGTTTCAGAGCTCTAGAAAAGTGAGAACTTACATCTGTCATTTATAAGCCACCCAGGTGTGATGTTCTGTGACAGCTACATGAGCTGATTAAGCAACTGTCCTTTTGCTGAAGCTACCGCTGTTCACCGGCCCAGTTCCTCCTGTGAGCTTGGCTTCTTCCTTTCCCCTCCTCTGGGCCTGAGTAGTTTTCATGACACTGATACCAAGCTCCCAGTGCTCCCAGTGCTCCCAGCAGCGCCAGCTCGCCAGCGCGCTGGTTCTTCCTCAGCTCTTCCGTGCTCCCTGTGGCTCCTCCTTCCTTATGTGTTCAGCTTCGCAATTGAAATGGATTTGAGAAACTCATAGTTAGGGCAGCCTTTCTGGAAGGGGAGAGTTCTAAAGTCATCTCCTATCGTAGTCTCCTCTTCAGTTAGCAAAATTCCCCTCTTCCATTATTGTCTCAGAAATGTCTTCTGCTGAGAGTGTTGTTACCAAGAGTGATATGAGCCGTAGCATTGTTCTGTCAACCAGGTCACACTTAAGGAAAGAGGAAAGAAAGAGAGAGATTTCCAGAAGCAACTGTATCACTCTTCTGTTTGCTGTGATAGAATATCCTGTCAAAAAGCAACTTAGATGAGAGAAGAGGGCTTATTCTGGCTTGCAGTTCTGCAGGGGATACTGCCCATCATGGTGGGAAGGGCGGGGCAGCAGGAACGTAAGGGCCGCCTGGGAGACTGGAAGCAGACTTACCGCATTTCATCAGCACACAAAAAGTAGGGAATGGGGTACGGTGGTTAGTCAGACTATGAAATCTCAAAGCCCACTTCTAGTGGCACCCATCCTCCTGCATTACTCTGCCTCCTAAAGGTTCCATCACCACAGGAGTGGCGCATGATCCTGTGGAGGGGGAGGGGCAGCCTTTTTCATTCAAACCACCAAAGTAGTTTTACATTGAAATCATAATTTTGGGCCAGTTCCCTCAGGGTTATTGGTTTCTTAGCATCATCCCTAGACAGAGGGATTGAATAATTGCTTTAGGACTCATTACCAATGTGTAAACGATCAGATCTGCCCTTGTGCCTCTTGTCAACTTACTAGCTTCCCTGCCGGTGACTGAACCATGGAAGAAGATGTGACAGGAAACATTTAACAGAGCTGGTTAATAGCCATCGTTAACGTCTCAGAGAGGACCGTGAGTGCAGGAATATAGGAACAACTGGCTGGAAAAGACGTGGGCCTTTGCCAGCTTCTCTCCATTCTCTTGTTGGCACGCATGAATTTGACCATCACATCTGAACCCTATAGGGACTGATCATTCATGAAAAAGGATTTAAAATTCTCTATGGTTCCTTGGAGAGTTCTCAAAGAATTCCTGGGAATTAATATACCTGCTTATTTATTCAACCAATATTCACTGACTGTTAGCCAGATGTCTGGCACTGGGTTGGATGTGATCCTTGGGGAGGTTGATCTGCCAAGTTTCTGCTATCACTACTTCTACTAGAACATCTCTGTCAGCATCTGCGTTGTAGCTGAGCTCTTTGTAACAGCACTCTGCTGCAAAGGGAAAGTTGGGAATCTGATGGAGCATAAGGGTTGCCCCAATTTAATTTATTTTTTATTATTAAAGCAGACCTTTTTTGAGGCTATGATCTAATAGAGGTAAGTAAATCATACATTATCAGTGCACTGATGGACATAATGGAATCTGTGCTGGTCATGGGAGTCTGTAATAAATGATCCCCCCAAAATCAGTAATTATGAGAGATTAACCTCCTGCTCATTGCTGTGGTTTATTAATAGTTGTTAGTGCTGAAACTCAAGTTTGAATTCAGTTGCCATTGTTTAACTGTGTGGAGACACTTTTTAACAGCATGGCTGCTGGTCAGTCACCCAACGCCAGCTCCCTTTAGCTTCGTTAGTGTTGCTTACGTCATTCTGCTGTAGACAGCATGCATCTCCCTTTCCGCAGTAGAGCCTGAGATCTCCTGTGATACGGAGAAAATCATGGTTTACGGTTTATTGGCGATCAGTCTGTGGAGCTGGAATGTAGCACAGCTGGAAGAGCATTCGAGTGAAGAAAAACATCCTAAAACCACAAGGCGGGAAGGAACGTGGCACACTTAAAGCCAAGATAAGAAAGCAGAAGGAAAACGATCCCTGTAATGAAGCATGCACTCAGGCACCCCAAAGCCTCTCCCTCCATGCCGCTGCCTGCAGACTTGTTAAACCCGTTCACGGCTGAGTTTTAACACAGAAAGCTATAGCTTTCTCTCTTCCCATCTCCCCACTCTATACCCTATCCAAACTGAAGCTTGCTGTGCAGACAATGTGGGTATTCTTGGTGTCTCTGAGAACTGCCTCATCCTTCCCCAGAAAGGCAGCGCCTTCCAGCTCGAATTTCTACCGTGTCTTGACTCCTACTTCAGAAAGCAGTGACTTTTTTTTTCTCTTCTTTTTCCATCTCTCTCCTCCCAGCATTTGAAATCCCAATTTGCCTGTTCTGTTATTTCCTCTCCGAAAAGCTGGGGAAAAAAGTGTCTTCTTGTTTAAAAAAGAAAAAAAAAAAAAAGAGGCAGAGCCCTTAAATGGTAACGATATCATGTGAGCACATGCATGCCTTGCAAGAATGCATGTGTGTGTATTCACAAGGGTGTGTGCATGCTGGGTTCCACCTTCATGCCATTATTTGGAAAATCAAAGTAGCTTATTTGAAAGAGAGGGGCTGCTGAGAGGGCTCAGCTGTTAAAGCCAGGAGCAGAATCATTGCTTGAATTCATGCAAGTCCTGGGACCAGAGCTCAGCTCCAGAATCCACATAAAAATGTTGGCTGCGGTGACCACATTCTGAAAAGGTAGAGATGGGAATCCTGTTACTGAGGGAAGACATCTGAGTGCCTGAGGAAAAACCTAAGGTGGGCTTGAGGCCTTGATATACTTAGACATGCAGGTGCATTTGCACATGGGCGCACACGCACACACCACACATATACATTCATACAGACACACATACCACACACATACATACCACACATTCATACCAGACACATACACCACATACATACCACACATACATATCACACATAGACAGAGCACACACACACACATGCACACACACAGTAAATAAACAATAGATAGAGAAAGTGGAAACAGGAGGATGAGGGAAGAGGAAGAGGGGGAGGAGGGGGAAAGGAAAAGGGGGAGAAGGGGGAAGGGGGAGTGGGGAGAGGGAGGAGGGGAAGGGAGGAGGGTGAGGGTTAGGGTGTGGCAGCAATGGCAGAGGTAAATCTGGCCCTTCATACTCTGCATGGGTTTGCCTGTCCTTCCAACATGGGTGATACAGCTCAAAGGCTTGCAGCCCCTGATCTTGGAATTCCCATTCTCCAAACCATGACCTAAAGGCATAATTTGGAACTATTATACATTCTGTTCTCTCAACAGAAATTGGCTGGTGACTCCCATGTCCACCGTGCTGCTTCCGTGACTCCACTCTGCGTTCATCAACCCTGGGACCCAGTCAGGAACATCTCCAGTCGTCGACAGGGGTTGGGGAGCACATGGCGAACCTAGCATTGGCTCTGACGGCTTCTGCCTAGAAGTTCCAGGTGACTCTCTGTTGACTCCATTGGATGAGAAAGCGGCTTTCCTGACACCACTGGCGCACAGACACACAATCTTCCCGTGGGGAACAGCAGCAAATATTTGGGAATGATAATGTAGAGACTGAAGCACTTAGTAAATATTTGCTGACTGAATGTTCCTATGCAGTAAGTAATCACATCCCAGTGTACTATCTGGTTGAGACCCTACATACATACTGCACTCCCAGAAGCCCACGATCTCAAAGCTAAAATAAACTTGAAATACAGTTTTTTTTTTTTTTATCACATCCAAATCACAACTACTTAAAACACTCTCCACCACTGGGTAAGGAGACCCCAGCCTCCACTTTCCGTCCCTATATCTATTATGCTCTTTTGAAATGTATAAGAAAATGTTAGAAAGAGAAAAGTCTGGATGACAAAGAAACTCACATCAGCAGAAAGCCGGGCTGTAACTCCCCAAGGAGTGGAGGAGCTTAGTTCCAGAGCCAGACTGTATCAAACAGGGCTTTAAAAGTAATCTGGAGCCATCCTATGTAAAACAAATTTGAGGCCGGCAGGAAGCCTCGAAGGGGGCTGCAGAGTAGGAAGGAATGAAATGGATTCCAGACTGCTGGGAGGATTTTCTTGATTGAAACAAGACCAGCTTACAGAACCACGCTCTGTGTGAACCTATAATTCCCCAGTTTTCTGAAGAAGGAGGAGGAGGAGGGGGAGGAGGAGAGAAGGAGGAGGAGGAGGAAGAAGAGGAGAAGAAGAAGGAGGAGGAGGAGGAGGAGAAGAAGGAGGAGAAGGAGAGAAAGAGAAGGAGGAGGAGGAAGAGGAGGAGGAGGAAGAAGAGGAGAAGAAGGAGGAGGAGGAGGAGAAGAAGGAGAAGGAGAGAAAGAGAAGGAGGAGGAGGAAGAGGAGGAGAGAAGGAGGAGGAGGAAGAGAAGGAGGAGGAAGAGGAGGAGTAGGAGGAGTAGGAGTAGGAGTAGGAGGAGGAGGAGGAGGAGGAGGAGGAGAAGTAGAGCATGAAAGCGAGCATAGGGAATTTCTGGAGTAGCTGGGATATATAGAGGAAAGAGGCTTTTCTGTTGAAAGAGATACCTAAGCTGTGGGTGAACCGTGTGGTGGGGGAGGTATTAAGTGCACACAGGACTCACCTTCACAGATTTGACACCCAACCTGCTACCCAAAGCTGGGTCTAAGAGGCCACACGCTGTCACCCGGACTCTCTTGTCTGTTTCTGTTTGGTTTATTCTGCAGGCAGGGTTGCCCTCATAGTCTTTCTTCCTTAGGGCCTTGGCTGTCATGGCCTTATGTCTTCCTTGGCCAAGCTTCCAAAGGCACCCGCAACAGAGCTGAGCTTTCCCTTTATTGCTGGTCTGAGTTGCTTCGGCCCTTTGCAGCTGACAGGTCTCCTTGTGAGTTCCTCCAAGGACTTCTGGCTTTGACTCTGTGCCATGGACATCTGTGAGCAGCCAGTGGGTCTGCATATCCTTCTGCAGCAGGTCACCAGGAACAGGACTCAGTTGTCCCAAGAGTTGACAAATATCAACATCATTGTGCCTTCCATCTTAGTCCTTTCCACTGGATACGCCCCCCTCCCCAGGCCACCACCGGTGACCTTCAGTGATGGAGTCACTACCTGTGACGATGGCTGCCACTGCCCGACTTTCCTTTCACATCTTCTCTTTCCCCACCAGAGTATAGACGAGCCGACTGCAGGTAAAACATCGTTAGATCTTTCTCCCTGTATCATCTGATTTCTCCTAATCCCTTGGAAGCTGCCGGCTGTCTCCAAGGAGCAGACCCTGAGATGTGACCAGCCACACAGGGATGCACTAGAGCAAGAGATTGTGAGAATGTGGAAGGGGCATGAGGGGGTGGGAGAGCTGTTATAGAAGGCGGGAGGGAAGACTGGGCAGGAACGTTCTTGACTGGTGTGCAGTACTAAGAAGGCCGGCTCTTCAAAGAACCAGGGCATCCCCGGGCCAATGCTGGCAGCCAGAGGCTCCTGTTTCCGGGTAGGACCAACCACAGAATTTGCAAGGGTCAACAAGAAAGGAACACTTTGGTTTCTTGTTAGAAAATTATGAATATTTTCAAGACATCCGTGTCAGACTTTCACTCAACAAAACTCAAGCGACCTTGTGAGTGCAGGACCTGGTGTGGATCCTGTCAGACCTGTGCAGGACCTTGTGTGACTGACAGACTGAGTCCTCATGGGCATGAGGCTGGGTGTGGGCTGTGGAAGTGTGGCACTGTGCTGAGGAGCAGGCTGGGCAGTGTGACCTCAGTGACACACTGACAGGCCTCAGAACCCAGCAGTTAGAGTCTCTGAAGTCGATCTCCAAAGCACTTTCTCACGGTCCCCGGGCCTGGGAAAAGTTTTACATGTGTATTTTTTTCTGAGTTGAAATGTTATTTTCTATTTCTAGTCCACAGGTTTTTTTTTTTTTTCTTGTTGGTGTGTATGGTGTGTGCGTGTGTATGTGTTTGTGTGTGTGTGTTTGTGTGTTAGAAAGACAGACAGGCACACAGATAGGGTGACAGAGGTAGAGTATCAGAGAGAGATAGAGGGAGAAACTAGATAGACAGACAGACAGACAGAGAGGTGGAGGTCAGAGGGCAGCCTCAGCTGTGAGTCCTTCCCTTCTCTTAGTCTGAGACAGGGTCTTTCTTTTGTTCACTGTTGTGTATGTCAGGCTACCCCACCTACAAACGTCTAGGGATGCTCTTGTCTCCGTCTCTGATCTCCATGTGGACACTGGGGTTACAGGTGTGTGAGTGGCTGCATCTGACTTTCATACAGGTTCTGGAGAACTCACTCCTCAGACTTAGGCAGGGAGTGCTTCACTCGAGCCATCTCCCAGCCTTATCTGGTGCATGTTTTTTAATGTTTGAGGGCTTGCTTTAATCCTCATACATGGTGGAACTGATTTATATTAGTGGCATGGTATGGTGATTGACTCAGTGTTTATCCTTGGTTGTTAACCACAAGTCCCAACATTATTTATTGGATGGGTATTTTTTCCTTCCACCTCACTGTATCAAAGGTCCCATGTAAATACACAGCAGGAAGAGAGTGGGACTTTCGCCAAAGAGGAGATACTGTGCTCACATTCTATCAAAAGCATTGGGAAGGATTGGAAGAAAGCTGTCTCAAAATGGCTTCTGTGATGCCTAGACCACATATAAAAACAGTGTATTGAATTCAGAAGATTTTCTTTTCTTTTTTTCTTTTTTCTTTTTCTTTTTTTTTTTTTTGTTTTCTTTTTGTTTTTTTTTTGTTTTTTTTTTTGTTTTTTGGTTTTTTGGATTTGGTTTTTCGAGACAGGGTTTCTCTGTGTAGCCCTGGCTGTCCTGGAACTCACTCTGTAGACCAGGCTGGCCTCGAACTCAGAAATCCTCCTGCCTCTGCCTCCCAGAGTGCTGGGATTACAGACATGCGCCACCACCGCCCTGCTAGAAGATTTTCTTTAGAGAGAGTTGGGGTGAGTTCTAGGTTCTCCTATCTCCAAGTAGAGGTTTCTCACTTGCTCTCCATCCCAGGTCTGAGGACAGAGGCTCCACGCAGGACAGAGAGCACTGTTCCTAGCCTACAGTGGCACAGTGCCTACATGCTAGAGCAGAGGAGATGGCTCAGAGGATAAGACCTGAGTTTAGATCCCTGGCACCTGCACAAAACACTGGATGTGGCTGTGATCATGTGAGTACAGTTCTGGAGGACAGGAGTAGGGACAGGAGGGTCACTGGACAGCCAGCCAAGCTGAAAAACAGCTCCAGGTTCAGCAAGAGAACTTCCTTCCAGGGGATTAAGATGGAGACCATAGAGGAGGGCACCTGGCATCCTGCTCTGTCCTCTGAGTGCACATTCATGGGGTGCCCGTTCCTCCATGCACAGGCTTAGATCTGTACACACATGTGTGCATGTACACACATATACACAGACAGAGTGAGAGACAGAGAGGCAGAGAGAGCAAGCAAGGGAGAGAGTGACACACACACATATACACACAGAGAGGCAGAAAGACAGAGAGGCAGAGACATACACAGAGGCAGAGAGAGAGAGAGGAAGAAGGAGAGAGAAAGGGGGAGAGGGAGGAGGAGAGGGAGGGAGATGGAGGGAGAGGGGGAAGGAGAGGGGGAGGAGGAGGAGGGAGGAGCCAACCAAAACCAAGTGCTCAAGCTGCTTCTCAGCTCTCCCGTGCATGGGGAGGTAACTGTGATCTCAGTTGCCCCCGTGCCCTCTCCAAGAGTGCCTTCTATATTTTCTCCCTGCTGGGAGAAAATGACCTCACAGGGGATGATATTACAGTAGCAACCGCCTAGATCGCTGTTCTCAGATGCCCCTGAGCGGAGGATGAATGGGAAGAGTCACTGGAGCATCTCTATCTACCCAGTTGGTTGTCTGTGCACTGGGCTGTTCTCTGCTCGTGGCCTCTGGTCCTGAACTCAGAAAATCTCCCTTCTGATTTCTCCAAGGATGCAGAACTTCTCACTCTTGCCAGCCCCAGAGGACTGGAGCTGCGCCCCACTTGGATGAACAGTCCGCACTTCATTGACTAGTCTTCGCGTTCCCTTCCAAGTGCCTCTTCTGGTTCCAATGAGAAGGGACCTCCATGGGATGCTCTAGTGCCTTTCACAGGACAACACTTTGCTTCTCCTTTTAACCGAAATTCTGACTGTTTATTGCGGAGGCCTTAGGAATGAGAGGCACACGGCAGAAACAAGAGGCTCTCTGTGGAAAAGCTGGAGGGTTTATCCAGACACCGTGTTTCCTCTCACTCAGTTCCTAGGTGATCTCATCTAGGCCCAGAGCTTCCTTCTTTCCTCCCTCCCCTTCCCCTTCTGTTATGGTTTATATATGCTTGGCCTAGAGAGTGGCACTGTTAGAAGGTGTGGAGTGGGCGTGGCCTTGTTGGAGTAGGCGTGGCCTTGTTGGAGTGGGTGTGGCCTTGTTGGAGTGCGTGTGACTCTGTTGGAGTAGGTGTGTCATTGTGGGTGTGGGCTTTAAGACCCTCATCCTAGTTGCCTGGAAGTCAGTATTCTGCTAGAAGTTTTCAGATTAAGATGCAGAACTCTCAGCTCCTCCTGCACCAGGCCTGCCTGGATGCTGCCATGTTCCCACCTTGATGATAATGGACTGAACCTCTGAACCTGTAAGCCAGCCCTAATTAAATGTTGTCCTTATAAGAGCTGCCTTGGTCATGGTGTCTGTTCACAGCAGTAAAACCTGATTAAGACACTTTCTGATTTTATTTCTTGACAGGGCCTCATATAGCCCAGGCTGGCCTTAAACTTACCATGTAGCTCAGACTGTCCTTGAACTCCTGTAAACGCTGGGATTATAGGCATGTGCCACCATGCATGTCACATTTCCTACTTCCTCTTAAAAAGTTTTTATTAACACAAATTAATCATATGTGTTATGATGTGAAATACATAATGTATTTCATCATGATATTTTCATACACATATATAATGTGTTTCTTTGTTTTCTTTCTTTCTTTCTTTCTTTCTTTCTTTTTCTTTCTTTCTTTCTTTCTTTCTTTCTTTTTTTGGTTTTTTCAAGTCAGACTTTCTCTGTGTAGCCCTGGTTGTCCTGGAACTCACTCTGTAGACCAGGCTGGCCTCTAACTCAGAAATACACCCGCCTCTGCCTCCCAAGTGCTGGGATTAAAGGCCTGCACCACCACTGCCCTGCACATAATGCGTTTTGATAGTATTCACTGTACCGTTTCCCTCTCTTACCTCCTTCCCATCTATTGATCCCTGTCCTCTTCCCAGACACTTCCCCTTCTGCCTTCATGAGTTTTTTTTTGTGTGTGTATGCATATGTGTGCATGTGCGTGCATGTATGTGTGTGTGTGCATGCATGTGAGTATCTGTATGTGCATGTATATGTGTGAATATATGTGTGTGTCTGCATGTATATGTGTGTGCACATGTGCATTTTTGTGCATGTGTGTTCATGTGTGTACATATGTGTATGTGAATATGTGCGTGCATGTGCATGTGTGCATGTGTATGTGTTTCTGATGACCCAGTGTATTTCATCAGGGTTTAGAGTTGTTTACAGGAGTGTGGTGAGGGCTTGTTTACAAGCATGGGCACTGGGGGTTGGCTACATCACTGAAGAAAATGACACAAGGGACTGCTTTTTGCTGTATAAATCTTTGCATGTTCAGAATAAAATCTTATTTTGTTGTTGTTTCACAGTATTAGGAATAAAACCAAGGCCTTGCTCATGCTTGGCAGGTCCCGCCACTGAGACTCTACCCTGCTCCTCACACCTTCAAAGGAATTTCTAGAGCTAAAACTGCTGGAATAAAAGCGACACAGTTACAAGATTTTATGTATGTATATAGTCTTGTATATATATATATATATGTATATATATATATATATATCACAATATGTTTTTTTTTTTCATTTCTAAGGAACCAAAACTGAACATTCTACAGTGTTCTTGTTCTTTTCATTGAACTTAAATTTAACTTACTTTCTTTAAAAAAATCAGGAATAAATGTGTTCTTCCTTCTAAATATTTACCTTTATGATTTTAGCTTTGTTATAGTTGGCATGTCAATAAGATCAGTACAACTGAAAAGACATATCAGAGGGTTTCTAAAAATATCACATCACTGTGAAAGTGTTCAGATTTGAAAATGAAGTGTGCCCATAGGAACTGAATCCCGCTGCAAACCAATTCATCTCGGTTTCAAGGAGTGAAGAACATTGCACGGCAAGAGTCGTGACAGCCACACGTCACCTCGACTCACAAACTCAGTTGAACAAAAACCAGAGAAAAGAAATTCAAGTTTTAGTTTCGATGTGATACCATGCTGTATGCCTTAAAATAACAGTGCTCTGTAAGCCTTAATAATTTTACAAAAACATCTTCTGAATTCCTAATTTTTAAAAATTATTTTTATTTAGCTGTGCGGATGTTTTGCCTGCACATGTATCTGTGCACCATATGCATGCCCAGTGCTGCAGGGGCCCATAAGTGGGTGTCAGATCCCTGGAATTGAAGTTATGACAGTTATGAGCCAACACATAAGTGCTGGGAATTGAACCCATGACCTCTGGAAGACCAGCCAGTGCTCTTAACCATAAAACCATCCATCTAGCCTTATAAGTCTAAACCTTGTAAGGGATGATTCTGTCTGCTATGGTTTGACTGTGGCTTAGTGTGTCTCCCAGAGACTCAGGCGAGTGAATGTTGGCCTCTAATGTCATACTGTGTACACAGTGGTAGCTGTAAAAGATGGTGTCCCATAGGAGGAAGTTAGTTGGCTGGTTAGTTTTATGTTAACTTGACACAAACTAGAGTTATCTGAGAAGAGGAAGCCTCAACTGAGAAATGCCCCCAGAATACTGGTCTGCAGGCAATAGGGGCGTTATCTTAATTAGTGACTGATGGGGAGGCTCCAGCCCATGGTGGATGTGGACACCCCTCTGGTGGTCCTGGGTTCTATGGTAAAGCAGGCTGAGCAAGCTGTGGCGAGCAAGTGCTCCCCTTGAACAAGCCGTGGAGAGCAAGTGCTCCCCTTTGGCTCTGTTCCAGCTCCTGCCTCTGGATTCCTGCCCTGTGCTGACTTCCTTTGGTGATGAACTGTGATGTGGAAGTGTAAGCTGAATAAACCCTTGCCTCCCCAGGTTGCTTTGGCCATGGGGTTTCAGCACAGCACTAGCAACCCTAAGACATTTGGTCACTGGGTCCTGGTTAGTTCCTGTGAGAGTAGACTGTTATAAAAAAAAAAACAATTAGCCTGGCCTCTGGATCTCCACAGATTGCTTCCTGTGTTGCCAGGAAACTGCTGTGTCTTTCCAATATGGGATCCCCATCTCCACGGTCACCTCTCATAGTGAGATGTAGCAAAATGGCCCCCGTCTAGAGGTGGAGCTGATACCATCCAATCTTGGAGTCTAAACTCTGAGCCAAATAACCGTTTTTCTTTGATAAAGAACAGTGCCATGATATTTTGTTGTAGCAACAGGAAACTAAGATATCGTGCCTTGCCATTTTGCACAACTTTGGTTATATTGACAATGAGTACTCACTTACTGACACATGAATTAATTTGAATAGTCTCACTGAAGTTTCAAGGAAAAAAGTATGATTGTAGAGTATAAATAACAACTCTTGCACTTATAACATTTAGTTAACCTCTCCTTGAATTTTGGGCCAGTGGAGGTGACTCAGTGGGTAAAAGTACTTGTCTCCATGCCTGATGAACTGGGTTCAGTTTCTAGAACCCACATGGAGAAAGAGAACCAACTTCTCTGACTTCTACATTCATGTTGTAGCATGTATGCACCCATACACCCCTATACCTGCATGCACAAGATAAATGCACAAAGTGTAACTGGAAAGTCGCACATTCTGCATGTGGTTTTATAGTAGTAAATATTTAGTTTCTTTGGTGTGAGGTCAGAGACCTCTACAACATCTATTTACGTAAGGCTAGCATAGTGTCGTATGCCTGTTGTCTTTTTTTGTGTTTTTTGTTTGTTTGTTTTTATTTATTTTAGGTTTTTTTTTGGATTTGGCTTTTTTGAGACAGGGTTTCTTTGTATAGCCCTGGCTGTCCTGGAACTCATTCTGTAGATCAGGCTGGCCTTGAACTCAGAAATCTGCCTGCCTCTGCCTCCCGGAGTGCTGGGATTACAGGTGTGTGCCATCACTGCCCGGCTTAACTGTTGTCATAGTTCACAGGACTTTATGGCAAAAGGATCACTAGTTTGAGGCCTCCCTTGGCTATATATAAGACTCTATCTCAAAACTCCAACCAACTAGGGGTTAGAAACATGGCTTAGTGGTAAAAAGCACATACTACTCTTCCATAGGACCAAACTTGGTTCCCAGCACAGGATCAGGAAGCTCACGGTTGGCTGTGACTCCAGCCTCAGGGGACTCAATGTCCTCTTCTGGACTCCCAGGGGCATCCTTCACTCACATGTACATATCTACACACAGGTACACACACATGCACACAGTTACACATAAGATATATATAAAGAATTTAAGTAACAAAACAAATACATCCTACATACCTATATATCCCTATATAGTACTGTATAAGTATATATGCACATATATAATACATATATATGTTCATAGTACTTATATATGTGTGTGAATGTGTATGTATTTACATAACTACCTATCTTTCTTAGAGTATGGCAATGAAATAAAATAATAAAGGATCCAAGAGATTAGATTGAAAGCAAATTTACTTATATCACTATTTTTTAAAAAAAGCAATGCAGTGGCAGCAGATTGTCATCCAAGAGCAGAACTCATCTTCAGCAACACGGTTATTGTTAGTAACTATCTCTAAATCAATGGCCACTTGTGGAATTCAAGCTCTGGTTCTTTCACTAGCCCCCTTGTCTGTGTCCATTAAATGAGAGATCACTGTGAGAGATCGCATTAAGTTTTGGAATGGGTACTAGGACAGACTCCTGGCCTGTCTCTAGCTTGTCATCTTTTTGCCTCAGCCTCCTGAGGACTGGGGTGACAGGTGTGAGCAGCCATGGCTGGCCATGAAGAATTCTTTGAGGTACTTTCCAATCATGTCACCTGCAGGGTTGCCCATTTGGGTGACTGTGAGTTTAAACTTTGCTTTTTCCTTTCCCCATTGCTGCCTTGGGAACATTAATATTTCCTGCTATCTGTTTCTCTGGAATAGAAGAAGAAGAAGAAGAAGAAGAAGAAGAAGAAGAAGAAGAAGAAGAAGAAGAAGAAGAAGGAGAAGAAGAGGAGGAGGAGGAAGAGGAGGAAGAGGAGGAGGAGGAGGAGGAGGAGGAGGAGGAGGAGGAGGAGGAGAAGGAGAGGACTAGGAGGAGGAGGAGGAGGAGAAGGAAGAGGAGGACGAGGACGAGGACGAGGAGAAAGAAAAGGAGACAAAAAGAGGAGGAAGAAGAAAAGGAGGAGGAATACAAGCAAGAGCTTATAAGATGAGCTTGAAAAGATGGAATAACCAGTGATTTAAGATTTAAGATCTGGAGGCTGGAGAGATGGCTCAGAGGTTGAAAGCACTGGCTGCTTTTCTAGAGGACCTGGGTTCAATTCCCAGACCCCACATGGCAGCTCACAACTGTCTTCAATTCCTGTTCTAGGGGATCTGACACCCTTGCAAAGACATACATGCAGCCAAAACACCAATGTACATAAAATAAAAGAAGTAAGTTATATTAAGAAAGACTTAAGATCCTTTCATTCTTCCCAAATAAGCACAAAGATTTCCAGATGTGCAATTAGTTTATGCAAGTTCACTGAATAGGTAAGAGCAGCATTTTTTCCTCCAGACCAAACACATTTCTGTTGTACACGGGACCTACAGCCACCAGCTCGGACTCCGAAGGCATGGCTTTGGATTCAAGGACCACAAGCTTCAAACATGAGGTTCTGACTGAGTGGGGTTAGCCAGCCTTCCAGGGCAACCATGGACCCTTGAAAGTGTACATACTATTTTATGTTTTGCTCACCAGTGCTCCCTAGACAGAATCTGGCTCCTCTCAGTGATGGGTTGTATTCATGACTTACGATGCCAGGAAAGAGAGGACCCCAGAGAGAGTCAGTCAGATATTTTCAAGGGTGTCCCATGGAGGTACAGGTCCACATCAGGGTTGACGGGTCCCATCTCAAATCCACAGACATCGAGAAAAACAGCTTTAGGATGTCTGAATCCTTAGTTCTAATTCCTGGAAGTCTGGCAAATCAGCACAGTGGGAGGTCAATGGAGATCATTGGACTCTACAGACTCATTTCCCAAATGACACGACAGGGCCTTCCCTCCTGCATTTTCCCCTTAGGTTGGATCAAACTGGTTCCTTCCAGTCCGTTCCCATGGAGTTGCTTTACCTGGGTGCTGGGCTTTTTCCTTGGAATCTTCAGGGTTACCTTGCAGGACAAAGCACCACTGGTCAACCAGTCTTCATGTTGTATTTGTTTCCTATCGTGTCATATACTGCTTCACTAAAAGCCATCATCTGAGTTGAATTAGGGCAGATCTCATTGAGTTCTTCTGTGCAAATCTGGACTCCGCTTCAACGACTCAGTTTTGTATCTGCCTAATCTTAGATGTTCAGTCTCCGAATGATTTCCTTTTCAAGTTGGGGGCAATGCATGGTTTGAACGGTTCATGTCCATGTCCTCGGGGTACTAATCATCGCTGTTGTCAGCTTAGTTCTCTGCTCTGTGTTTTTGTTTTTGTTTTAAAATTAAATCACAATCTTTTTATTCATTTATTTTTAAACTATGTGTATATATGTGTGGGCATGTGTGTGTGCGTATGAATGTAAGTGCCCACTGAGTCCAGAAGAGGGAATTGATTCCCTCTGGAGTTGGCCATTGAGAGCACTCACTGGGTGCTAAGAATCAAACCTGGACCCTCTACAAGGTCAGTGTGTGCTCTTAACCACTGACCCATCTCCAGAGCCTCTCTGCCATGGCTCTCTCTTGAAATCTTTTTAACAATTTCTGTGAGTCACACCCTTTTAATAAGTGATCTACCTGCTCATAGGGGCAGAGCCCAATACACATCTTAACACTGTACATTGGATTTGAGGTGCATTCTGGAAGAGACATGAACACTCAAAATTTAGCAGCAATGGCCGATGTTCCTCTCGAGGGACTAGAGGGCCTCAGGATCGGAAACTGAGCAAAAGATCAGGATTTGTTGATGGGGAAGTTGCTCTTGATCTCCTGGTCATCCACCTTTGGCTTCCTAAAGGTGTATAAAATGAACCAATATCCTTGTTTGCTTGCCATCTGCCTCACCCCTCGAGATACTGTATTCTTTATTGATGTATTCCTTTACGAGGGTGCCCTCAGCTGCCTGCCTGCCTGGTGGTTCAGCACTCCATCTGGCCTCTGTTAGCTCAAGATCCTCCCACACACATAAGTACTGGATTAGTATTTTCTAGAGGAACAGAACTGATAGAATTAATATAATGAGCACAGAGAGGCTATATTAGGATGGTTTACAGGCTGTGGTCAGTCAGTCTAATCATGGCTGTCTACCAATGGAAAGTCCAAGTTGTTCAGGCCATGAGGGTGGATGGCTTAGCTGGTCTTCAGTGTACGCTGGGATCCTGCAAGAGTAGTCTCTGATGCCGGTGCAGGAATGCACTTGCCAGCAAGAGCAAGCAGGCAGAGAGAGAGACAGAGAGAGAGAGAGAGAGACAGAGAGAGAGAGACAGAGAGAGAGAGACAGAGAGAGAGAGAGAGACAGAGACAGAGAGAGAGAGAGACAGAGACAGAGACAAAGAGAGATTCCTTCTTCCATGTCCTTTATTGAGGCTGTCAGCAGAAGGTGTGGCCCAGGTCTTTCTACCTTAGAAGATCCAGATTAGGAGCTGAAGAGATGGCTCAGTGGTTAAGAGCACTGACTGTTCTTCCAGAGGTCCTGAGTGCAATTCTCAACAACCACATGGTGGCTCACAACCATCTGTAATGAGGTCTGATGCCCTCTTCTGGTGTGTCTGAAGAGAGTGACAATGTACTCACATACATAAAATAAATAAACAAATAAATCTTAAGAAGAAAAGAAGACGATGAAGAAGACAAAGAAGAGAAGAAGAAGAAGAAGAAGAAGAAGAAGAAGAAGAAGAAGAAGAAGAAGAAGAAGAAAGAGATCCAGATTGAAAGTGGACTTTCTCACATCAAATAATTTAATTACAAAAAAATCCCTCACAGGTGGACGAAGCCTCCTGGCTTTTAGTAATTGTAGATGTATTCAAGTCAGCAAGCAAGAATAGGTACAGCAATTATCAAGCAGCCAAACCCTGCAGTGGTGTCTCCTGAGGCAGCTTGGACGGTCAGCACGGAGCTAGTTTCTTGTCACACAGGAAGGCAGACAGACACAGAGTGGATTCTCAGTCCCATGATCCTCAGTGCCTCAGGGGCTGAGGCAGCTACATAAGACACCCAGGATGTCTCAATTCCACCATGACTGCATAGTCACACCTTAGCTCACACAGGTGGCTGTGGGTAAAAGGGTCTACTGACGACCCACTAATGGAAGGAAAAGCAGACACTGTGCAAAGGTACAAGTCACAAGCCATCAGTGAGTGGATTGTAGCTGCATTTCGGGGGAGGCTTGAGGTCAGCAATGGAGCCTCACTGGGCGGAGCCTCACTGTACAGCTCATCTCTCTTGTGTAGACAGAGTCCTTCTCCTCACCTTGCCCTTTGCTGATGAATCTATCTATCATAAGGCTATCTGTTGCTTAATTTTTCTACTGCATCTATCTAGGTGCCATTTTTATTACTGTTATCTATTCATCATCTATTTATTGAGAGTTTATTGATCTATTCATATCAATTTGCCTACCATCTATTACTCATCCTTTAACTACCTCTTATCTATCTTTTTTTATTTTTGAGACATAGTCGTACACATGTGGCTCAGGCTGGCCTGGTACCCACTATGAAGCCTAGGTTGGTCTTGAACTACTAACCTTAACTTGAGTACTTCAAGGCCAACTCAACTATCTGCCTCTTTCTGTAGCTATATATTGTCCAGTTAAGCTTTATCTAAATATCATGTGTCATCCTCATTATTACTATCAATGCATCTATTTATCTGCCATCTATTAATTTATCTTTCAATCATCTGCTTACTATTTTTGTAGAATTTTTGTCTGTCTGTCTAGTTTATCTATTAATTGACCTATCTAGTGATTTATCTATCATCTTTGATCTTTCTCCTTTTTTTTTTGTTTTTGGTTTTTTTGTTTGTTTGTTTGTTTGTTGTTTTTCCGAGGCAGAAACGGTTTCTCTGTGTAGTCTGGCTGTCCTGGAACTCACTCTGTAGACCAGGCTGGCCTCGAACTCAGAAATCCGCCTGCCTCTGCCTCCCAAGTGCTGGGATTAAAGGCGTGCGCCACCACCTCCCAGCATAAGGCTGCTTTAAGCATTCATTTTTTTAGAGTTTTGAATGAACATAGTGGTTCATTGGCAGTAACAAAAGCCTTGAAAGAGACAAACCGGAAGTTCAGGGTCGAGGATGCAGGAGCAGAGGCTTGTGGGTGGGCTGCTGCCGCAGTGAGCACAAGGCATGAAGCTGTCTCTACTCCAGGATGTTTCCGGAAGGCATCCATCGAAGGGGAGTTAGACAGTCATGTCTTTAAAAACATTCACTCTTGATTGAAATTTATCGTTAACATCTTTAACGATAAACACACTGTGATGTGATATTGTTGTGCTAAGAACAACAAAACACGCAAAAATATTCTTCCCTTTCCAGATGAAGAAAGCTGACCCTCAGAGGTGAGAAATTATTTTGTGATCCCTTGTTAGGACTGCAGAGAAAAGAGCGTCTCCGCCAGCAGGGGGCGCCCACCTCTTCTGGTCTGCGTCCGTCCACCTACCTGCTCTAGGCAGCCTTCCGCCATCACTTTGGGCTCTGGCCATTGACTCAATGCCACAGTGCCTTTTCTCTTACCATCTCTGTGCCTCCATTCGCAACCACATAGGGTTGCTCATCGCGTGCTCACTCTGTAACTCCCTCGCTACCGCAGGCTATGTCCAGAAACGGACAGTGGCAGCACCCAGCCAGGCACGGTCAATAACCTTTCCCCATAGTGCACACATGCAGTTTACCGCGGAGGTTTAGCTCTGTAGCAGAAATATTTATTTTATTCCAATGTGTCTTTGGGGTGCACATAATCTCCAGCAGGACGCAGTTTTCCTGCAATTTCTCTCTTTCTGTCTTGTTTATTATGGTGAGTTAAAAATTCATCCAGCCTTCGAGGCCAGCCTGGTTTACGGAGTGAGTCCTAGGTTAGCCAAGGATACAGAGTCAGGGAGACCCTGTCTCGGGGAAAAAAATTAAAATCATCCAACCACCACAAATTCGTATTGCTTTCCTCCCAGGACTCAGGCTCATGCACAGCACCCTTAACGAAAATCCTAGCTCTTGTGGGGCTGTAGCTCCTGAAAGGAAAATAAACAGTAAGCCAAATAACAAGGACACAATGTAATTTCTCGGTCAGCAATAAACGCTGAAAAAAAATAAAGAAAAAGAAAGAAAGGGGATGATTAAGGAGGTGGGTCGCAGGGAGGGGGATCTGTTCTGTGAGGGGTGTTAGATATTCTAAGGAACAGGCACTGCAGGGAGCCCACCGGGGAGGGGGCTTCTGCACCTGGAGGGGATAGAGACGTGATGGGGGACATGGGAAGAGTGTGGTCCCTCACGGTGAGGTGCAGATCTTAGGGCCTTGTAAAGCCACAAGCTGACATCCGTTTTGATGACGGGACACCACTTCCACCTGACAAACACGTGCAAGGGGACTGTGCAGGATGATGTCTTCCCTGCAGAATGTTTCAAATGTCATTCCTCCTCAGTGTCTCCACCTGGGACTCAGAATCGGAGAATCCTGCATTCCCTGACGGTGGGGGTGGAGGATAATTGGTCTTGCAACAGTAGATCCCTCGGCTCCTGTGGACCGGGGCAGGCACAACCGTGTTGAGAGTGCAGCATCCCTAGAGGGGCGACCTGCGTCTTGGGTGAAAGAATGAATCTTTTCCACACAGAATGTCATTGTGGGGGCTGGGAGGCAGTTGTGGGGCTGGGGGCAGTATCACCACCCTTCACTTCCCATCACATTGAAGTTGCCACCACCTTCCAAAGCCCAGAACCGCCCTCACCTCCCGCACAGATAAGAGTTGAGGTGATGTGCCAGGCTGAGCACCTGCAAGGAGCCAGGCACACACACAGGTGTGGGGAATCTGTATGTGTGCCTGCTCATCTGCGTGTGTAGCATATGTGTGCAGTACCCAAGGAGGCCAGAAGGCGGCATCAGATACCCTGAAACTGGAGTTACAGGTTAGTATGAGGTACCCATATGGATGCTGGGAAGTGAACTCAGGGTCTTTGGAAGGACAACAGGTGCTCTTAACCATTTAGCTATGCCTCCAGCCCCTGACTTCCTTGGCTTGGTGTAGAAGCAAGGGACTCCAGTGAGGAGGTGAAATGGCGGTGGTTGGAATAGAGTGACAGGAGAGCCGCAGGTGGCATGGTTTCTCATAGAATAGATACTTGATATTTGGGTGAACTTGAGTGAAGCCCAAGAAAAGGAAAGGGAGAGGTGTGGGTGGTGGCCCCAGATGAAGTCTGAGGTCTCATCAGATGGCCTGTGGAGATGGAGAAGTCAGTCCATGAGACTTGGAATGAGGGAAGAGGTATTTGACTGCTTGCCCCGCCCCTGCAGCGGGTGGAACTGCTTGGGGAGGATTAGGAGGTGTGGCCTTGTTGGAGGAGGAGTGTCACTGAGGGTTGGCTTTGAGATGTTACGAGCCCTGTCATTCCAAGTTAGCCTCTCTCTCTGCCTTGCGGTTCTTATCTCACGCGCAAGCTCTTAGCTGCTGCTCCAGAGCCACGCCTGCCTGCCGCGCCATGCCTACTGCCAGCGTGGTCACAGGTCCTACTGCCGTCAGGAACCACAGACCCCAAATGAAATGCTTTCTTTTATAAGTTGCCTTAGTCATGGCGTCTCCTCACAGCAGTGGAAAAGTCACGCAGACCAATGAAAGTGTGAGCAAAACCAGACAAGTTTATAATATACCAGGGACTGAGCAAAACACTGCTTTACGTGGTAAGGAAACTGAGGCACAGAGGTGCATTGACACCGTTCCCCATTGAGAAGTCATTGTTGTTTTGGTACCGGTAATGCCAGGCTGCCCATGCACCCACCATTGTGACCGAGGAACCCCTATTCCTCAGCCTTTGCACTGAGTTCAGTCAACAGCTGGCTATGTGACAGGAATCACAGTGGCCACAAAGTCTGGGGACACGGTTCAAATCCAGAGTCAGCTATTCGCCGGTTTTGCTTGTGGAGAATAAACAACGCGCAGATTTCTCAGGTTGTCTTTCAGGCATCGTTTCTCCTGCCTTCCGCCTTTGCCCTGCTGTCTCTTCTCCAGCTACGTGCCAGCTCTGCCAGCCTAACCCTTTCTAGCCAACTCTCATTTCCTGGCAGTGCCAGGCTGATTATTTCTAATTGTCTTTGACTGCTTCCAGCTGCGTCTTGTAGCTGGCGTACCGTGGGGGCACAGACAGCAGCTCAGCCATATGGAAGGAGGAAAAGGAGAGAAGGAAGGGCAAGAAGGAAGCCCCTGGCACGAGTCAACCGAAACCGCTTCCCGGGCTTGCGAGGCCTCTTGTGATGATGATGGGTTGAAAGCGTTAACTCCGCCAGGTTTGAGAGTGGCCTCTCTTTGATAAATGATTAAATCTGTTGATTCCCCAAAGGCAACAATGTAGCAGTAACTTTAGAAAGTCATTTGTAACATCTAACTGAGGGCAGATGGGGTCTTGCTGTCCTCAAGCGAGAAACCATCACTGGACACTCAGTGACTGATTGCTTTTTTGCACTCAGTCAACAAATACTCTTTAGACAAGTCTGCCGCTCAGCACTATGCTGGGTACTGAAGGGCAAAATGCAAACCAAACAGGGACAGCCCCTGTCCACCGAGTCTAAAAAGAAAGACTCCAGCAACATGAAGGATAGAAGGCAGCCGGGAAGCTGAGTGGTATACCCCGAGCAGAACAGAGGGTGCATCAGCTATGGCAGGTCGTTGGGTGGGGAGGGCTTCTCCTAATGCTGGGTGAGAACCAGCCAGAAGCAGCAGTTTGGAAGTGTGGAGCTAGGAAAGCCAAGCCTGGACAAGGACAGACAACTTGTTTAAAAAAGTACTTTATTTCAAATTCTCTCTCTCTCTCTCTCTCTCTCTCTCTCTCTCTCTCTCTCTCTCTCTCTCTCTGTGTGTGTGTGTGTGTGTGTGTGGCGCATGTGCATCCTAGTGCAGGTGCCTTTAGAGCTTAGAAAACGGCATTGGAGCCCCTGGAGCTGGAGTTACGGGCAGTTGCAAGCAGATCAGCATACATGCAGGGAACTGAACTCTGGTCCTCTGGAAGAGCAGTGCAGGCTCTTAACCATTGAGCCATCCCTCTGTTCCAAAGACTGATAACCTTAATGCCTAGAAGAATCCTACAAGCTTGGGTGGTGGTTAGTAGAAGCTCTTCAATGACAGGTGACCGGTCCTCTGCCGGGTATTTCTGGAATACCTCATGGGAGAGCGATGCAGTGTCTCCTGTGCTTATTTGTCTTATGACATGAAGTTTCGGAGTCATTCCTTATTGAGCAAGGCCACTTTAGACAGAGGAAACTGTAGTTCACAAACCAGTTACTAAGCTCAGGCAGGGGTGGGATTTGAACTTCTCTTTCTCTTTGGCATCCATCCCAGCCAATAGAATTAGCAGTGTGCTTGGACCAGACCCAGGCAGCAGCAGACTTGAAGATTTAATAGGCCTGTGTTTTTTCTCTTCTTCACCCATTTCCTGACCTCTACCCTAGGAGGGTAGAATCAAAACATTAAAAGGAAAGGAAGTCTCTATTTCATCATAAGTGACTTCCACCACTTATGAAGCCTTTCCCCCCATAAATGATGAGTACTCTCTGGGATTTGCCTTAAATTGCAACAAATGAATCTCTAAATTTTCACAAAGAGCTAACTTCCTAAAATTAAATTAATGCAACATTGGGAAACTTGAAATCCTTTCCTGACGGAAATGGGCTTCACCCTGAAATGGGCCTTATCCTCCCCACACTTTGAACCTTGCATCTCCTCCCTCTCCCCACCTCCTGCCTTTTAAAAATTCAATTACTGAATTAGAAACGCGAAAGTGATTGGGTGAGCCCTGCAGAACCTGTGGGAGCTCAGGAGTCCCTTAAGTACAGCTGTGGAAAGCTTGCCTTCAGTGTAGGAAATCCAGAGCAATGAGACCCCAGCCCAAGACAAGACTGGACTTGGTCATAATAGCAAGGGTGGAGACTTACAGCACATGCGAGGTTCAAAATAACAGATGCTGAAACTCGAAAATGGGCATTTTGGGGGTTACTTTCCAGATAGGCCAGGGACCTCCCCCCCCCCCCCCCGCCCCAAGGCTGGATGGGTGACAGCTGTATCCCCTCCCCCACCTCAGAGCATTAATGTGGATCAATGATGTCATACCTGTTTACTGCGAGGTAAACAATGAAAGGAACTTTGTTAGGACCGAATCCTCCCTTTGAGCTCGGATGATGTGTGATCAGAGGTTAAATCTGCATTAGACGCGGGCGGGCACCTCAACAGGTCGCATTTTGGAAAACCCTCTCCGCATCGTTTTTTGTGTCTCTCATTTCGGTTCAGGAAGACGTTGGGGGATCCTGGAGATACCGGGTAGGTGTCTCAGGCTGGGTAGGTGTCTCAGGCTGTCTATGTTTATTGTTTATATGAGCTCAGTACAGTCACAGAGGCCGCAGAACAAAAGCATCCAGGAGCGGTGAGGCTCCGGTCCGGCTCACCCTGCAATACATCATCGCCAAGGAAAGCAGAGAGGGGGCCAACGGACACGCACAGGCAGCAAACGCCCTGGTTCCTATGCTGCCGCCACTACTGTTAGCTGTGGCGGCTGCTTCTTCACGGACGACAGCAATCTAATATGCGTTCTGAGAGCCCTGACACGCAGCCTGCTAGGTACCCCACCCAGCCACCCAGCCACCCATCTTCCATAGTCCCTACTGTGTGCCAGGCTCTTGGCTGGGTACCCAACTCTCCTGCAGTCCAGACTTCTCTTTCTCTTTCCCCTGCCCATGGTGGGTGCTGTTGGTGAGGAAATTCACCCCAGAAAGCTCAAGCTCAGAACCTGCGCGATCCGCACACCCCCGGAGGCGGCAGGTCTCGGGCAGCCCGGGAGCGCGCGTCTACGCGGCCGCGCGGGGTCCCCCTGTCTGGCGCTCAGGTGGCTTCGCCGCCCACTCCGCCGCTCCCTTCCCCTCCCCTCTCCCAGCGAGGGTCGAGTTCGGCTGTTGCGCGCGGGGAAGGAAGGAGGGGCTACGAGGGATTTGAAAGTGCTCAGGCTGCGGAGTGGAGCTCGCTTCTGTCCCCGCCGCCCGCGAGCGGATTAAATTTCTGCAAATTCAAACTGAATGGGGCTTTCTTCTGCTGCCTTCCAGAGGGCGCCTGCAGCCCGCCGCGCGCTCCTCTCCGGCGGGAGCGGCCCCGGGAAGCACCGCTGACGACCGGGCGGGCCAGAGGGCGGCGGCGCCCGGGCTTGGGGGACTCCGTCACCGGACCGTGCCCCTCTCCGACCAGAAGCCGCTCTCTCTCACGCCCGATCCGGGCACCAGACGGGACCGCGGGCGCGATCTGGGCGATCAATCCTCCGAGGACGAACTTCTCGGGGGCGGGTCCCCGGTCGCCCCGTCGCCAGCTATTGTCTGCGCGCGGCGCTAGCACGGAGGCGCGGGGGGCGTGAGCGCGGAGACCCGGGCCGGGCGGGGCCGGGTCCAGGGCGGCGGCAGGAGGAGCCAGGGCAGCTCCGGGAGCCGGAGGAGGAGCGGCTGCGAGCGCGGGAGCCGAGCGAGCGCTATGCCTGCAGCGGCGGGGGACGGGCTCTTGGGCGAGCCGGCGGCGCCGGGGGGCGATGGAGGCGCGGAGGACTCGGCCAGGCCGGCGGCGGCCTGCGAGGGAAGTTTCCTGCCCGCCTGGGTGAGCGGCGTGTCCCGCGAGCGGCTCCGGGACTTCCAGCACCACAAGCGCGTGGGCAACTACCTCATCGGCAGCAGGAAGCTGGGAGAGGGCTCCTTCGCCAAGGTGCGCGAGGGGCTGCACGTGCTGACCGGAGAGAAGGTGAGCCTGGGTGCGCGGGCCTGGCGGGAGGACCCGGGAGCACTGTCCCGCGAGCACCCAGCCTGGCTTTCCAACCCAGGGGAGCTAGACGCACGCTCAGACTCTCGCAGTGGGCCGCCGGGCACCCACTGATGGGTGATGGTAGTGGTGGGGTCTCGTTCATTCGTGGGGTGGGTTACCCGGGCAGACAGATGTACCCGCGAAGCTACCCCGCACTGTCTTTCTGTTTTGTTTTGGAAGGGTGCCGCCTGGCGGACGCCAGGGAAGGGAGGGGAGAGGTGGCGATGGAGGGTCCTGCGGTAGGGGCACGCATCAGTGCAGAGGCGGGAACTAGGTCCAGGCTGGGGTTCAGCCTTGCTTATGGAATGTGCGGCGGGAGAGCAGGACAGCTAATCTGAGGCTCCTTAGAGTTTCGTCCCTTCTGGGCTCAGGCGGGGATGTGGAGGGGAGTTGTGGTCCCGTGGGGTCTCCACCCTCGTGGGCTGGGGCAACTGTTGGAGTTGCAGTAACGATCCTGCTTTTGGCAGGTGCAGAACTACTCAGGCCCTGGACTTTAGAAGTTTGGAGATACCTTTTCATCTTTCTACAAGACTGTAGAGGAAAGGCGCCCCTCCCCCACGCCCGGAGGGACAAGACTTCGACCTAATTAGAAGTTAGGGAGTGAACTCTTGCCAGGCCAGGTGCGGGCAGATCTCAGGTGTTAACTTAGATTTGTGAGAAGAAACCCAAGAAGCTGACTTACTTTTGAGACTGGGTGGCCTCAGACAGGGAATGGCTCAAGGCTGCCAAGCTGGTATCTTTGCAGGGACCTAATACTCCAATCACCCAGGCTGGGGTTGTCCACGCGAGCGGAGGAGGGGAACTCAGGGGGTCCTAGCAGCGAATAGCCCAAGGGCCAAACTCTCGTGCCTCCTGCTCTGGGTTCCCTTACCTAGCCTAGTAGTTTGTGACAGTGATGAATTGTGAGAAGTCTGGTGACAGGCCCGGGCTGCCACACTAAGCCATTTCCTCGCCTTTGATTTTCTTTGGTTTCTGTTGCCCTGGAGACCCCTACATTTGAGCACTGGGTTCCATCAGCCTTAGAATTTTTCTTCTTTTTCTGTAGCCATTCCAAGTGGGGGCGCCCCTTTATACTGGGTGAGCAGGGTTAGTTCGAGTCATTTTCAAAAGTGTCTCTTGCCTGAATGTCCAGGCAAACAGCCAACATTCAGGCGCACTAACATTAGCTCTTCAAAGAAGAACAAACTCTTTAGACCCGGCTCTAGTTGTTCTACCTGGAGTAAGGGAAAGTTTTACTCTATGGTGTGCAGTGGGCTGTCTGCCTGACACACCGGGGGTCCGGTCAGGATGCTGTGATGCAGACGGATTTCAGTGAACTCATTTCTGTCTGGCAGGGAGGGCTTTGCTCTCATAATCTATAGGATTCAGTCTGGCTATGCACATCACCGCTCCAAAGAGATCAGAACTCCTTAGAGCTTCTTGCCTCGATGGGCTGGACCTCAGCCCCTCACTAGGGCAGTTTTGCCCCATGGAGTAAGACTTTTGTCCTTGGTTGCACTTGCCTGGGGTATTCAGAGTTCAGCCCTGATTCAGTTCTGGACTCTTGTGTTAACTCCTGCCTAGCAGGAATACATACAAGGAGTTTCTGCCCAACTCGGGTCTAGATGAAGGGAACCTTTTCCTCTTGTCTTTACGACGGCTCAATTCATTTTTGTAATGGAAGGAGGCTTGTTGAATATAAATTTTTCCCACCTGGACCAATTGATCTGATCTAGTTAGAGCCCCTAGTCCTCAGTGCAGACATAGAGGCCAGGGAAGGATACTTATGTTGCAAACCTTGGTCTTTCTTGCTATGCTTTTCCGTAGCCAGGAGGAACCCTGCTCTGGGGGGCAACAGAGTATCAGGGAGGGACCTGGATTTTAGCTCTTCAATGGTGAGCTTTAAAGAAACAGTGGTGCTATTCATAGCTTTTATCTCCCTAACCCTACACCTTTAATGCTTAACTAATAGATGTGGGCTTTAGCCCGATCATCGATGTTAGAGATGAGGAGGGGAAAGGGGGAGGGGCTGGGAGAAAGGGGAGAACCTTTGGTGAGTTCCCGAGTCCCAGGCCCTCCTTTGTTTTGGGTTTTGCTTTATTAAGCAAAGCTAGAGGAAAAGAGGAGGCAACCTCAAGCTATTTGCAAACTAAACTGCAGGCCCAGGGACTTCACCCAGGGACTTCACCTTAGGAGAGGCAGATTCTCCAGGCATGCCCCACCCCCATCACAACTTTCTTAGGGTACATAGGTTTTGTTAAGGCATTTCCTTTTCCTTTCTTTTTAGTGGGTGCAGATTTTCTCTTTTAGGAGGAAGGATGAATCCTGTAGTGAGACCTAAGCCCTCCCCAAGCCGCCTGGGCAGAAGGACCTGGAGTAGCTCATCTTGAGGAACAGAGGATGGAGGGAAGACAGGGCACCATCTCAGATTCTGTTCCAGAGCCACTCTTAGCAGAGCATGTGTTTTATTTTGGTGGATTTGTGGTTAAATCTAGACTCTTGCTAGTTGAAGGCATTTGAGGCAGTGTGGGTGGTGGTGGTGTGTTTGGTAAGGTGCACATTTCCAGAATACTTTGGCTAAAATCCTCCAGGGTCTGCTGGGAATTCCTGGCTGAGTCCAAAAGACGAACAAGTTCCCTTTCCCTACTTTCATTCTGGACTCAGTCCTATCTCATCCAGAGACTCCTATTGCCATTGCTACCTGCAGGGCCGGTCCCTGGTTTACCCCAGTGGCCTCTGAAGCTGTTCTCTTGGAAGCTAGTGGGTGCAGATTTTCTCTTTTAGGAGGAAGGATGAATCCTGTAGTGAGACCTAAGCCCTCCCCAAGCCGCCTGGGCAGAAGGACCTGGAGTAGCTCATCTTGAGGAACAGAGGATGGAGGGAAGACAGGGCACCATCTCAGATTCTGTTCCAGATTCCAAATCTAGATGGCCTCTTTACTGCTGAACATAAGGGGTGGCTTAGGACTGAGACCTAAGTCTTGCTTTCCTTTAGCTTTTAAGTAAAGACAATCTCTGCCCATCTGGCTTTATAAAAATAAATATTCCACTCAATCACGCGAGGTTCTTAGTTATGATGTTCCCAGTCATGGCTGAGATGGCCTTTGGACCAGGAGACATTGTGAGATTCTGAAAATGTAATTCCCTGCGGCTTGACATAGAGAACAGTTGTCGGGCAGGAGTATGGACCAGGGACTTTCACAGATGGCGAGGGAAGACACACCGCGGTGGGCCCACAAGAAGTTACCATCATATTTTAAAACTTGAATAAAATATAACTGAAATGTCTCAGTGGCTAAAAGTGTCTGCCAGGAAGCCTGAGGACCCAAGTTTTGTCCCCGGTACTCTTGGGGTAGAAGAAGAAAACCACCAACTCCTCCTGCAAGTTCTCCTTGAGTCCCCAGACTTCCACGAATGCAATTCCGTGTGTGCCAGTAAGTGTAATAATATTAAAAATATTTATGAACACAGCAAGGAGACTCAGTGGAGAAAGTCTAAGACATCTCGGGCACAGCTGGCTCGGAAGGCCGACTGGAGTATCGGCAGAGCAAACGAAATGCCACCTTCACCTTCGGTTAAGAGACCAAGGCGGGCACATTAAACAGTCTGTGGAGGCACTCAAGGAACTCAGTCTAACCTTTGACTTTTATTTAAAAGGCCCGTTTATACATTTTATTAGAGCTATTTCCGGGCTAACAACAAGGGTTGCCTGCTTAGTAAGTTGCAAGTCATCACGCACAGAGCGCAGCGGCACCAGATACCTGGAGTGAAGATGTTACTAAAATTACCCTTTACTACGTGGTTTTTTTTTTTTGCGGAGCAGGAAATATGACTAATTTTAGAGGTGGCCTTTTGGCAGATCTGTTTTTAGCAAGTATTTCTGAAACAAACAGGTGCTAAATCCTGTATTTCCTTTCAAGAGAGAGAAATTTCGGGAGCGATGGTTCTGAGGTACAGGGCACGCGTGGAGAAGCGTGGAGAACTGTAAGCTCCTATTGACCCGCAGCAGGGGCTGAGGCACCTGCCCTGTGGGCCCTGTGTGCGAGGCGGAGCCTATAATTTCCTGGATTACAGGTGGTGCGGTTGTGGGCACACTCTTTTGAACTTCCTGCCTTGCCTCATCTTTTTGAAGTCCTTGAGGGATGATGGAAATTGGCATGTATGGCTTCTCTCTCAGTGCTCCTTGACACAGGGCCAAGGGACTTCAAAGGGCGCCGTGAGTCAGCACCGCCGCCGTGCAGACCGTGCCCACAAGGAGGAGCACACCTTGCATTTTCTCTGCAGGTGTCTCGCTCTACTTACTAATCTGACTCAGGTCTGTGGGCCCATCCATGTCTGCATGTGGCTGGCTATTCCAGGGATGTAGCAATCATCCAGAGTGGTGATTATCTTCCCAGAAGGGGTAGAGAGAACCAGCCACATCCATCTGACGAGATGGGAGAGTTGGGTTGATGGCGTGGGTATACAGTAGCATTTGTACTGAAGTTTGTTGCCCCTCTCAACTATACACGATAACTGAGAAACTTGCTGTCTTGCCTAACTGTGCCCAGCCACTGAGCCTTATTTTACTGGCTTTGGTTTGTCGTACATCATCGGGAAGAGTGACTTGAGCTGCTTGCTGTCCCTCCTTCCTGCACCTCTACAGTACAGGATTATGTGTATCTGCTGCCTGTTTATCTAGTGATGGAGATTGTCTTAGTTATTGTTATATTGTTGTGAAAGACACCATGAACAAGGCCAAAGAAAGCATTTAGTTGAGGGCTTGTTTACAGTTTCAGAGGATGAATTCATAACCATCATGGCGGAGAGCATGGTGACATGCAGGCATTCGTGGTGCTGGGGCGTAGCTGAGAGCTTACGTGGGATCCACAATCAGGAGGCAGAGAGGGAGGCCGCGCTGGGTCTGGGCTTTGGAAACCTCAAAAGCCTACCTTAGTGATGCACCTCTAATCCTTCCCAAACACTTCCACCAGCTGGGAATCAAACATTCAAATATATGATTCTGTGAGGGCCGTTCTCACTCGAACCACCACAGTGAGCAAACTCATAGTAGGTAAGCCTCTACTGATTGAGTCACACCAGCCTCACCCTTTGCTCTGCCCAGGCTCTGCCACACCCAGATGCTGTCCTGCTCTGGAGTCTGCTCTCATGGGAGTGTGGTTGGATGGTGAGATCCCCAGCAGTAGACGGGTGCATCCTGAGGCTTCAATCCAGATGCTGGTTCTTGGCATTAGTGCAGAACAGAGTCTCAGGATGAACAAGAAGCAGAGTTGAACTTCATTAGGAGATTTTAGGGCTGGAAAATGGCTTGGGGGTGGGCTCGGGTGTAGGTAAAGATGCTTGATGCCTAGATTGGTGATCTCAGTCTAATCTCTAGGGTCCACAAGATGGAAGAAAAGAACGGACTCCTGCAAGTTGTCCTTTGACCTCCACAGGTGTACCTGGGCACATGTGCCCCCAAACTCACTCTCTCTCTCTCTCTCTCCTCTAAATTTTTAGGGCCAGGGAGTTAGCTCAGTGTAGAAAGTGCTTGCTGTGCAAATGTAAGTACAGAGTTGGGATCCCAGAGCCCACCTGAAAGCTATGTGGGCATGGTAGGTCCTCTGGTATCCTAGCACGGAGGAGGCAGAGACAGAGACTCCACGGGGCACGCTTATTAGCCAGGCTAGCTGAAGACATGAGCTTATTTGTAGCCTCAATAGTAAGTGGAAAATGACAGAGACAACAGTTGCTATCCACTCCAGGCTTTTATGTGCACATGCATAGCCACACATACGCGCCCGCACAGGCCAACACACATATACACCCATGCGAATGCGCATGCAAAAGTCTTAAATATGAGGTCAACAGAGAGGTGCTGGTGCACACCTATGTGAGTGTGTGTGAGTGTGTGGCTTCTCAAGGGACAGCTCGGCTCAGCAACAGCCATACATAGGATTCTGGCGGCTTTCATGTTATGTGCCATGAGTGTTTAGACCTTAAGTATGGTTCATTATTCATTTTATTTTTTAATGAATTATTTCTTTTTATTTTACATGCATTGGTGTTTTGCCTGCATGTATGTCTGTGTGAGGGTGTTGGATTCCCTGGAACTGGAGTTAATGACAGTTGTGTGATGCCATGTGGGTGCTGGGAATTGAACCCAGGTCTTCTGGAAGACCAACCAGTGTTCTTTTTTTTTTTTTTTTTTTTTTAAAGATTTATTTATTTATTAAGTGCAAGTACACTGTAGCTGTCTTCAGACACTCCAGAAGAGGGCGTCAGATCTCATTACAGATGGTTGTGAGCCACCCTGTGGTTGCTGGGGTTTGAACTCAGGACCTTCAGAAGAGGAGTCTGTGCTCTTCACCGCTGAGCCATCTCTCCAGCCTGCAGCCAGGGTTCTTAATCACTCTCCAGCCTTCCATGGTTCATTGGAGGTTCCAGCCCTCAATAGTTCATTGTTATCTTAACATCTTGATTTAAAGGGTCTCTCTGCAAAGGGACACTTTACTTGTTTGCAGACAGACTTCGCAACAAATGTTAACCCTGCTGACATCCTTGACTCTGAGCCCACGAGAGGTTTCAACCCGACTCCCAGGTGGGGCTTCTATTCTTCCCAATATCCTCCAGTCTCCCCAGTTCTAGTCTACCTTAAGAGACCAAGCAGCAAAGTGTAGAAAGTCAGAGCCCAGCTATCATGCTCACTGGGTGATGCTGGAAAACTCCAGAGTCCTTGTCTTGGGTACCAGCGCTGTGGCTTACCTGTGCTGGTAGATTCGGGATCTTTTGAGCATTTTCTCCTTAGATGCCTACAGCGACTCTGCACGGGTGAGCATTGCCATCTCAGCATCCTTAACTGCAGTGATGAAGCAGAGGCATGCCTTGGGCAGCTTTTCTTTCTGACTTATTCATTAGTGTGCTAGGGTAGCAGTGGCAAGTTACACAGATTAGGTGGCTTAAACAACAGATATTTTTTTGTGTCGTATTACTGGAGATCAGAGTCCAGAATGAAGGCCCGGAGAGCGCCACGAGCCCCCGGGAGGCTCTTTGCTTCTTTGGTGCTAGGTGCTGGGGGCATCTTCTGTAGCCCAGGCTGGGAGCATCCTCTGTAGCCCAGGCTGGGAGCATCCTCTGTAGCCCAGGCTTGCTAACATGGCCCACCATTCTCTGTCTCCCTTTTCATATGGTGTTGTTCCTTAGTATGTCTCCTGGCTGAGTTGCTCTCTTCTTACGATAAAGGCACCCAGCATTGGGTCTAGAATCCATTCTAATCTAGTTTTACCTCCTTTTAACTGGATTGCATCTACAAAGATGCCATTTACAAATAAGACCATATTCGCAGGCCGCTAGAACGCTGTTTCTCAACTTGTGGGTCTTGACCCCTTTGGTGGGGTCTGATGACCCTTTCACAGGGGTTTCGTATCGGATATTTACAATATGATTCATAACAGTAGCAAAATGATAGTTATGAAGTAACCACAAAAATGATGTTATGGTTGGGAGCAGGGTGTCACTACATCATGAGGAACTGTATTAAAGAGTCACGGGATTAGGAAGGTTGAGAACCACTGGCCTAGAGGTCAGGACTTGAAGCTGTGTGGGGGGCATAGTTCAATCTGCTACACCTTAGGTCCTTGACGATGTCATGGATGATTTCCTGGCATGCTGGCCCTTTGCAAGGCAGGAATGTGTTCCCAGGGACTCGAAGAGAAAGACAGTTCTGGAGGTCAGGGCTGGTGAGAGGCTCCTTCTGAGGTCTGTGGGGAAGAGTCTCTCTCAGACCTTGCCCCTTGTAGACAATTGTCTTCCCACTGTGTCTTTCTGAGTTTTAGTCATTTGTGTCTCTGATCACCTTTCTCTTCTTGGTGTACTTGCTGGGTTTTTTTGGGGTGGGGTCATTCTGTAAGAAGCCCCAGACTCATGTTCTGTAAGGTACCCCAAGAAGGAAGAGGTCAGCTTCCCCTCTAATAACCCCACCCCAACTCCATTACATCTCTAAAAACCTTGTCTCTGAGAGGTGTGGAGAGCCCAGCTTCTCAGCTGTGAATGGGAGGGGCGCGGCGGGGCTCTTAGTGATGCGTTCACATTATCCATGTTCCCGGATGCTCTCCTGAGCTCACCTCCTCCCCACTAGACCATAACAAGCTTCCTGAGGAGGAGACCCACTGCCCTGTTCCTGATGCCAAGGGTAACCTCGGGCACTGGGCACACACAAAACGTTCACTAGAGTTCATGATGGACGGAAGAACACTTTGATCTTCCTGGGTGTTGTAGAGCACCTTTTCTTCTGGATATAACAAGATGCCATCTTGGACTTTGCCCGGTAGCCATAGCAACTAGAGCAGAACAAGACAGTGCAAGCCAGGCCCGAGATAATGGCAATAGAACCTTTAACAAACACTCACCAGTGTAATCTGTAGGAGAGGAGAGTCAGGAGACTCCCTTGAGACCTCAGCCATTGTTCCCTGTCCCCTTCCAAGAGCTGCAAGTGATCCCAGGAGATCTGGGGTTCATTAAAAAAGAAAGGGTTAATTAAAAATCAGGACTCCATGGTGTAGCTTCAGTGGGGTCACCATCTGTGATGGCATGGGGCTTTTCAGCGATGCTGCTGTTTTGGGGGTCACCCCGTAAGAAGCTCCTGACTCATGACTCTTTGATCTTACTAAACTAGGCTTTGGTGAAATTGCACTTTGGTCTCTCACTGGTCCATCTAAGGTGAATTGATGTTACCTCAGGATGAACCTGAGGAAAAGTTACCTCAAACTAGAATGTGGGGAGGGCTTTCCGATCCATCATGTTGTCAACTGTCAATCATGGCCATTCTCCCTGTCCACCATGTTTCTGGGCATGTCTGGGGTTGATCAGTTTGCTGGGCTGACACCCTGAAGAAAACCTTGGCCCAGCAATACTGGGCTTTCTATAGAGACTCATTAAGATCATTAGTTGGTTATTAGTGTGACAGGATTAGACAGGAGACACCCGTTCTGCAGTGTCTTAGCACCGTTCTCTGACCCTCGGCTCTTCCCAGAGAATATGAACCAATGCTGCAGCAATGAAAGAGGCTGCTATTTGCAAACATACTTTTTTTTTTTTGGATGTCTCCCACGGAGATATACGTAGGCTTGGAGTCTGTCTCTTTGACTATAATTTTCTCCGTTAAGTTTATTAGTCTCCTAACCCAGATTCTTGACAAAGCATTCTGTAACCCTGCAGGCGCTGCTTGCCTGCTTTCAGAGCCATTTGATGAGATTTGGTCTCATTTGCTGTGCGACCTCTGTGGTTTTCATCCTTGGCTTGAGTTCTTGTCTTCCAGCCTGTCTGTGGCTCTGTTGTCAGGGCACATTGCTGCAACAGTTGGAACAGTATTTATTAATTAATGTGGTGTGTGTGTGTGTCTATGTGTGTGTGTGTGTGTGTGTGTGAGTGTGCGTGTGTGTGCCTACATGAGTTTATGCATACCATGTGTGTGCAGAAAACTATGGAAGCCAGGAGAGGCCTCCAGATCAGTACTGGGAACCGAACTTTGGGCCTCTGCAGGAGCTACAACATTCTTTTAATTTCCAAGCCATCTCCCCAGTCGCCTGTTTGATCTCTGTTTTTCCACGAGGCACCTCTGTGGATCACCTGATCTTTGTTTCTAGAGTGGGCAGGAAGCATGAGTGTCCATCCACTGGGTACAAAGGGCCACTGAAGAGGCTTAGTCTTCAAGCCATGATAGGACTGGGGTCTGAATCCTGCAGCTCCCTGGTTTCATGGCCTCCTGGAGTTGCAGACTTGTTGGGAAAAAATAATGAGTGGGAATCAGGATTAAAAAAAAAAGGGTGAACATTCTAGTGCACAGCAGCAGCAGGCCAGGTCCTTCAAATGCCCTGGAGCATTTTGTGGTAGTTACTGCTGTCTTCACTTCCTCCTGCGCCTTGACTAGCGCCCTAGGGATCTATTGATCTTAGCACATAAAAACCCAAAGCTTGGGAAACCCATCAGAGAAAACAAAGCCAGATTCACCCAAGAAAACATTTCATTAGTGTTCCGAGTGTTAGCTGAGTGCTTCCGAAGGGAAGTGCCGGTCAGTAGGCCGCTAACCAGATTCTGCAGTTAGGGATGAAAGCTTAGAGCTCCAGGCCAAGCTGAAGTGCTGGTGGGTAGAAACCTTCATGGGTGGTCCTGGGGAGGAAGGGATAATTCCCACATCTGTAATACCCAGCCGATGTCCTTTACAGATTCACCGTAAGATTGTGTGTGTGTGTACATAAAAACATGTATGGATATAATATTAAATATAAATTATATGATACCATACTGGGGATAGACATAAACAAATGTAACTATTTGGCGGCAGAGTTTCTCAGGGAAGGAAGCAGTGGAGGGGGTTGGGGGGAGGAGACAGGATGGCTAGCAACTTTTGTAAGTTCCCCAGGAGAGGAGATACCCTGAAGAGAGACACCACATCTCTCCCTTCTATTGTTTGATTGTGAAACAATAGACCCCCAAGGATTAAAAGTTCCCCAGTCATCTCAGCCCCAGGGGGAAGGCCTAAGCCCAGCTGCCTTCCAGAGGAGGAAGTGTCTCCAGGAAGAGAGTTCACCAGTTGTGATAACTTGTCAGAGTATCAGTCTGGGGCTGAGACGGTGACAGGTCAACCCTGGGTCACAAAGACCACACCTGAACTAGACTGATGCATGACTCTTGCCCTCTGTTTAAATCCAAACCTAGGAACAGTCCCTCAAGGATGGATTGGGTAGACATAGGTGTTCCTTTTCCCAGTGTGGCCCCTAGAAGTCTTGGATTTGAGGTCCAAGGGATTTACCAAGGAAGGCTGTCTTCTTGGGTAAGAGACTTACAGGAAGAATCACTAATGCCGTGGACAGCAGATGTGTGTGTGTGGGGGAGGCAGAGGGGTTCAGGCTCACATGGCAGAGTAGGGTCCCTCCTTACAGATCCAGAGGATGGCGGCTTCTTGCCACGTGATTGATGAGTAGTCCACAGTCAGGTTGCTCTTATTTGGGGGGCATGGGAACCCCTGTATTTTGAGGAAGAAATGTGTGGTCTTGAGGATTTGTAGAGAAGTGTGAAGGAGGGTCTCATTTATTTAATGCATGTGGATCCCAGGGGCCAAGAGAATGGAGTCTCATAGCCCTAGGCTGGATGTCAACACAGCTGTGAGTGAGGAGACACAGATGCATTTTGGCATTGCTTTAGCAGTGACTGGCCTGGGTTCTAACATCTCTACTGTGTTTGTCTGTATAAAAGGAAAGAGGGGGAAAGGGGAGAGTGAGAAAGACAGACAGACAGACAGACAGGCAGGCAGGCAGACACACACACACACACACACACACACACACACACACACACACACACACACACACAGAGAGAGAGAGAGAGAGAGAGAGAGAGAGAGAGAGAGAGAGAGAGAGAGAGAATGAGTGCCACAGTCAATCTCTAACTGCTTCTTGAAACTCTTGGGGCATCTGGGAAGCCTCCCCAGCCTGGAGGGATGGTTCAGAGGCTGGTACCAATGTTTATAGACCAGGAGAAGGGTGGACAGACGTGAAAATAGAAATTATTAGTAAACAAATAACTACAGGTGTGCCAGGATGTCTGTGAAGAGCTGTGAAATCAAATTGAGTTGTATTTGTTGTGACGTGTGGGAAGAAGATAGACACAGGAGAGTGATGGAAGCGTTTGAACTCCAACTATTTCTGGGAACAGGTAGATTTCTACGGTTGTCATAGCTCCCTTTAGAGCAGATATCATTAACTTATTTTGATTTGGTTACAAGACTGTTAAGTCACTTGATGATAAAGGTAATAGATGGACTAGTTTTGTTGTTGTTTACTTTGTTTTAAGGCTAGGGTAGCTCAAGGTTCTAGGCTCCGTGGCAGCCCTGAGGAGGAGGCAGCTTTCGGAGGGCACGGATGGACGGACGGACAGACGGATGATGCTGGGGTAGCTTCTCCTGGGACGCTTTCTGCTGGCCCAGCAGGACAGAGCCTGTCCCATGTCCTGCTGCCAAGAAAGCTCATTTCTCAGATCTGATGAGGATGAAGCTGAATTATCAGGACAGAGAAATGGCTACCAAAGCCATTGAGGAAGGACTTCCTGGCTCATTACTCCTGTGTTAGCCTTCATGATCCAGCCTGATTTTTGTATTGTTAGTATTATTTCTAATACTATAAATAAATAGATAAATAAATAAATAAACAAATAAAAGTATAGTGCATGTCAAAGGTCTAAAAACAGCCTCTACTTTACACTAGGAGAGATCTTTTATATCCCTAACTGTAGGAAATGGCCTGGACCTGCTTACGACTTTTCTTAATAGGAAAAGGTTTTTGGCTGTAAGAGTTTGGATATAAAAATACAGGAACTGGGCTGGCAAAATGGTGGGTCAAAGCTCTTGCTGCCAAGCCTGCCAACCTGGGTTTAGTCTCCATGACCTGTGTGAAGAAATGAGAAAACTGATTCCCACAAGTGGTGCTGTGACTTCTACATGCTCCATGAAAACACACACACACACACACACACACACACACACGTGTGCGAGTAATAAATTCCCAAATGGGATTTCTTTTTGGATATTTAAAATAAGTTTTTGTCTATTTCAATGAGATTTCTTTGAATACAAATTATACTGTATAATTGTAAAATACGTTCACAAATACAGTGACACAGTCAAATGTTTTTAGACCCCAGAGTGGGCTCTGGGTAAGCAGACAGCTTTATGAAGACCAGGGCTGAAGGAAGGACACAAAGCTGTCCTTTTCTACAGTCTGGTCAGAACTGAGATTGGCATCATTTTATGCTGAGGAACAACTCAGCAAAATCTTACACATCTTTTAAGTATAGCAGGATTGAAGAAATGTTGAATACGGTCTTCTCTTCTAGGCTGGAGAAGTCCTCCAACAAATGAACTCATTTGCTTGTCTCTTCTTGGAAGGAACTGGGATGAACTCGTGATCATTAATGGCAATCACTTATTTAATCCAGAGGACTGACAGTCGTAGGCACAATGAGGATTTTGTCTAACTAGCCAAATTTATAAATAGAGTGAATTATTTGTCCAGCAGAATAAGTTTTATGATCACTGTAATTTAGCAGGAATGTCTCAAGTAGGCATAATTCTTTGTAACAGGATTTGTCCTACTGTTAGACAGTATCTATTCAACAAAGGACAGCTTTGCTCATTCAGAGTTACATACTAGCACAATTTGGAGAAATTTAATCTCAGGTTTTATATATCTCATTTAGTAAAAGGATCCAACACAATAATTATTTTTCTAGGCCCATTTTTATAAACATTCTTAAGAGCAGATCTGTAATTCAGAACATTTTATTGTAAGCAGCATCAGACATCAATTTAATATGAGTATAATAGAATTTTGGCCATAGGAATTATAATTAATTTAGAACTGATATAATAATCTGTTTATAATTCCTCACATAAATTTATTGTATCCAAAGCCTTTTCTTTCTTTAACCTTCTTTAGTGAAGGCACACTTTACAATGCATGTATCTCTTAATACACAAATGAGAACTTAGGAAATGATAGTGCACTGCAGAGATACATTGTAACACTGTCAAAAGACGTTGATATTTAAAATGAATTGATATTATTGGTAGATTCCAAGATATCCCTGTATATCTTAAAACCAACAACAGCCTTCTTTCCCTTATATACCTGTTCATACATGTGCACACATCTTAAAATCAGGTATATAGCACTCTATCACCTTGACAATGGCCACGGGTCTTAGTCCTTTTTTCTCTTTAGAACATAGACAGTTTACCTGCTTGCAACATTTATGAAAACATTTGCAAACCGCTGCAGCATATATACAAAGTGACCATATACTGAAGTATCATGGTTCGTCTAACCAGTGAGAGTTGCTTCGCAGAGATGGAGATAGAGTGGAGGTTTATATCTGGGCAGACAGTGAGTCTTTGGGAAGAGCTCAGCCTCAGAAGGGAGGAGTGGCTAGGAGCCAGTTTGGGCGGTTTGAAACTTTTATTCTCTTGGAAGCTTTTGCTGCTTGGGGCTGAAAGCTGCCGGTCCGGGAGGAGTGTGGGAGATTGAACATTTTTCTTTCAGGTGTGTAGCCCCAGACGGGGGAGGGAAGAATCTGCGGCTGAAAGGATTTTTGAGGCTAAAGGAAAGCAGCTTGGTTAACCTTCTGATTGAACCCAGAATATCAGGTTGCCTGGGAATGAGCAGAAGCAGGCCTTGCTCAATCCTAGAGTTACTTTGTCAAGGACCAAGGCCCCCAAACTTACTGGGTATTGGGGCAGCATGCCCGCCCTGATCCAACAGACCTCTTATTCGGTGAGGACTAAGGATTTTCACAACAAGCGTCAAGACCCACAAGGACCAAGCTAACTAGCTTTCCTTCTCCCTTCCCTTTCTCCCCTCCCCTCCTCTCCTGTCCCCCGACCCCCACTTCCATTCCGCACTCCCTCCACACCTCTTTTGTAACTCTAGTATTTGGACTCCAAGGGACCCCTTTGTGTGTTCTTGTCTGACTGGTAGTGAAATCTGGTTTTACTTTAGCTACAGAGTCAGTGGTGGTGGTGGTGGTGGTGGTGGGGACACCCACCATTTTGGAGGGGCTGAACATTTGTAGGAGGAGGCCTGGGGAGATTTTCACTGGGAGAAAACAGTGGCTGTTTCCTGGGGCGTACTGCCCTGGAGATGATCCCGGCAGGGTGCCCGTGTAGAGAGGAACAGCCAAGAGAAGAAAGTTACTGCAGGGGTAGGAGTCGGGGTGGGGGTGAGGATGGAAGTGGGGGTGCGGGGCGGGGTGAGGGTGGGGCAGGAGTGGGAAGCCGAGAGAAATGGGAAGGTTTTAGGGATGAGCTATAGAGGGAAGGAGACTGGCAGCCATCGCAGTGTGGGTGTCACCTAAGCAGGAGAACCTGGATGCCATGGAGGAGCTGGGCACTCGTCATGTGATCAGAGTGGACCTAGCTAGGAAGGACGGTGGCAGGGGGCACAAGTCCTATTATCACCTGGGGAAAGTTGCTCTGAGCTGGGCCAGCTGGGAGCTTTTTTGAGCCAGTTTGTAGTAACTGGATTTAGAAAACAGCAGGCATCTGGCTGAAAGGAAGCTGTTTTTTTTAAGACACAAAAGTTCCCAGGGGAAGTCTGTCCCGATGGCCACTGTGCTCTGGGAAGTTACCTGGGTCTTTATGAATCCGGGGATCAAATTTTCCAGTAGTGAGGTTAGACAAGGAGAGGAACCAGAGGAGCAGGTGTCCTTGCGCCTTTGATTTCCTCCTGTGTATGTGAGCAGGGTGGCAGCCACTGTGATCCTGTCGGGGCTGGCACTCACAGAGCTCCACCTCCCCAGCCTCTCCAGCGCTGGGCTCAGACCACACCTGGTGAAGTTTTCAAATCAAATTGCAAAGCTGTGGGCTCATATTTTGAGTAGCACACAGAAAAGTCCCTGGAAGTTTCTGGTCAGTATATCCTCTCCTGTTTCACGGGAGTCTTAGGGTCTGCTGGGTACCACTGGGATTTCCAAGTCCTGTGTCCTGGCACAGGAAATGGAGAGGGACACATGAATAGTAGGAGCAGCCAAAAAAAAATTATTCGCAGGGCGCTTCTGAGGAAGAAGTGGGCAAGAGCAGAGAGAAAAAGTTAAGGCATCTGTGGCACCGCTTCTGGTGGCCTGGACCCTGCACAGATCATTCAGAAAGCATGGGTCCCTTTTGTATGTGTTCTGTTATGTGTTTCTTCGGCATGGGGCCTTCCTGTCTGGTTTCTTTTATATGTGTTTTCTCCTCCGCGTTCTTGTTACGTTCCTAGAATAGTGTATATTCTGACGGAACTGCCCTACTTCCCTTTCTCCTGCTGCCTTCATGTCTGGGGCCAACACACTTTCCAAGCTTGTGAAGCCTCCCTTAGTTAAGAAGGGACTTCAAGGCCCAAGGAACGAGGCCTAGGAATGCCCCTAGAGGTGAAGGCTGCCTGTAGGGTGTGTGTCTGGGGTGTGGGGTGGGATCAGTGGAAGCAATGCCTCAAAGATAACTGTCCTCACCCATGTAATCCATGTAATCTGCTCTCCAGCTGGGATCACCCCACTCCCACACACAAGTGGGCCTTCTGAGTGCATTCTTTATTCCAGGTTAAAATTTAATTAGAGAAGCTCGTCTCCGAGTCGGCTCTCAGTCGAACATTTACATTTAATAATACTAATAAAGAAGACTTGTTTTGAAAACACGGCTGCAGGTTTGTGAAGTGTTGTTCCCATAGGATGACATTTTATTCTATTAAAAACGAACATTTGTGAGCAGTAGTTGCAATTTCAAGGCCAATTTGAAGTAATAAAACTCCAATTTCCCTCTGGAGGGAAAGCGCTGTGGCTAGTGCGCTCCCGCCTAATTCATTACTTTATTTCCCGATCGGAAGTGAGTTGTTGTCTTGTTCTTTCTCACTTCCCTCCTCCCTTCCCTCTCTTCCTTTTTTTTCCTTTCTGATCACAGAGAGCCATTAAAGCAGCAGATAAAGAACCAGAGAGCATGCGCAGCAATCCAGGCAGTGACACACGGCAGTGGCTCCCTGTCTTTAAAGGGGTTCTTACTCAACAACGTATTTATTAAAATGTGTGTCTGTGTGCATGTGTGTATGGCATGTGAGAATGTGTGTGTGTGTGTGCAAATTGCCAAATGCTAATTCTCTTTTTCTTATGATCAACTGTGTATATGGGATTGAGAGTATACCCCGGACTCATACATGCTAAGTACATGCTACATGTGATAACACAGATTAGTGTCTTTCACCTAAATACTGTAAGAAGAATACTTGGAGGCCATTTTTGACAAGCCATTCTCTGCTTTAGACTTGAGTCACGGGAGTGCTTTATACCTTTTGAGGTTCTTAGCATGCACATTGCGGTAAGTCTTGGCCTAATGGCTACCTGGGTTTTCTTTCACAGGCATGTAGCATGTTGTTTTCATCATGTCAACTCTTCCTTTTGCTGTGCACTTTAAACCTCATGATCCATTCTCCTTTTGTTTTAGGAACAACATTAATGTTTTCCTCCTGTTTAATTAAATACAACTCCCTTTTCTTGCTGGAAATAAACACAAAGTTAATTAAAAATCGCTTTGAGTCACACAGTCCTGAGAAAATCAGTGTGAACATTTAGCTCACATGTGCTGTATACACATAATAGTTATATGTAGTTATATATACATGCATGTATTAGTTACATGGAGTTACACATATATGCATGTGTTATTAGTTACATGTAGTATATACATACACACATGCATTAGTTACATGTAGCTACATGTACATGTCTATATTACATACATATGCATGTATTATTAGTTACATGTAGTTACATGCACATGCATGTATTATTAGTTACATGTACAAGCATATGTTATTAGTTACATGTGGTTACATGTATACACATGTGCTAGTTATGGATCTTGCTGACCTTCCTTTCCCCTTTGATTACAACATTGACATCCACTGTTCATACTATTTTGTAAGTACCCCATATTTTACTGAAACCTTTTTTTTTTACTGAAAATTTAATGCTTTCCAACACTGTTAAACCTTCTTTTAAAATGTGATATTTTGTGATATATTTAAATATTCAAAGTTACTTTAGTATTGAAAAGTTGGGATTGCTTCAAGATTTCCCCCGTATAAACAACATTGCCGTGACTGTCCTTGTATCTGTCTCTCTGGGCCATTTCTTTTTCTTTTTTTCTTTTTCTTTTGGATTTGGTTTTTTTCAAGACAGGGTTTTTCTGTGTAGCCCTGGCTGTCCTGGAACTCACTCTGTAGACCAGGTTTTTTCTGTGTAGCCCTGGCTGTCCTGGAACTCACTCTGTAGACCAGGCTGGCCTCGAACTCAGAAATCTCCCTGCCTCTGCCTCCCAAGTGCTGGGATTACAGGTGTGCGCCACCACCGCCCAGCTTCTGAGCCATTTCTTGAAGAGTTTTGGCATATTACTAAATTGCAATTCAGAAGGATTCTGCTTCATGACAACATTGTAGGAAACTGATTTTTAGAATATGTGTCTTGGTATATTGTTACTGGTTTCCACCATGCTTCTCCCATATCGCCTACTGGATATTTCCATATTAAGGATGCTAGCTTTATCTTTATTACGTTGTAAATATTATCTCCTACTTAGTCGCTTACTTTCTTTGTGATTCATTTTATGACTTTTTTGCAAAGGCACACTGAGGTTTAGGTTTAGTTTTGTTTTATTTAGCCAACCAGTTGATATTTTTCTTTAGTGTCTCCTTATTTTCAAGCTTGTATATAGAGGGAAGGATTTGTTGTTGGCTTTGCTTTATACATTGTCAGTGACTTGCCAGTTTCTTGTGTTGTGCTGGGGTAGGCAGACACCTTTGACTCTATTTTCTGCAGGCTTTGGGGGCTCAGCTTCTGCCTCCAAACTTTCTGCTTCTCAGTGATTGTGTGGTCTTGGGTTCGGTATTGAAGCCCTTTTAAACTTCCGTTTCTCCATCTGTAGCATAGAGAAATTTACTTCATGAATATTCAGTGACAACCATGCACATATGTATATGTAAATGGTATGTGTGATGCTTAGCGTGTGTGTGTGTGTGTGTGTGTGTGTGTGTGTGTGTGTGAGTGTATTGTGTGTGTGGGCACTTGATTAGCTTAAAGCGTATTCATCATTGTGTTGGAGAACACATGGCCGTCAGTTACGCTTTTTCATTTAGATCCTCAGACCTGTTTTTGTACTTAAAGGTATGTAGAGGTCAGATTCCTTGAGCTAGCAAGACAGAGACCGCCCACTTGGTTTATCTGGATGATGGAGTTGACCTCTGAGGAGAGCTGTGAGGGGGCGAGGAGGGTCATGGGACACCTCTGCAGCAGTTACCTCCCCAGGGCAGGAATGCCTCTGGACGTGCAGGGACACACATGCCTGCATTCCTCAGCTTCCACACCCATCATGTCCGCCCGTGCCACGAGCGTCTTGGAAGTCTTCCTTCTCCGCCTGGGGAGGGGGCTTCTCTGTCCCATGGCTTGTACTTTCTGCTCATGTGTGTGGGTAGGTGGTGTCCCTCACCTTTCTAGGATTCATGACACCATGCCAGGAATGATCCTGAACCTTCCTGGCCTTACCTTCTACTGACCTTTATGGCCCCTTTAACGGTAGAGACTTCTTTCCAAAAAGAAATTAAGAATGAAATTTATAGACACTTCTGCACCAGTGACCAGACCGGTAGGGTTGGGGATGCTTCGTCCGATGTGATTTTGATTAGATGGCTTCCTCTTTCCTCAACAGGCAGCTGGACATATCCAGTGTGTGCTGCCTTTCGCTGACCCTTGCTTAGAAGCCTCTGGAGATTCAGCCATTAGAAACAATGAATTCATGAAATTCTTAGGCAAATGGATGGAGCTAGAGAATATCATACTAAGTGAGGTAACCCAGACTCAAAAGGTGAATCATGGTATGCACTCACTAATAAGTGGATATTAACCTAGAAAACTGGAATACCCAAAACATAATCCACACATCAAATGAAGTACAAGAAGAAAGGAGAAGTGGCCCCTGGTTCTGGAAAGACTCAGTGAAACAGTATTCAGCAAAACCAGAACGGGGAAGTGGGAAGGGGTGGGAGGGAGGACAGGGGAAGAGAAGGGGGCTTACGGGACTTTCCGGGAGTGGGGGGGCTAGAAAAGGGGAAATCATTTGAAATGTAAATAAATTATATCGAATAAAAAAAAAAAAAAAGAAGCCTCTGGAGTTTCTGAGGCCTCGGTTGACAGCACGGTCCTGGATAGGAGAATGTGATCTCGTATTAGAGTTTCCTGGAGTTCTGTTTCCAATCCCACAATGCCTCCATCCTCCCCTCCCGGGAGGCCATTTTGCTCTTCTACCTCTCCAGCTGCATGTGGCCGCCAGTTGTCCCAGGATGGAGACGGGATATTGATTGTTTCCTGTTGCCTGTGGGACACGAATACTTCTTGAATTAAAGCTAATTTTGGAGTTTGAAGTATTAAATGTCAAATTTGAAAGAGAACATGTCTAAGACTTCTTTGTTGTAGAAAGGAAGGTCATCCAAGGCCTAGGGGGAGGGAAGGGAAGAAAGAAATGGGAGAAAGAACTGGTTCCTTCAACCCTTTACCACACTGCTCCGTCTACACTCACGGAAAATGCACCCTTCTGATTAAGTCTTCTGTATTAATATTTCTCTATCAAAAAGTCATTTACAATAAAGTAGCCTGAACTCTTTCCCTCTTTTCTTATGTTTAAAGTGACATCGATCATTTTGCTATAGTGTTATTTAATATATAGAATGTATATATAGAATGTTATTTAATATATAGAATGCTATTTAATATATAGAATGTATAGATTTTTTTAAAGTGAAAAATCATTTGGTAGAGAGACTGCAGAGTCAGAATGTTCAACGGCAGGGGAATTGTCCCCATTGTAATTAGCTAAAAACAAGACACACAGCTATGGTGATGAGCACCCTTTCTGTTTTTGTGGTTGTGAACATGCATACGTGTCTCTGTGGATTTGTGCATGTGCCTGCCTGTGTCTGCAGAGGCCAGAAAGGGGCATTGTATCCCCTGGGGCTGACATTATAGTTCCTGTGAGCTCTCCAGTGTGGGTGCTGAGAACCAAACTCAGGCCCTTCCTCTGTAAGAACAGCCAGTGCTCTTCTCTGCTGGGCCATCTCTGTAGCTCAGTCCTCCCTTCCTCCCTCCCTTCCTCCCTCCCTTCCTCCCTCCCTCCCTCCCTCCCTCCCTCCCTCCCTCCCTCCCTCCTTCCCTTCCTTCCTTCCAACATCTATAGGTCCTTTCTACATGTAGAGTTTGTGCTAATCACCTGTGTGGGCTTTTGTACAAATTAGAGACAGCTCAGAAACACAGGTCTAGCGAACTGTAAGTAAAAACCGGCCAACATCAGTGCCAGCCTCTCTCTGCGTTGACAAAGTCTATTTTATGGTTTCCTCTAGAATAGGCAACAAAGGAGGGGGAAGACTCTGGAAGGGAATGATGTTCAGTGTGTGTGGCTCACTGCCCAGCAGGCCGGACATGCCCCATCTTCTGGAACAAACAGACTCTAAAAGAAACTGCCTTGGGCCTCATGACCTGGAGCCTTCTGTCTCCAGAGTCTTCCCTCATCTGGATACTGGAAAGACTCAGGGCTCAGATTTGAAGTGTGGCAAGAGTTCCAGACACTGTTCAAACAAGGTGCGAGAGACCTCAGTCTGTATATTTGATGAAGAAAAACCTCAGAGTGCTGGCTGTTCAGTGCCCCCCCCCCCCAAGTTCTGTTCATGGATGAGTGAACAGCGTGACAGTTTAATCAGGGCTGTGACGGTGACCTGCAAGGGGAGAGAATGGAGAGCCAGAGACTCTGAACTGGGATTTTTTTTTTTTTTCTTTCTGGGAAAGGAATTCGGTGGTTTTGGGTTTCTCGGTGTGTAACCTGAGAGGCTCATCCATCTCTTTGTGACAGAGGAACATTTCGGGCGTTGGGAGTGCAACTTCTGATTTATCACACGCAGCTGGGTGGGCTGAGTCTCCATGGTGCGTCCGCCATGCCCAGGGCAAGTCCAGTTGCTCAGCAAGGCTTTGCCTTCCAGAAAGGCGTGTGAGCTGGGGATTTGTGTGCTTAAGGGGCTGCTGGGAGCTGTCACTTTGGGTATGTGTGTAGGGAAGCTCAAATGAAGGATGGGGTCACTGGACCTGTCCAGTCTTGCATTTGCCAAGGCTGAGTAGGGTCCTGCTAAAATTGCTTTATTAAAGTCTGAATTCTTTTTTTTTTTTTTTTTTTTTTTTTTTTGGAGACAGGGTTTCTCCAAGTAGCCCTGGCTGTCCTGGAACTCACTCTGTAGACCAGGCTGGCCTCAAACTTAAAAATCCGCCTGCCTCTGTCTCCCAAGTACTGGGATTAAAGATGTGCGCCACCACTACCCCGCTAATGTCTGAATTCTTAGTACCTCTGAATGTATCTCTGTGTGTCTTTAAGAAGGAAGGAGAACTGGAATCATATGGGTTGCCCTAATCAATGCAATGTGTTCTCTTCCAAAAGAGGAAACTTGGATAGAGATGTGTGCACACAGACAAAGTCAGAGGAAGAAGAGACACCAGACGGCCATCTACAGCTGGGGAGAGAGGGCTCAGCAGAAACCCACTCTGTCCACACCGTGGGCTTCTGACCTTTCATGGGAGACAGTGCGTTTCTGCTGTATAAGCTGCTCAGCTGTGGGGTTTTGTGACAGCAGCAGACAGACACCGTGCTCACAGGGCTGTCTGACTGGGAGGGAAGGGGAGGAATTACTCTGTAAAGAATGAGAGGAGCCTGAGGCAGGAGGATTGCCAGGAATGCTAAACCAGACCAGGCTCCATGGTGAATTCCCTATCTCACCTCGGGAGAAAATCACCATTGAAAGAATACAATTTTAAGTTCCAATTAGAAACTCTTGAAGGGCACATGTGTGAAATTATTAGGGTGCCCACAGAAGTGTTTAGATTTGATCACAGGATGCTTTCATGTGGCCCATGGATATTGGTAATTTCCCTATGAGATGTGTAAAAGAGAAAGGCTGTTCCGTGCGGCTTCTGAAGTGTTCTTCAGAAGAACGGATTCTTGCTATTAGCATTTGGTGCGTTATCCTTTCTTTCCTGATCTGCTTGTGGCAAAGTACCGCTGGCCTGGTGTCTTAAGCCACAGATATTGTCTCTAGGGTGTCACGGGCAGTACCTTCTGAGGAAGAGACTGGTTTAGACTTCTCATCTGGCTTCTGGCAGTCTCAGACGATGCTGGGTCTGTAACGGTCTGTTTCACTGTCTCCCCTCTGTCTGTCTCCTGCCCAGATTTAGACTACTATGACATTGCATTGGATGAGGGTCCAGCCTTCTGGCCTGGCCTCATCTTAGTTTGGCCACCTGTAAACATGCTACAGGATCAAGTTCACAGATACTGGGGGTAATGACTCCAGCTTCTTTTGTGGAGACACAGTTCAATTCATATGAGTGTGTCCTGATTTTCCTTTTGTACACATATGACATCTAAGCATGTGCCGGCATGTGTATGCCAAGGCGTGTGGAGGTCAAAGGCAACCTCAGGTGTCAGCTATTCCATCTATCTTGTTTGAGACTAGATCTCTTGTTGTTCCGCTGCTGTACACTCTGGGAGAGCAGGCCCACGAGCATCTGGGAACTCTCCTGTCTTTGACTCCCATCTCACCTAGAACACTGGGATTATAGGTATGCTACCAAGTGGCTCTATGTGGGGTCCTAAGGATTCGAACACACGCCCTCATGTTTGCCCAGTAAGTGATTTTCCTACTGAGCCATCTTCCTCAGCCCTGTTCCGGTTTTCTTTAATGACCTCCCATGATGGCTAGCTAATCTTGGTCAACTTGGCCACATCTGGAATCAGTTAAAACCCAAGCAGCTGGGCACATTGGGTCATTTGAGATTAGAAGACTCACCCTACGGCTGGATCTCTGAGGTCAGAAGACCTACCCTAAATCTGGACCACACCTGATGGCAGCCCATGTAAAAGCCCATGCCTGCTTGCTCTCACTCTCGCTGGCACGTTCATCTACTCTGATGCTGAGACATTTCTTTGCTGGGATTAGAACCTACTTCCTCAGGGTTCCAGGGTAGACTGAAGACTAGCTGAAAAATCCAGCTTCAAGGACTCAATAACTTTGGAATTCTTTGTCTTTCTGACAGGACACACACACACACACACACACACACACACACACACAGTCATTTCTGTTTCTCCAAAGAACCTTGACTAATACTCCTCCCAAAGGTCTTGGTCTCACAAAGTGAAGAGTAAGATCCAGGCAAAGTGAAAGAGGTTGTGAAGGAGTGTGGTAGTCACAGTCAAAAGGTACACAGAAGCTGTTCTACAGGTCTGCAGAGATTCGGTTCCAGGATCCCCCACAGATACCAACAATGTCAAGTGCTTAAGTTCCTTATAAGCACTGCATCATTTAACCTAGGCACCTACACTCCCAATCAGTTCTAGGTTGTTTATCATGCTAATAAGATGCAAATGACATGCAAATCATTTCTATACTTGTTCAAGGGATAATGACTAGGAGAAGTCTGAACAAGTCTAGGGCAGACCCCGATTTTCCTTTCCCAAATATCTTCCTTCATCCATGGCTGAATTAATGGACGCAGACCAGGACCTCCATGTTTCTTGCTTTTTAGGGGTGGCTTGGCTGCCTCGATTTGTATTGTGGATTTTTGAATGCTCAGTTTGTTAGTTTCTTGTCTCGACATAGTATCTAATACAAACAGTTTAAGGGAGGAAGGCCTGGGGTGTCCTCAAGGCCTGGCTCCCAGATACCTATGTCTTCAGCTAGGGCCTCCAGGAACAGCGCCACCACCCAGGACTAAGTCTTCAAACCTATGAGCCTGTGGGAGATGCTATCAAACCCATAGCTCCCTCCTAGGAGGCATTCACCATTGGGGACCTTAGGCTAACAGTGCAGCGTCAGAATGTGGAGAGACACAGCGCCCTGTGGAGGAGAGATGTGTAATGGAGACAAGGTGGGGAAGGGTGCTCTTCCGCTGGAGTAGACCCTGGCCGCACTCTGGCCCTGTGATGTCTTTAGCTCGTATGACTTCTCCGGAAGGGTGGAGCAACGCCATGCGGCAACACCACACGACTTTATACCTCACCCAGTGCCCTGTGTGAGCGAGCCCCCAAAAGCTTTACGCTTCGTGGTTTTAAAATTAGGGCAAAGCTTGGTGTATTGAACATGCTTCTTACGGCTAGAAAAATTTTCCAGTTGGTGTTGTGGGTTCTCTCTCGTTCCCACAAGAAGTGTTGTTTTGATGTGGAGAGAGCAAGGTGGGCAGGGGTAGAAGCTTCCAGAAGTATGGCATGGGATTGTAATGGGATGCCTAATGCCAGACCAGCCCTTCCTGGGCACACTTGAGTGGAAGAGCGGAAGGTTAGTTTCTAGTGATATGAAGAGCTGAGGTAGGTGAAGGTGCAGCCTTTGCTATTCATGACCGACGTACCCGAGGGAGCAAGTGGAGCTGTCTGTAGGAGTTCCTTAAGGAATTCCGTGTGTAGGCTTCTCGTGTTGCGTGGCTTAGAGTTGAAAGCGTTTGCAATACATGTCGTGGTAGTGGGTTTGCTGGGGCTCCCTGGCAGTTCTCACAGGAAGTGGGAAGGGGGAAGCAGCCTCTGTCGTGGAGTCCCAGAGGAAAGGCTTTGACAAGTTGCTGCAGTTCCAGTGTCACTTAGACCTGTGGTGGCAGAGAGGAGACAAACCTGGAGCTGGAGGTGAGAGATATTTATTCTCACTGCCCCGGAATCTAGCCCAGGGGATGGAGTTGTCTGCCTGTCCCTGTAAGGAGGGACTTTTTGCTTTGTGCTAACTTTTAGGGGTTGCCTATAATCTTTAGTCCTCTTTGGCATTTAACTACATGTGGCGTTGTGGAGAAGTTCTCATGGATTTGCAAATTAGCACATCAGACGGGGTAGGAGAGGACAGGGTATAGGGTACTGTCCGCACAAAGAGGTTAGTGCTGTTCCTGCAGGACTGGGTTACTTACCACAAAGGTAGACTGTTATAAAGTGAGCTGCTCTGGTGAATTTGTCTTTCTGTATGTGACATCTTGTCCGTCACCTTTTCTGACATGTTACCATACATGCATGAGGCCCTCACTGGATGTGAAGCAGACACCAGCCACCCTCTTGCTCTCGGACTTCTCAGTCTCCAGACAGCGTTAAAGAATCTTTTTGTGGTGTTTTGTTGTAGGGGCACACAATGGATTCAGACCATATGTGCCTCTTCAGTTTTGTGTGAGGTTTCATAGGACCTTTCCCCTGTGTGCCTGTGACCCTTCTTGTAAGGCCGCCATGGCTTAGACACCATGGTCCTTCCACATCAATGGCCTTGCCTTGACCAGTTAGATCTGTAATGGCTGTGTTTCTAAGTGGGGTCACATTTGCATGTCCTGGGTAGGCTGTGATTTCACATCTTTCTGGAGAACACAGTTCAGACCCTAATGTGTTGCCATGGAGGACCCGGCCCCGCGTCTCCCTCTCCGCTATCGGCCAGGGCTCCATCTCAGCATCTTGCCATTGTCTTGATTGTCCACCCTCCCTTATCCGCTGGTCTGTTTGAGTTGCCTTCAGTTCTCTCAGGCTGATCAGTGTCCACCAAAGACTGGCCGAGTCCTCCAGGGTCCTCCCATCTCCAGGGCCTCGTGGTATAATCCATCCTGTCTAGATACAAACTCTAGTCAGGCCACGGTCCTGCTGACAGAGCTTGAGGATCTCTGAGAGGATTCCATTTGGTTCTGTGCCTTCAAGACCATTGGGGCCAGTCTCCATGATCCTCAGTTCTTCTGATGAGAGCTCTGTCGTCTGTGGGGACCGGCTGGCTCCCTCTGCCTTCCTGTGTGACCAGTCCCCGGTGAGCATACACTTCCGGAGTGCTAGCATTCATCCTCAGAGTTTGTTATCATCTGCCTAGATCTCTGCTGGAACTCCATGTCACGCTGCTCACAGGACGTGAGCCTTTATGATTGGGTGCTGGCTTCCTTATCAACTCCTAGGAGTTTGGGTTTTTTTTCCTGGTAGAATCAGGCCCTAGAAACTTTGAAATATATACTTTCATCTGCCAGTCTCATTGTTCACAAGCAGTGGAACAAAGGTCTCTGGGAAGTTCTGACTGCACTCAGGAGGCTCTGCATGGCCCAGAGGTTTCCTCTTCCAGTGCTATGTGCACAGTGACACCCAAGTTAATCAGTATCTATGAGTCAGCCTTTCAACAAGGACACCGGCTGTGTGGCGGCTTATGTTTTAACTTCTTGATGGGTTGGGCGCAGAGTGTTTGGAAGAAATCCCCAGTGGGGTTTAAGGCTGACCTCAGTGGAGGGAACCCCTGAAAATTGTGTTTGATTCCTTGGTCTGCCATTAAAGGATGCCACAGTAGATGGTGAGAGAAACAAAGGTTTTACGTGGTATAGTCGCCTGTGCCAATTATCTTCTCATAAGCCCAGCGTTCTAAGAATCTCTTTAATCTATTGTGTTAAGGTCCTGGGAGGAGGACTTTAAATGTTCTAGAAGACACATCTCAACGGCAGCCATTGCTAGCATAGACTCCCTATCCAGCCTGAAGTATGGCGGCTGGGTGGATGATTAAAGTTTGTCAGGTCAGAAGGTTACATCCTGTAGGTAAAGATGTGAGGAAGTGACACTTGCATGCACCCTGCTCGGTCTAGTCCCTCGGAAGACTTCTGGCTGCCTTGCTAACGGCACTCTGTTCTGGGAGCCTTGGACTGATAGCCAAGAGCAGTCAGCCTGGGCTGAGCATGCGGTCCCACGTCAACCCTGCTGGCTCTGTACAGAGGCGAGAGGGCTGCTCCCGAGTGAGCCTTTGAGATCTGAGTCCAAGACCTGCATTAGTCACATTCTGCTCAGTGGCTGCTTCAAGTCGCCCATCATCCTTGTCTAGTGAGCCCTGTTCTGCCTGTATTGTTTTATTTCCCCTGTAAGCTGGGTTCTGATGACCAGTGACCGAGTTCTGAATGTGGTTGAAACAGTCTTGCTAGTGAATTCTGCTGACTGAGCTATGATGATTAGTGAAGATGTTCTAATGGCCAATGATTGAGGCCTAACGCTTTGTCAGAGTTCTGATGATCCGTGACTGAGTCCTGGCGTTTGGTAAGTGATGATCAGTGATCAAATGCTAGAGGCTGGTAAATGAACTCTGATGGCTGGTGACCAAGTACTGATAGTCAGCGGTTGACTTCTGATGCCTAAAGTCTAAAGGACTCAGACGATGAAAGGGATTTAAGGATAGACTTCCCGTTCACTTTTCAAGGTACAGTCAGCCCATCATGGCGGATGGAGAAGGCAAGGTGGCAGGGAAATGAAGCAGCTGCTTGTGTTGCATCTACAGTCAAGCCGTAGAGAGTGATGAATACCTGGTAGGCTCAGGCCACTTTCTCTGTTTATACAAACAGGATCTCTCCAGGGAATGCTATTGCTCATAGTGGGCGGATCTTCTCGTTGCAATTAAAGTCATTGACATAATCACCCACAGGTGTGATTCCAATCAGCCACTTGACAGTTAACCCTGACTATAATAGTCTGTGATTGCGTTCTCATGGTGGGTGATTGGACATTGATGGTGAGGAGATTTGACAATTAGGCTGTTGGTTGAAATGCCCAATATGGAGGGTAAGATGTTCTGTTTTCCTTACGTACGTTGGCTTACCTTATCATCTTTAGGTTATCTATAATACTTGATAGCCCCATGGGTGGTCAGACTCAGGGCAGAACCACAATCACCTTTCCCATTTGTTTCAAGAAGTAAGTTAGCCACAGTCAAGCCCAAATCATAATCCTGCCATGTCCCAGGTAGGGGACCCTGGGGTGAGTTTCTTAATCTGTGTCACTCCAGAGTTTCCCTCTGTGTAGGTAGGGCTGGTGTCTTCCTTAGAAGGACAGCGTGCACACAGGATGTAGAAAGCGGCTTATTGGACCTTGCATGCCTAGTGTCTAGTGCCTATGACTGGTCCCCACTGCAGACTGTCTTCATTCATGGCTCTGGTCTCCATGTGTGCCCCTTTCACACTATGTAGTTAACAAATCAGTGTTACCCTTATTGACTGTGAAACTAGATAATTTAGGCCATGGGAGATTGGTTCCAAGATCCCCAAAGAGTCCTAAAAACTAAGGATGTCAAGTCCCTTCTATAAAATGACCCAGCAATCTGCATATAACTTACACACTCCTCCAAATACATTAAATTAGCATTAGCTTATTTGTACATCTAACTCAATACTCTGTAAATAGTTGCTACATTAGGTTGTTTAAGGGTTAAGGCATATATATGTGTATACATATGTATAAAATGTATCTTATATATGTACATTATATACATATAGTCAGTACATGTTATTATGGATACAGGAATCCTAGGTCCAACTACACCCCTGAGTGAGGCTCCAGTGGGTGCTGGACTGAGGTGGAGGACCAGTGCTGTTGCACAGTGGTGGGATGCAGGGTGTGGTGCAGTGTGGGGCTCCTGCCTGCCCATGACATGGCTTCAGTGTGGTGCTCGAGGCTGGCTTGGGACTTGAAACAATCTTCCTGCTTCCACACCTCTGGGAAATGCCTGACTGTGCCCATATTTTCCTTTGAACAGGTTGAATGTTTGGATGAAAACCTCAGAGCCGAGGAAGGCTGACTGTGTTTACAAAGTTGGAGTTAATCAGACAGTTGTTTGGATTGAATGATTGGTTGTATCTGGACCATTGAGCTCTAGCTTCTAGGGTTGCTTAATTGTAAGTGAACACAATGAATTCACCTTCCCTCCCCTCCCCTCCCCTCCTCTCCTCTTTTTCTTTCTTTCTTTCTTTCTTTCTTTCTTTCTTTCTTTCTTTCTTTCTTTCTTTCTCTCTTTCTCTCTTTGTATGTGTGTATGTTGGTGTGGGTGCATATGTATGTTCAGGTGCACACATGTGTCATGGGGCCAATATTGGATGCTGTTCCTTGGGAGTCGTCTACCCTGTTTGTTTTGGTACCAGAGCCTCTCACCAATTAGGCTCATCTGCCTGGTCATGAGCCCCAGGGATCCACTGGCTCATCCCTGCCTCCCTGGTGCTGGGATTGTGACCACTACCCGCACCTGAGCACTTCACTTGGGTTCTGGGGATTGAACTCAGGTCTTCTCGCTTGTACTGCAAGTGCTTCGCCGCCTCAGTCATCTCCCCAGTCCCCTGACCATTCATTTCTTCGTGAGTGAAAACAAAAGTTCATGGTAAAATGAGAGCCGCCCTCTTGGTCATTTTTTTGAAAGTGTGATAGCAATCAACGTATCTTCTTTATTATCTTTTTTTTCTTTTTTTAATGGGTGGGAGATTAGATTCGTAACCAGTACATCTTGTTTCCCATGAAAGCAACATTTAAATCTTTCCGACCTGATTTTGACCTAGCAAAGCTCCATTTAATTGCGATGAAGGAAATAGATAAACTAGTAGTTAACCCAGATTCTCAGGATGAGGCCCAGGGGGATGGGCATTTGAGAGCTGAAAATGGTAACTCCGATCACAGCTGCCTCAAAATTCAAAAAAAAAAAAAAAAAAAAAAAAAACCAAACCAAACAGAGCAACAACAACAACAACAAAAATGAGGCAGAACCTCAGAATTTACAGGGTTTTCCATTAGTGATCACAGTCTTCTAAGTGGAAAGCATTTCTTTGAAGTTTATGATGGTCTCCTTTTTTATCAATCTGATTATATAAATATTCATATCCTAGGATGTCTGTCTTTCACATTTCCTTTTCTTTAATTAAAGTTGTGTACATTTGTGTATCTCTTTTGTATGTAGGGGAGGCCACGTGTGGCATGCCACGGGTGTGGAGGTCCGAGGGCAGCTTTTGGGAGTTGGGTCTCTCAGGCTTGGTGGTAAGAACCTTTACCTGGTGAGCCGTCTCTGGCCCGATACAGCTCATATTTCTTTATTGGTTTTTCAACTCTCAGGCTTCAGAAGCCACCTGCCTTGTTTTTGGGGGCAGGGTCTGTCACTGGCCCAGGGCTCACCAATTGATGTTAGGCTGGCTGGCCAGTGAGCCCCAGGATCCTGTCTCTGCCATTACTGACTGAGCTACTTAGCTCCTCCTTTGTTTAACCCCCTTCTGAGCTTTAAATGAAAAAGTATAAAGAATACTAACCTGTTGTCTCCAGTGATGGTTTGTATGTGCTCTGCCCAGAGATTGGCACTTTTAGAAGGTGTGGCCCTGATGGAGTAGGTGTGGCCTTGTTGGAGTAGGTGTGGCCTTGTTGGGGTAGGTGTGGCCTTGTTGGGTTAGGTGTGGCCTTAGAATGGGTGTGGCCTTGGAATGGGTGTGGCCTTGTCGGTGGAGGTATGGCCTTGTTGGAGTAGGCATGCCACTGTGGGTGTGGGCTTTAAGACCCTCATCCTAGCTTCCTGGAAGCCAGTATTCTGCTAGCAGCCTTCAGGTGAAGATGTCGAACTCTCAGTTCCTGCACCGTGTCTGCTTGGATGCTGCCCTGTTCCCTCCTTAATGACAATGGGCTGAACCTCTGAACCTGTAGGCCAGCCCCAGTTAAATGTTGTCCTTTATAAGACTTTCCTTGGCCATGGTGTCTGTTCACAGCAGTAAAACCCTAACTAAGACATCTCCTCAACTTAGTTCATCACTGGAAGCAGCCGAGGAAAGAGAACCCAGCGAGGCAAAGACCCATAAAGACACGGTGACTTCCTTTTCAAAGATAAAGAGCCGAAGCTAAGGTGCAAGCGTTACATGTGTCGATAAAGAAGTTAACAACTTAATAGGAAAGACACTGAAATGCCCCAGCTAGGAAAACGTGTCCTGTGATTGGTTGGGTTGGGTTTACCCCGTAGCATCCTTCCTCCTAGGTTTTGGGCCTCCTGTCCTTCAGAGCATCCTTTCTTAGCATTAAACTATGTGAAGTGTATCGACTCTTTGAGCCCTCCAGGGCACATGTCAGAGTCCCGCCTCCCAGTACCCGGAAGATGGCTGTTTTTGCCATCAGAGTCTTTGAAGAGGAAAACGAACTGACACCCTCATTATGGCCCGTGGTCCAGCCTGAGTTGTGTTCTGAGGAGTTTGTATTCTTTTAAGTGATGGTGTGGCAGTGGTCACAGAAAGGCAGGCCCGGAAGAGATGGGGGAGGATCGGGGGTACCGCATTCAAATGTTCTATAAAGAGTCCACGCATGGTGAGGAAAGGCCAGGTAGGAGGGTTGCAGGAGCTGCCCCCACGAAGGCTGAGGGGAGCCAGGAGAGTGAGGATCTATCTCTCCTGGGAGTCAAAGACATATCTACAAGTGAGGCTGGTTGAGATGGCTCAGCGGGTGAAGGAGCTTGCGGCCAGCACTGATGCCTGCGTTGGAGTTCCCCCCCCCCACACACACACACTGTAGGTGGAGAGATCTGCCTCTTCTCATGAGTCGTCTTATGACCTCCCCATGTCCGCAGTGGCACTTGCAACCACATACCTATGCACCCCTCAAAAGTACATGTAGTTAAAAGGACAAAAAAGAAAAAAAAGAAACAGAGAGGAAGTTTGAACACAGGCGTGGGCTTATTGAGGTCAGAGTGTCAACCCCACCGTGAGACTTTCTGCCAGCCACAGTGAAACTGCCCCTGTTGAGGGGACTTCTGACTTTTCAAATTTCGAAGTCACAGATTTCTGTTATTGAGGCAGCTGTTGTGGGCTAGCCTGAATGGGTGGATGGATGAATGAGTGAATGAATGAATGAGTGAGTGAATGAGTGAATGAGTGAATGAATGAATGAATGAATATGCCCGGAGATGATGAGAGAGATTGGATGAACAACTTGTGTTCAAAGAAGAGGAAGAGAGACCTTAGTTTTAGGATCTCAGCCATCGGGTCCTCACACAGCTCTGCCTGTTCACAGAAGCAAACACAGGTCCACCGCCCGCAGTCCCCTTCTTTCTGCCTGTGGGTTCTGTGCCCTTCCTGAGCTGTTATCTGCTTCTCTCTGAAGCAGAGCGTTTAGTCTTCCATGGAGAGGAAAGGACGCCAGGAGGATTTATGGAGGCCTTGCAGGAACACAAATTCTGCTTTATTCACACTGACATCATAATTGCACACGGATATATCAGAGCAGAGTCCGAGGGAAGGGCCTTCTTTTCCGATTCTGATTCTGAGGAACTCAGCTCTGGGGCTGGCCTGACAGTAGGTGATTTAGGTGGGACTTAGGCAGAAGGAAGCCACCCGCAGTGAGTTGTAGGGAGCTTGTGTGAATGCAGACTGGAGTCCTGTGTGGACTTAATCCTTCTTCCCCTAGAGCCATCCTGCCTGTCACTCCCCTGGGGCCTTGTCCTCTCTGCCTCCCAGTGTGGACGCCTGTGCCCACACAGAGCTGTGTGTCATTAACAGTTACTCAGTTAGGGGCCATGGATGATGGTCACTGTGCCAAGCACAGCATGGAATACCATGGTCAGTTTTATTATCCCCAAGTCACTGGAGGTGAAGCTTCTTGCCTGAGATTTCTCAGTTCTGGGACCCTCAGCTCAGCTGTGAACGCTGAGTAGGTCCAGCTGCACTTTGACTGTTTGGCTGAGTTCTGGGTCTCAGGCAGGCACTGTGCTTAGAGAACAATTGATTTGAACAAAGCCACACGGCTAGAACTTCCTTACAGTTTGCTGGAGTTGCCTGTGACTGCGGTGGCTACTGAATCCTAGAGGTGAGCCAGGTGTGAAAGACGTGCTGTTGAAGTGCGAAATACGTGTCCGAAGAGTTCTAAGGCGTTGTACGATGAAGAGCTTCTAAGAGAGTTCATTAAGAATTCTGAATGCAGAGGCTGGAAGGGAATGGCTCATCAGCACCTGCTGCTCCTGCAGAGGACCCAGGTTTGGTTCGTCACATCCACAGCGTAGCTCACAACTACCTGTAACTCCAATTTCAAGAGAACCCACACCCTCTTCTGACCTTAGGCACCAGTCATGCATGTGATACACATACACACACATACACACACGCATATACATATATACATGCATATATACATTCACACACATATACACACCACACACACAGACATACACACATATACATATATACATGCATACATACATTCAGGCAAAATTTGTATGCACACACATATGGAGACAATTTGTACACACACACACTTAGGCAGGCAATATTTGTACACACACAGACACACACACATATATACATACATATAGGCAAAATTTGTACACACACACGCGCACACACACACGTGCACGCACACACACATACACGCACACGCGCACGCGCGCACACACACACACGCACGCACACACACACACACACATGCACGCGCACACGCACACACCCTGTCCCTGGAGTTCACTGACTTGCCCATTGATAAGCTCTGGACCTTATCTCTGGACTGAGAGATCCTATCTTAGAAAACATGCTCTAGATGGCGCCTGCTTAGGTGACCTCTGCTCTGTACATGAACGCTCACACACATGTAGGCATACTCCCGCTTCAAGTGTGCACTCCATGCACACAAGTACACTCACTCACACACACACATACACACACACACACAAATGCAAATACATAAAAATGATGAAGATGGTTTTGCTATATATCATTCTTTTTAAAAAACCCTGAAAAAACAAATGAGAAAATGAGAGAAAGAGGAGCCTGGACGGTGGGGGAGGGGGAAGGGGAGGGGAAAGGGGAGGGGAGGGGAAGAAGGAGGGGGAAGGGGAGGGGAGGGGAGAGGGGGAGGATATGAAGGCCAGCGAGGGGGTCCAGTCAGTAAGGAGTGCTGGCCACACCAGAGTCCAGTCTCTGGGCTACATCAAAGCGGAAGAGAACCGGCCTGCAAAGTTGCCCTCTGCCCTTCACATGCAGGCTGTGACACCCCTCCCCAATATTAATGATGATGATGATGATGATGATGAGAGTAGGGAATGAGCAGAATAAAGGAGTCCATGTTTCACAATGACTATTATTCAAAAGCATTTAAAAGTGCAAACTTTATATGAACAAAAATGAGGGGGGCAAACAGAAGTTGATAGACTGTACGTCGTCAAAAATAAGATGTGTTCCGAGAAAGCTACAGTGTAGGGTGCAGGGAGCAGGGAGCGGGGCTGGTACCCGATGATGAAGAATTTAATTATCTTCTTAAGGGATCTTCTTAGAGGTGTCCTGCCACCAGCGGTTAGGGACAATGCTTCATCCTCACCATGGGATGGATGGAAACAGAGATGGTTCAGAGCAAATGCTATGCTTGCAGCCTTGCAGGAGGCTAGCCCAGATGGAATGTTCTGGAAGAAGAAACTTGGTTGTGAGCAGGGGGAAGGAAGGGGGGGATTCAGTCGCTGAAGCAGTAGATGAGAACAACATGGAGTCTCAGAGAGCCCAGGGAACTCTTCTCAGGAGGGTCAGGCACGGTCACCATCTTAGGGATGGTATATAGGGAGTGTGGCATGCAGCGCACACACCTGAGCGTACACACCTTGGGGTAGCCTTGGGTTGCTGCTCAGTGGCCTGGGAACTGCAGCTGTGCAAAGCCCACCCACTGCTCTTTGCATTTCTTGGGTCTCTTTGCTTTCCGCTCCTATAATCTAGGCTGTAGCCATTGGTGTAGACTCTGGGTAAGATGGGGGCTGCTGGGAGCCATGGAGATTTTAGCTATGGTATTTATGGATTGGCTCAGAGGCCAAGTGTGGGGAATGCCCAGAGAGATCACATGGCCTCCACCAAATGTGCACTGTGAAAAAGAAATAATGTTTGCATGTCTTTTTCATCAGTACCTCAATCCCCTGTAAGACGCTCCAGGTTCCTGAGTCCTACTATGTGCATACTTGGGTTGACTTGGCATTCTTTTATCATGGCTTACAAAGGCATCATGATCAATCATAAGCAAGGAAGAGGGCAGGCTCTGGGTAAGAATTACAAGCACCATGTAGGCACCCATGTCTGCAGTCCAACCTTTGCCCGGCCTGCTCTGTTTTTTGGTTTTTTTTTTCCCCCAGTTCAGCAGGATCTAGTTTCTTCTTTCCCACCAGCAGGGTGTGTTTCCAGGGTGATTTGCCCAATAAATTAGAGCCACAGTGGACTGTGTACAGAGTAACCCCGGGAAAGTAGCTTCTGAAAGCCACAGGGTGGGCGTGGGAGGGCTTCCCAGCCAGCCCTGCAGTGGCTGATTATTTTTTTCTCCCTTAAAATAGAGTCGAGGTGTTTTTTGCTTTTGCTTTTGCCCAGTGCCAGGTGTGGCAGCTGTCCGGGAGATCTGCTCTAATGAGCTCTGCGGTTTCATCTGGGGAAGGACGTTTTCCCCACTCATTTTTAATACGGGGAGAGAAGACACTTATCCACCCCCCCCCCACTTACAGAGAGATGAATTTTAGCTTGCAGCCGCAGTGGGGGGAGGCCAGCAGGGAGCCAGGGGGTCAGGAGCAGTTGTGTCCAGCTACATAAACAGCAGCAATTAGTGGGTCCCTGCAAAAGACAGTCACGCGTGTGCTCTGTCTGGCATCTCTTTTCTCTGGGAATCCAAGCAACATTGAAATTAATTATGAAGGCAGCAGAGGATATTTTCTGCTTCCTGTTAAATAATTCTCACCCACACAGGGGCACGTTCCAGCCGGATGCATGTACACACAGGTTCTGGGGAGGAAGGCATGAAGTCAATTGATTTTTCAAAACTTGCCACCGGGTCAGTCGTGTTATTCATGCCAGTGTTCAGTCCTTTTCTACGGAGTTCTGGCTGCGGCTGGAGAGGCGGCGCCCCAAGCCCCTTGTCACTTTCCTGTTCTGGCCTCTTTATGGGGTGGGAAAGCTCTTTTGTTGATTTCATGCCGCATGGTCACCCAGATTCTATTGTGTGTAATGAAGTTTACAAGGGCACCACCATCAACTCCTTAGTTTGCTTAGGGGTCATAAGAAGCCTGGGGCGGGCGGGGTAAACAGCCCTAGCCTTTGCTTTAAGTCTAGGCTCAGAGGTTCAGTTTCTCCCGAGGCCTCCCGTTGTCCTGCAGATGGCTGTCTCCTTGCGTGTCCTTACATGGCCTCTTTTTGACTGTCCTGACAGGGATGACGATGTTGTAAAGAGACATCAGTGCCTCTCCTTTTGGTGAGCAGACAATTTCCACAATGGTTTCCTCCACACCGGCGTCTCCATGGGAGTCTTAGGCTGAGAAAAGGAAAGATCTGCAAGCCTGTGCCAGCCAGAGGGGAAGCTTGTCTCCCAGACAGAGACTATCTGACTATGTATCAGATCCCCTGCAGGAGAGACCCGGAGCTGAGACAGGGGTGGCCCACCTCGTGACCAGGACAGCTTTGCTAGGCATGTCTCTTGACTTGTATTTTAACCCAGTCCTCTTTCAGGACCTCCCAGATGGCCATGGAGGTCACTGGAACTCTTTATTTCTTCCCCTGTCTAACGTGGTCAAATTGATTAAGTCTCTTTTTTTGTGCTCTTTATGGTTCAATTGGCCTATTGAGGACACGGGGCTAGCTTGTTAGGGCTACCAGGACCCAGGCTGTGACCCTGACTGTAACATTATCTGTGCACACGACCAGTGTCTCCCTCTTATGAACTCATTAGCCCTCTCGGATTGAAGATCTACTCTTTTAATCTCGAGTTCCCACTGTAAGGCCCTTCTCCCAAATACAGTCACACTGGACACTCAGCCCATATATTACTCAAGGGACAGGTTCAACCTATATGAGTTTGAGTTTTCAGAATTTTATCCCTTTAACTGAGTGCACTTGGATTCATTCATTCATTCATTCATTCATTCACTTGAGTGCCTTCTGTGTGTGGCAGGATACTAAGAATATGGCAGGAAAGGAAGGGGCCACCTTCTTTCCTAGGCTCGTGTGGCTCTGTGAGAGCCACCGTCTTCAGTGAGTTCCAATGGCTTGCAGAGGTGATAAGCTCCTTGCAGGGTGGGAGGATAGGACAAAGGTAGGGGGCTCTGAGCCCACAGGTGGCCTCTCTAAGAGGAAACATTTGCTCAAAGTCTCCTGAGGTTTGAGAGTGAGCATCTGGTCAAGGCCTCTGGAGCAGTGTTCCTGTGTAGCCTGAGGAAAAGCAGGAGTCAGTCAGTGAGTATGGAGGCTGGGGGAGACAAGGACAGATAGGAGTGGTTGAGGTGGGGCTGTGCAGGCAACATTAGGACGTCGGTTCTTCTTCTTGGGAGAAGTGGGGAGTCTGTGAGTGTTCACATGGACTTGGTGCTCTTGAGAAGTAGCAGGTGACTCAGATAAGTCTGGGGTGTAGAAGAGTTACTTTGCTGAGATCTATCCATCCACTTATCCATCCATCCATCCATCCATCCATTTATTCATTTGTCCATCCATCCACCCACTAATCCAGAGTTAACTATTGATGAGGGAGGGGCTTTGGAGGGCACAAGGGGGACATGATGGAAATATTGAGGGTCTCTCTGGCATTGGGGGGATTCCTGGAGCTTCTATGTTAATGCTGGTGATATGAATTTTCTTGTGACCCATCCTCAAATCTCTCAACTACGCTTTCAGGAGTAAGATATTGAGCTTCAGGAAGGATGGCTGGGTCCACACTTGAACTTGGTAGTGGTCCCTAGTGTAACACTCATCCAGAGCTGATCTGTTCCTGCGTACCTGCTTTCTAGAATGAACATTTAACCTAAGTAAATAGCTGCTGTCCTGTTGGAAGTAGAGCCACAGAGCACACTCTTAATTGGGAAAGGGCTGGGATGGGGTCATCTTTCTGTCCATACTTCCTCTTTTCCCTTTTCACATCTCTAGTCGAGAGCATGTTTATTGAGCCTCTTTTCTATTATTGACACAGCTGGGCACTGGGGACATGGGGAGTGGTGCTATGTGTGAGCGCTAGAAATGGGTTTGAAGGAAAGGTTGAACTCTGAAGAAGGGTAGGATTGACCCCAGAGCCTGGGAGAGGTGGAGGTGGGAACATTGTGTACCTTAAAGGAGGCATCTTTATCCAAGTCCGGTGACTTATGGGGAAAGTATATCTGATTAAGTGGATTGTGGGTATATTGGTGGGGTTATAGCAGTTAATAGACTGTAGGAGACACTCAGGATGGGGTATTTCTTAGAGGGGGCTCTGTGACATTTTCATCACAGTCATTCACCAGCTGAGTCTGTATCCACAGGTTGCATCTACTATTCCCATATCCAACGATGCAGCAAAGGTGTTGTTCTGCTCTGTTAAAGCCTAGGAAGTTGGGAACTCAAATGCTATCTTTCCTCCAGAAAGTCATAGAGATGACCAAGAACATACTCGCTGCCTGTGGAGTATTGGTAGAATTTTGCATTCTTCAATCTACCCATCCACTATCCATCCATCCATCTATCTGCCTATCTGCCCACTCATTTACCTGCCTATCCACCCATCCACCATCCACCTATCCATCCATTTTCTCATCCATCCATCCATCTATCTATCACTTATCTGCCTATTTATCCATCTATCATCTTTCCACTATCCATCTGCCCATCTATCCATCTGCCCATCCATCATCCATCCATCCATCTGTCTGTCCATGTGCCCATCCATCCATCCATCTATCCATCACCCATCTGCCTATTTATCCATCTATCATCTGTCCACTATCCATCTGCCCATCTATCCATCTGCCCATCCATCATCCATCCATCCATCTGTCTGTCCATGTGCCCATCCATCCATCCATCCATCTATCCATCCATTCATCCATCTATCCATCACCCATCTGCCTATTTATCCATCTATCATCTGTCCACTATCCATCTGCCCATCTATCCATCTGCCCATCCATCATCCATCCATCCATCTGTCTGTCCATGTGCCCATCCATCCATCCATCCATCTATCCATCACCCATCTGCCTATTTATCCATCTATCATCTGTCCACTATCCATCTGCCCATCTATCCATCTACCCATCCATCTATCCATCCATCCATCTGTCTGTCCATGTGCCCACCCATCCATCCATCTATCCATCAATCCATTCATCTGCCCATCCATCATCCATCCATCCATCTGTCTGTCCATGTGCCCATCCATCCATCCATCCATCTATCCATCCATCAATCCATTCATCTGCCCATCCATCATCTATCCATCCATCTGCCCATAAACACTTTTTGTTACCCACAGCATCCTTTTATCCATGCTCACATTCCAGTCTTCCCCCATTCTTAGTTCTTGCTGACCCTAAGGACTTTATTAAGTGCTAGAAGGCCAAACACAATTTCTGCCCCTTTCCCTCTCTCTCTCTCCCTCTCCCTGTCCGTTCCCCTCTCCCTCTCCCTCTTCCCCCTCTCACTCTGAGTCCCTCTTTCCCTCTCTCCCTGTCCCTCCCTGACCTCTCTCTGTGTGTGGCATGGAAGTGTTGGGAGGAGAGTGTAACCTGAGTCTGAGAGTGGAGTAGGAGTTGGGAGTGAAGTGTGTGGGAGGAATTTCCAGGCCAGGGTGAGTGGGAACCAGAGCCGGAGACAAGGATGTGATCAGGGCAATATGACCCAGGTCAGTGTGGTGGTGAGGGGTGGAGGGAGGGAGACTTAGGAGGTGGATCTGGTAGGCCTTGATGATTAATGAGGGGTGGAGAGGTAGCGATGGGAGGGAGAGTGGAGAGAGTGGTGGAGGAGGCTGCCAGGTGGAACAGCCTGTGGATACACAGAGGTGTAGCCTGAAGATACACAGAGGTGACAGACGGTGCTGAGTGGCCTTTGGATGATCCACACCCAGATGGCTGCAAGCACATTACAGCTCATGAGAAGCAGACCAGCGCTGTCAGTCACAGTGTGTGGACATCATTAGACCCAGGGCAGCAGAGGACGGGGACATGCACCTCTCTTAGATGAGAAAAGTGATCTGAGATCCCAGGTCCAGAGACCTGAGGCTCCGGTGCGAGGGGAAGCAGGAGGTGCTACTGGGCTCGGGGACGAGGATGTGTGGTCCCAGAGAATTGGGACCCTGGATTAGGTCCCCAGTGGTACTAGGGACTGGAGGGGGACAGTTGCAGGGATGAGGTTTGGATTGCAAGGGATTCCTGCCTCCTGTTTTTTTTTTTTTTTTTTTAATCTTCTCTTGAGTAAAATACAAGAGCCATGACAGGAATCTGGCAGCTGTGCCGTCAAGGGTTCATTTGTCTCTCCAGCATCCTAGATGCAGGCGTTTGAACTCCTTCTCCGTTATTCAAATCCTCGAGGAAGGCTTGAGAGGCCCAAGCCCCCGGGTGGTACACAATCCGAAGTTCTGAAGTCTTGTGCCCAGCTTGGGTCCTGATGGTTGCCAGCGCTGAACCTGTGTTGCCGGCGGCAAGCAGGCTGAGGACAAGAGAGGGACTCTGAGAACTGCCTGGTGACTGAGCCCCAGGCCATTGTTCTTACTGTGGGGAACCCTGTAGTGACATGTTTGGTGGCCCATTTGTCTGCTCGGGCTCCATAACGGTATCCCATAGACTACGGAGCTTAAATGACACACATTTATTTTCTTGTGGTTCTAGAAGGTTAAGATTGGAAGTTCTGACAGGTTTCACCTCAGGCCTGTCTCTCTCTTTGTGGTGTCCTCCCATGGTTTTTTGTATATAACTAAGAAAGAGACAAAACTTGACCTTCTGTTCTCTGTTTTCATGCGGACCTGCGGTACTGGGTTAGCATCCCGCCCCTGTGGCCGGCCTTTACTTTTGATCTCTTCTTTCAAAGCCCTGTCTTCAATAATAACACTGGAGTTAAGGCCTCAGCGTTTGCACTTAAGGAACGACAATTTGTTTTATAAGAGTTAGTAATTTCAAACTGCTGCAAATAATCTGAACCTCTCCCTCCACACAAGCTTGAGAAACGTGATTCAGTCATGGTGTATAGTTGCTACCTGGAACAGTATCTGGCGAGCTTTAATGCCGAATGCCTGTTCATTAAAGCACAGAATATTAATTTCAGCTTAGCAGATAATATCCATTAAGAAACCAAAGTGCTCTGAGCAGAAAGCTTTTTGGGGCCCATTTCCACATTCAGAAGAAATCTAGTAGTTAGGGCTTCTATTCCCTGAGCAGTTAGACCCCCTTTATACATTATAATACAACGTGCTTTGAAGGCATGAACTCCTGGAAACCCAGCCCCCACTGTAAAATGTGTGTATGCTTCTCTGATGTTGAAAGGAGTCTATTTTTTCTTTCAGCCGCACAGAAGACTCATTTAATACCCTAGTTTCCTACTTAGGGAACCTATACATCGTTCTGGATCCGGCTTTCAGAAGGATGAGTTTTAAAGACTCTCCAGAATCAAGGGGAAAGGGACAACTTGAAAATGTTATTAACTCTGGTCCTGGGTAGACAGTCTCAACCAAGTCAATATTTAAAGACGAGAGAGACCAGGCTGGTAGACCACTGCCTTGGGACTGAGCAGCAGTAATACCATTGCAGGGAGTTCAAAACCCCGGGAGGAGGCTTGTGCTTCCTGTCTGAGGGCCACAAGTGTGGGTGTTGTTCCATTGGCTAACTGGAACCAAATGCATTCTCACTCTCTATAGGCCGAGCCTTCGAAAGGAATGGTGTGGGGATGTTGGCATAATACAAGGAGTTCTCACAAGGCGCAGGGCGCAGGACTAAGTGATCTGTGCACTGAGGAACCACCTGGCTTAGGAAGCTGTGGACTATTGCTGCATCCACATGTGACACTCCATACCATCTTAATACTAATATATTATCCCCTAAAATGTATGGGGGAGCCATTGGGTTTCCTCTCTGTCCCAGGTCCCGTTTCTCCTGGATACGGAACCCATGAGCGTCCTTTTCTTCTGCCTTGTTCTGGAGAACAACAGGGGCATTCCACGCAAGGCAACGCCTTCTCGTGCTCCTTTAGGTCTTCCTGCTTTAATAATTAATTTTATTAATCTCAAGGGACTTCCATCCTTCACGGTGCACTCATCTCATTATTTAAATAAGTTTCCGCTGTCTTGGGTCAGCTCTGGGTTTGTTTGGACAGGGAAACAGCATGGACAGTGGGGAGTTACAGTTTTGTGAGCCACACTCTTTCTTATGAGCACAGAAGCTGGTAATGAACCTGCTTGAACCTGCTTTCAGTTGCTGCACGTCAGACCTGTACACAGCTCTGCCACTAAGCATGCCGCGAATATGGGGCAACCTTTGCAAATAGAGTCAGTCCTCTTTTCATTTTTAAAATTTTAAAGTGGCTGTGTGGCCTGCAGATATGCCTGTGTACCACGTGTGGGCCTGGTGCCTGCAGAGGCCAGAAGAAGGTGTCCTATCCCCTGGGACTGGAGTAGCCCCAAGTGGGTTGTGATGTACTGTGTGGGTGCTGAGAATCAAACCGGGGGCCTCTGGAAGGGCAGTCAGCACTCTTAATCACAGAATCATCTCCTAGAGCTGAAGTAGACACTTTTGTAAAATTCTCAAAGCCTCACAACTCAGATCCTTGGTTTCAATCACCTCAGAGAACTTGTTCTCTTGATGTTCTCAGAGAGACATGTGGGCCTAGACTGTCCCCTATCCAACCTTCTCCATACTTAACACGGAAGAACTGAAACTCCCCATACCCCCCTAATTGGGAGTTCCTACACAGCATTGCCACGACGCTGACTCTCAGTGGCTTTGTAGCAATAATCTCAGACACCAGTGTCTTCTCTCCTACGGTGCTAAAGCTGCTTATTTTACAGATTTTTGGTGACATGTTTTTCCTCTAAAACTCTCTTGCCTAACACAGTTTTCTTTTTCAGGCAGAGACCAGCATCCACATTGGATGGAAAGGGTGTTATAGACATTTTGCTGCAGATTTTCTCTGATTTCCATCCTAGTAAACCCCCGGCCTCCCGGTGTTGATCAGTGATTGTGTTTCCCTTAATCCCCGTTCAGTTCCCACTTCAGTTGTTGTACACACAGTTGATTAAATGGTTCTGTGTAATCAGAATGGCGTCCCATGTTTAAGCGTTATCACTGTGGAGACAAAATGGAAATGAGGCTGCCTTTTTGACGATGGAGAGGAAGCTGAATAGGCAACCCTCTCTCCCTGAGGTAGCTTTAACCCTTCAGGATGTTCTCACAGGGCAGCTGGGTGACCAGAACAGGGAAATAAGATAGCGTATGCTGGTGACATATGGTGTTAGTTTCCTGGGCTGCTGTGACAAATTCCTGCCGACTTAGCCTGAAACAACGGGAAATTATTTTCTAGTATGTGAGATCCAAAGTCCAAAATCAACCTTATCGGTTCTAAATCAAGAAGACAACGGGACCACATTCCCTCTGGGACCCTTGGGGAGGGCTTGGCTTTGTTCTGCTCTCTGGTGGCTGTACTAGTCTCCTTCTTCATGGACCCGCCTTCTTCTTCTGTCTAATCTTTTTCGTCCTCTAAGGTCATCTGTGATGGTCTTTGGGATTCATTCCATTGACACAGGGGAATCCTCCCATCTCAAGACCATTATGCCCATGAAGACCCCTGTCTTTTTTTAAATGAAAGTAAGCTTTATTTCATTAAGTAATAAATACAAAGATGCGACGGTTTCAGTCGTTTTCTTCCAGATGTTGTGATGTGCTCACAGTAACCACAGAACCGAGATCTACAATCTCAGGATGGACATTTGCAGGGTGCTTGGTAGGTTGGGTAGATTGCTCTCGACCCCTGTCTTCATCAGACAACATTTGCAGGTTCTAGGGCTCTGAATAGAAACTAGTCTTTGCGACTCCAGTTTCCACACTATATTGTTACATTGGACCTCTGTGAGGCAGCTCATGGGTGGACGGGCTGAAGGGATGGTTCCAGGGGAAGTCCTGTGGTGCTCCCTGCAGTGAGTCATCCGAGGTGCTCCCTACTGTGAGTCATATTGTGGCTTCTTTCCCTTTCCAAGGAGTTGAGGGAGCTGGAGAGAGTTAGGAAATGTAGACATTTTTTGGCTTACATTGGTTCAGTTTAGGATTATTTGTCAAAGTGGATCTGCATTCAGTAAAAATGTATGCCTCGCCGTTTTGCATTTGGGTCCTTTCCTGAGTGGCAGTATGGAGTGCAGTACCCCTTCCGGTCAGCGGTGGTGGGCATGACCATCCATTTTGACATCCTGCTGTACTCCCAAGCCAGGAGGGATGGCGTATTAGGGCGTGCTGTGTATATTCTATGCAGGGTTTTGGGGCTACCTTGGGTTTTTACCCAAGGGTAAATACAAAGAGGAGTCTGTGATGGTGAGTGTTAGCTGTCAACTTGACAGGATCCAGAGTCGCCGGAGAGACTGGCCTCTGACCTTGCCTGTGGGGGAGCATATGAGCTGTCAGGGGTTGCTGGGATTACAGGGAAGGAAAGGAGAGAGCAGGGTGCAGGAATAGGGCAGCTTGGCCTGGGACTAGCAAGGAAGATGGTCATGGAGCCTGGAAACGTACTCTTAAAAGCTTGTATCACGTAAAGATACCCCTCCCCATCCTCTGGGAAGTTATTAGTGACACGTGGTGTGGCTGCTGTAATGAGGTCTCACAGTTCTGGGCACCGGCAGTCTGATGTCAAAGCACCGGCAAAGTCTTCTGTCTCTCCCAAGGAAGCCCCTCTGTTCCTCTCTCCTGGTTTCTAGCAGTCATTCATGTTCCTTGGCTTGTGGCCCCATCTCTCTAAAACCCACCTCCTTCAGGCCTTCTCTGCTGAGCCATGCACCAGTTTCTCTCTGCCTTCACTGCAAATGAACGCTTCGCAGGGTGTGTAGGTGCACGCTGGTACCTCAGGCTAATCTCCTCATATCCCTTAACCATGTCTACAGAGTTTCTTTTCCAAAACAAAGTCACATTGATATGATTCAGGGATTAGCACTTAATGTCTTTGGATGGTCATTATTCAGCCCAGGATAAGCAGTCAATGAGTGAAATAAATTATCTCAACAGTAACCGCACGCTGCTTTCTTTTTTTAAGGTCATATTTTTGCTAGCTTTTAAGACTACCGTTTACATGCGGCACTTTCAAGACTTCATTGCCAAAGGGCTTTAAAACACTCGACAGAGTCAAGCAGAGGCAGCACTCAGCTGTGGCTTTTCAGCATCCTCCCATCCCTCCAAAAGATAGATCTGTCTGTCTGTCTGTCTGACATACAAATATGTACATGCATACAAATATGTACTTGCATATATGATTTGCATAGGGTGTACATGTATGTACGGGTGCCTGTATATGTGTGCATATTTGCATGGAGACCACAGTCAACCCCTGCCGTCATTCTTTAGATCTTAACCCCTTTGGTTTTTGAGACAAGGTCTCTTAGCTGCCTTGGTCCCCAGGTTGGCAAGCGTGAGTAGCTAGAGATCCCCAGGGAGCCGTGGGTGGCCTCTCGCTTCCCTGTTGATGGGATTACAAGCATGCACCACCATGCCTGGCTCCCCCCCACCCTACCCACAAGGGTTCTGGAGATTGAACCCAGGTCCTCAGTTTACAAAGCAAATGCCATTTCTCCAGTCCCAGAAACACACACACACACACACATACACATACACACACACACACACACACACACACGCATGCACACACGCACGCACGCATGCACACACACACACACACACACACGCACGCATACACACACACACACACACACACACACGCACGCACACACACACGCACAAGCCAGGAAGAAGTACACTTGATAAGGCTGTGATGTTAACATCTAGCGTGAGTTTTAGATGAGCCATAGCCAGGGTGTAACTTCTGCCCCAGTGGGCTGCAAGCCCTGGCCTGGGAGGTAAGAATGGGACCGGAAGGTGACCTGCTGTGACAGAGAGCTGAGCAAGCCTCCTCCAGGGTGTCTTCCTCTTGCTGATTGCCTGTGGCCCTTGGTTTATTCTTCACATCTCTGGATAAAGGGTTTGGAATTCCCTCTTAGGAGGAAGCTGGCTCTCAGGAAGCCGTACTAGACTCGAGGGTCCTCAGCCCTCTCGGTGGTTAGTAGCCTCTCAGCCACTACTGTTTATAACTTAGGGCGAGGTGCAGTGGGAACAGGCCTTACCTTCATTAGCAGTGGGCATCTTAACATCTGACGGAGCCTCAGTTTGCTGGATGTGAATAAAGGAGCTTTGGGTGGCTCTTTGTAGCCCTCTCTTGAGTTGGTCTGTCAGGGTTCAGGGACATGAATGGCAGGGAGGGTGGCTGAGGGACTTAGGATGTTGGGGACCCGTCTCTGACCACACACGTTAGAGACAGGCTGTATCCCTGGGTAGTTCATGGCGGGGCCAATGACAGAATGTGAGTGAACCCTAAAACATTTCACTCAGAAACCAGCACTACAGCCCCCTGCACCCAATTTCTAGGTGGAGTGTAGACTGAATTCAGGGGAGGCCTGGACAAAGATCATGAAGTTGGAAGCGCTTTGATACCATAGGCCAGGCTGTGTGCTAATGGCCAGAATTTGGCTAATTTAAATTAGTCTTTGGCTTGTGCTTTTCCTCATTTTCTTTTTATTAATAGTATCTTTGTAGCTCAATCAAGGTTTAACTGACAGCTGCAATGTGTATGTGTTTATTTCGTGCAGTGTGCTGTTTTGATACGTGCGGATACTGTGAAATGATTTCCACCCTCAGGTTCATTAACATCCCATCACCCGACGAGCAGGTCCAGTGTGGCAAATGTGTGGAAGTCCACAGTGCATTTCCACTAACCACAGCCACTTTGAGGTTTGTGAGGTCTCAGGTTTGAATTATCGGGAGCTACGTCCAGAAGCTACTATCCGAGCCTCTCACTACAAGCCTCCCGATTTGCTTGCGGACTTACCTTGCACTTATATGTAGTACTGCTCTGATGTGACGTTGTGCTGGGTACAGAGGAGTGACGGGGAGGCTCCTGGGTTTCTGCTGCAACCAGGGGCTCCGAGCTCTATTCTAGAGTCACCTTCAGAGGTGGCAGTTCTGGGCACAAGGGAGGCAGCGCGTCAGTGAGCTGAGAGGAAGGACAGACAAGGAGATGGAAGGATGAAACTCTCTGAAGGAAAAGAAAGAGCAGAGAGTAGTGCAGACATGCATGGATAGAATCCTCCTTCCTGTCTGTCTTCCTTCCCATGTTTAGGACAAAGACATGTGGAAGTCTATGGGGGATTGACATGTGAGGCTGGATCTCAACAGTGGGGTGAGAACTCACCTGAAAGGTGATTTGCCAGGACAAGGAGCCACCCCTGGAGGCCAGAGACAGTCTGACCTGGATCACGCAGGTCGCAGAACCTCAGAACTGAGGCCGAGGGAGCTGTATCTGTGGGCGGTCCCTCCCCAGGTTCTCTAACTGCCTAGAACTGAGATGGGGGTACAGTGTAGCCGTTCCTGAAGTGTGTGTGTGCACGCGCGCGCGAGGGCTCAGGGTCACGTGAAGGAAGGCAGCGGGTCCTATGAGCAAGTGGCAGAGTCCTCAGTTCCAGAAGAAACGGGTGTCTCATCTCTGTATCCTCCCTACGGGAGATAAGTTTGACGAGTTGTCCAGGTTCAGGTTTGCTTAAGTTAATCTTATTTTTCTTCTTTCATCAAGAACATTTTTCTTCTGATGTTCCGGTTTGTCGTTTGTTTGTTTTCATTTGATGCTGTTGGACGGCTTCGTTGATTTTATTCATGGTGTTGGGATGGAATGCCTGGCCTCGCACATCTCAGCGTCTTAGGCAGGAGCTGTGTAGCTCAGCGAGTCCCAGCTCCTAAGCTGCCCTGGGGAGAGAGCTTTGTCTGGGGTGTCTGATAACAGCCGCACTTTCCATTTCACCTTAGGTAGCCATCAAGGTCATCGATAAGAAAAGAGCCAAAAAAGACACCTACGTTACCAAAAACCTGCGTCGAGAGGGGCAGATCCAGCAGATGATCCGACACCCCAACATCACACAGCTCCTGGACATCCTGGAGACAGAGAATAGCTACTACCTGGTCATGGAGCTGTGCCCCGGGGGTAACCTCATGCACAAGATCTACGAGAAGAAGCGGCTGGATGAAGCAGAGGCCCGCAGATACATCCGGCAACTCATCTCTGCGGTGGAGCACCTGCACCGTGTCGGGGTGGTCCACAGGTGAGAGCCAGGCACGCCCAAACCCCTCAGTCTGCACTGAGCAGACACCCTGAGCAAGGGCTTAACAATTGTGACTCCATTTACAACTTCAAGGTTTCGTTCTGTGAGTCAGATGGGGATTCATCCCTCTGAACTCAGTCTCTTCATCTGTGAAATGGGAGTGAAGGTACATGTCTCTCTGGTGAGCTAGTGTCAGGCAAGAACACTAAAGGTGCTTGGCTTGGAGTAAATGCCGGGCAAGTGTTCCCTGTTCTTATCATTTCCAAAGGAAGTTGTCTTAGCGTCACTTCCTGTTGCTGTAATAAAATGCCATGGCAACTTAAAGGAGAAAGGCTCAAATTTTTAGGATATATTTTGTCACTATGAAGCCATCAAAGATGGCAGGAGCTCGAAGTAGCTAATACTCCGTTCACAGTGGAGAGCAGTGAGTGCTTGTAGGGTAGTGGTTAGCTCCCCCTACACACTTAGCACTCACAGAGCCTAGGGAATGGAAACGACCACAGTGGGCGGGGTCTTCCCAGTACTCAGGACATCCCTCGTTGAGACTTTACTCAGAGGGTTCTAGATCGTGTCAGGTTGACAAATAAAGACAAAATGCATTGCATCATGTGTGAACATTTCAAAGAATAAACAAAAGTGCTGTTTAAAAACAAATAGTAAGTGTGCAGAGCAAAACAAAAAAAAAACGGAACCACAGAACAAGGGTTGCGCTACCCAGGTGCCTCGCAGTGGGTGAGGTGGCCGCGTGCGTTGCTTTCGCTCAGTGATTTCATTGTGCGCCATCTGATGGTAGCTGCTCTGTAAATGCTTTGTTCCGCTGAGAGGACTCACCATTCGGATTGTAAACTTGTCCTTAAAATGAGGGGTGTTTCCTGGAAACCTAACAAACCTCGTGATAATAATGAAGATGAGGCTTGCATACACCAGCCCATTCTTTTGGGAGGGAGGTGGGGAGGGAGTAGATGGAGAGTCACAGCAGAGTTGGTGTTGCTGGTGTGCAAGTCTTTGTACAAAAACAGGCTTAAACTGGATTCCCATTCCCCATCTCTTCAAGAGAATACTGAGTGCTTGCGGCCCCGGCAGAGTTCCCAGGTTTGGTTCTCAGCACCCATATGGGGGGAGGAGGAGGCTTACATTACCTGCAACCTCAGCTCCAGAGGACCTGATACCCTCTGCAGCTTCTAGAGACATGGAACTCACACACACACACACACACACACATCCTCCTCCACATCGCCTCCCACACATACACGCATGTGCATTATTAAAAATAAAATCTTTGCCGGGCGGTGGTGGCGCACGCCTGTAATCCCAGCACTTGGGAGGCAGAGGCAGGCGGATTTCTGAGTTCGAGGCCAGCCTGGTCTACAGAGTGAGTTCCAGGACAGCCCGGGCTACACAGAGAAACCCTGTCTCAAAAAAACCCAAATCCAAAAAAAAAAAAAAAAATCTTAAAAGAGTGCTGGGAGTGGTGCCACACAGAAGGCAGGCAGGTAAATCTCTGGGAATTGAGGCCAGCCTGATTCACACTCTGAGTTCCAGGCCAGCCGGGAATGCAGTGAGACCTTGTCTCAAAAGGAAAAACAAAAATAAAAATGAACAAACAAAAACACAAAACAAAACAAGAGACAGAGAGAGAGAAAGAGAGAACTTCTCTAATACATGTCTTGGTGTTATTTTATTATTATTATTATTTTATGGAGTTGTAAGTAATTCCTATGTTGTTGAGAAAAATTGAAAATCATTTAACTCTCATTTTAAAAAGCAAAATCAAGGGGTAAAATGTGCATGTATATATATTTTACATGCACACACATGCCTTTAAATGCATGTTTAGACACTGTAAAACTGAGATGTGAAGTTCACAATATAAAACTCACATTTTACTTATATTACGTGTATTCAGTGTCCTGCAACCATCCCTACATCCTATTTTAGATTCATTCTTTTTTAATTAAACTAATGAAATTTATTTTAAAATATAAAACTCAGTATTGACATTTTTTAAGTCATCAAAATAATTTATAATAGTTAAATGCCTCTTAAATATACAAGATATCTTCTGAAGCTAAAAGTAATATACACTCAGCCAGTTTTAAAAATCTATTTGGAATATTAAACATGATGGAAGTAGAAAAAAAACCTCTTATGAAGTCCTCTATGAAAGGATATTGCGACAAGTTCTAGATTAGACAGAAATCACTCCATCTCCAAGGGAGAATATGGAGTTTCATAGAATGAATTGGGTAGTGTTCCTTCTGTTTCTATTTTGTGGAATAGTTTGAAGATTATTGGTATTAGTTCTTCTTTGAAAGTCTGATATAATTCTATGCTAAACCCATCTGGTCCTGTGCTTTTTCTTTGGTTGGGAGACTTAATGACTGCTTCTATTTCTTTAGGGGTTATGGGACTATTTAGATTGTTTATCTGATGGTATCTGATACCTGTCTAGAAAACTGTCCATTTCATCCAGATTTTCAGTTGTGCTGAGTATAGGCTTTTGTAGTTGGATCTGATGATTTTTTGGATTTCCTCAGTATCTGTTGTTATGTCTCCCTTTTCATTTCTGATTTTGTTAATTTGGATACGGTCTCTGTACCCTCTGATTAGTCTGGCTAAGGGTTTATCTATCTTGTTGATTTTCTTTGTTGTTCTTTTTGTTTTTACTTGGTTGCTATCAGCCCTGAGTTTGATGATTTCCTGCCATCTACTCCTTTTGGGTGTATTTGCTTCTTTTTGTTCTAGAGCTTTCAGGTGTACTGTTAAGCTGCTAGTGTGTACTCTCTCCAATTTCTTTTTGGAGACACTCAGAGTTATGAGTTTTCCTCTTAGCACTGTTTTCCTTGTGTCCCATTAGTTTGGGTATGCTGTGCCTTCATTTTCATTAAATTCTAAAGTCTTTAATTTCTTTATTTCTTTCTTGACCAAGTTTCATTGAGTAGGGCATTGTTCAGTTTCCATGTGTATGTGGGCTTCCTATTGTTTTTGTTGTTATTGAAGACCAGCCTTAGTCCATGGTAATCTGATTGAATGCATGGGATTATTTAAATCTTCTTGTATCTGTTGAGGCCCGTTCTGTGACAGATTATACGGTCAGTTTTAGAGAAGGTACCATGAGGTACTGAGAAGAAGGTATATATATTTGTTTTAGGATGTAATAGTTTCTAGATATCTGTTAAATCCATTTGGTCCATAACTTCTGTTAGTTTTACTGTGTCTCTGTTTAGTTTGTGTTTCCCTGATCTGTGCATTGATGAGAGTCGGGTGTTGAAGTCTCCCACTATTATTGTGTGAGGTACAATGTGTGCTTTGAGCTTTAGTAAAGTTTCTTTTATGAATGTGGGTGCCCGTGCATTTGGAGCATAGATGTTCAGAACTAAGAGTTCATCTCAGTAGATTTTTCCCTTGATGAGTATGAAGTGTTCTTCCTTATCTTCTTTGATAACTTTTGTGTGAAAGTCAATTTTATTCAATATTAGAATGGCAACTAGTGCTTGTTTCTTGGGAACATTTGCTTGGAAGATTGTTTTCCAGCCTTTTACTCTGAGGTAGTGTCTGTCTTTGACACTGAGGTGTGTTTTCTGTATGCAGCAAAATGCTGGGTCCTGTTTACTTATCCAGTCTGATAGTCTATGTCTTTTTATTGGGGAATTGAGTCCATTGATGTTAAGAGATATTAAGGAATAGTGATTGTTGCTTCCTGTTATTTTTGTTGTTAGAGTAGTATTATGTTTGTGTGCCTATCTTCTTTTGGCTTTGTTGGAAGATTACTTTGTTGCTTTTTCTAGGGTGTAGTTTCCCTTCTTGTGTTGGAGTTTTCTATCTATTATCCTTTGTAGGGCTGGATTTGTGGAGAGATATTGTGTAAATTTTGTTTTGTCATGGAATATCTTGGTTTCTCCATCTATGATAATTGAAAGTTTTGTTGGGTATAGTAGCCTGGGCTGGCATTTGTGTTCTTTTAGGGTCTGCATGAGATCTGCCCAGGATCCTTCTAACTTTCATAGTCTCTGGTGAGAAGTCTGGTGGAATTCTGATAGGTCTGCTTTTATATGTTACTCGAACTTTCCCCCCAGTTGTTCTTGGTTCCTTGGTCCCTGATGGCTCTAGGAGGGTCCCTCTTGGGGCAAGAATTTGAAGAGAAGTGGTGGTCTTACCTGTGCTCCCAGGTGCATCTACAGCCCTAGGAGTCCAGCTCTCTCCAGGCAGATTTGAGGATGGAGAGCTGTGGCACAGGATCAGCTCCAGGTGCAGATGGAAACCAGAAGGATCCTGCCCCGATCCTGTCCCGGGCTGCTCCTCTGTTCCTATGTCATGAGGGCTCCACGTGGGTCCCTCTGAGTTGAAGTTGTGGTCTTTCCTGTGCTTACAGGCGTGTCTGCACTCCTGGAGACCAGCTCTCTCTCAGCGGTAATTGGGTATGGTGCACTGTGACATAGGATCAGCTCTGGGCACTGTGACCCAGGATCAGCTCTAGGAGCAGACAGAAACTCTTAGATTTGTTCTTATTCCTCACTTGTTCCTGTGACAGCCATTTAGCCTTCTTCCTCCCGCCACCTCTTGCTATTTATCCACTGTCTGTCTCTGTGCCTATTCTAGATATTTCACAGCAATGGAGCCATAAATTCATGGTCTTTTGTTGTTGGCTTCTTACACAACCTAGCTTTTCAGACTCCTCCATGTCAGAGCTTGTTTTAGTTTTCTTTTTCTCTTCACAGGTTAAGTAATATTTCAGTGTATGGATATACCACAGTCTATCATTGTCTTTATATGCTAATGGACATTTTGGTTGCTTCCACTTTGGGGCCATTGTGAATAATGCTCTGATGAGTCTTCCTAGTGGAGTTTTCTGTAGCCATGTGTTTCCGTGTCTGCTGCTTCTAGAGAGTTCTGCTACACAGGGAGTTACTGGTCAAGTGTCCTTTCTTTGCAGAAACATGCATTCTCTTAACGTTCATCCTGAGTGCCTCCTCTTATGTTCTGAAAGTCATTCCTGTCCGACCAGTGAAGGACTTTACTTAATAAACTCTAGCCCGTCCACTTCTCAGGCTGACAGGGCACTGTCCTCCCAGGGAGATTGGCACCGTGGGATGCCCTGCTCTGTGGTGTCTGAACCCAGGGTTACTGCAAGGACGTCCTGTTGCTTATGGCTTTTGTGGGCAGACTGGAGCTCACCACCGCCCAGTCCGATCACTTCCTGCTGAGGTGAGAATCTACTCCATCACACAGCCTTAGTCACACACTATCAGGCAGCCGTGCGTTGTTAGAACTCTTTACTTTTGGTCAATAAGGAAGGGAAGGCGTAACTTTGCAGTGTGTGACACCATTTTCGGCTTGTGTGTCCTGCTGTGTCATCCCCTGTCTGTATAAGGAAATGAGGTCAGAATGGTGCCCGGTTCCTTCTTGGTTTGACAGGGGGCAGAGCCATCATGACGGAATCAGCTTGGATTACAGACTCCACAGGTCACAGCGGGTGCAAGCGGCTGAGTGTTCCACGGGACTTGGTGTTTTTTCCCAGGGTTCCATGCTATCGCAAATAAGACAAGTGACAAGTGACAAGCTTCTCAGGATCAGAGGACAACAAAGGAAGCTCCAGCAAGTCCTGTGAGGTGCTCAAGGGTCTCCCGCGCAGGAAACGCTCAACAGCCCCTCTGAAGCAATTTTAACAAAATCCAATCCCTCAGTGCAATTACTGTCAGAATGTTAAAGGGAGGAATTTAATAATGTTTTGATAGCAGAGACAGGATGCTTTAAAAAAAACAAACTCTCATCTGTAGCTTTCTCCTTCTTCCTCTCTCTCCTTAGAAATAGCTTTATAATCCAATACTGGTGAGGGAGAGGGCAGAAAGATAGACAGACAACTATAGCTAGCTTTCCTCTCTGGAAGTCAGTGTGTGTGTGTGTGCGCGCGCGTGTGTGTGTGTGTGTGTGTGTGTGTGTGTGTGAGAGAGAGAGAGAGAGAGAGAGAGAAAGAGAGAGAGAAAGAGAGAGAGAATATGTGCATGTGTTTGGGTGTGTGAGAGAGAGTATGTTCATCTATGTATGTGTGAGAGAGCATGTGCATGTGTGTGTGTGAGAGAGCATGTGCATTTGGGTGTGAGAGAGCATGTATGTGTGTGTAAGAGAGAGAGCATGTGCATGTGTATGTGTGTGTGAGAGAGCATGTGTGTATGTGTGTGTGAGAGCATCTGCATGTGTATGAGAGAGCATGTGCATGTGTGTGTGTGTAAGAGAGAGAGCATGTGCATATGTTTGTGTGTATAAGAGAGCATGTACATGTGTATGTGTGTGAGAGCATGTGCATGTGTTTGTGAGAGAGCATGTGCATGTGTATGTGTGTGTGATAGCATGTGCATGTGTTTGTGTGTGTGTGAGAGCATGTGTATGTATGTGTGAGAGCATGTGTATGTGTTTGTGTGTGTGAGAGCATCTGTATGTGTGTGAGAGAGCATGTGCATGTGTGTGTAAGAGAGAGAGCATGTGCATGTGTTTGTGTGTGTGTGAGAGCATGTGCATATGTATGTGTGTGAGAGAGCATGTGCATGTGTTTGTGTGTATGTGAGAGCATGTGCATGTGTATGTGTGTGTAAGCATGTGCATGTGTTTGTGTATGAGAGAGAGCATGTGCATGTGTTTGTGTGTGTGAGAGCATGTGCATGTGTGTGAGAGCATGTGCATGTGTTTGTGTGTGTGTGAGAGCATGTGTATGTATGTGTGAGAGCATGTGCATGTGTGTATGTTGTGAGAGAGCATGTGCATGTGTGTGTGTAAGACAGAGAGCATGTACATGTGTTTGTGTGTGTATGAGAGCATGTGCATGTGTATGTGTGTGAGAGAGCATGTGCAAGTGTATGTATGTGAGAGCATGTGCATGTGTGTGTGAGAGCATATGCATGTGTGTGAGAGAGCATGTGCATATGTGTGTGTAAGAGAGAGCATGTGCATGTGTATGTGTGTGAGAGCATGTGCATATGTGTGAGAGAGCATGTGCATGTGTGTGTGTAAGAGAGAGAGCATGTACATGTGTTTGTGTGTGTGTGAGAGCATGTGCATGTGTATGTGTGTGAGAGAGCATGTGCATGTGTTTGTGTGTGTGTGAGAGAGCATGTGCATGTGTGTGTGTAAGAGAGCGAGCATGTGCAAGTGTATGTATGTGAGAGCATGTGTATGTGTGTGTGTGAGAGCATGTGCATGTGTGTGAGAGAGCATGTGCATATGTGTGTGTAAGAGAGAGCATGTGCATGTGTATGTGTGTGAGAGCATGTGCAATGTGTGAGAGAACATGTGCATGTGTGTGTGTAAGAGAGCATGTGCATGTGTGTGTGAGAGAGAGGGCATGTGCATGTGTTTGTGTGTGAGAGAACATCTGCATGTGTTTGTGTGTGTGAGAACATGTGTGTGTATGTGTGAGAGCATATGCATGTGTGTGTGTGAGAGCATGTGCATGTGTGTGTGAGAGAGCATGTGCATGTGTTTGTGTGTGTGTGAGAGCATGTGCATATGTATATGTGTGTGTAAGAGAGAGAGCATGTGTAAGTGTATGTGTGTGAGAGCATGTGCATGTGTGTGTGTGAGAGCATGTGCATGTGTGTGTGTGAGAGCATGTGCATGTGTGTGAGAGAGAGAGCATCTGCATGTGTTTGTGTGTGTGAGAGAGCATCTGCATGTGTTTGTGTGTGTGAGAACATGTGTGTGTATGTGTGAGAGCATCTGCATGTGTGTGTGAGAGCATGTGCATGTGTGTGTGAGAGCATGTGCATGTGTTTGTGTGTGTGAGAGAGCATGTGCATGTGTGTGTGTAAGAGAGAGCATATGCATGTGTGTGTGTGTAAGAGAGAAAGCATGTGTATGTGTATGTGTGAGAGCATCTGCATGTGTGTGTGAGAGAGCATGTGCATGTGTTTGTGTGTGTGAGAGAGCATGTGCATGTGTTTGTGTGTGTGTGAGAGCATCTGCATGTGTGTGTGTGAGAGGATGTGTGTGTATGTGTGAGAGCATCTGCATGTGTTTGTGAGCATGTGTGTCCCTGTGTGCACATGCGTGTGTAGGTCAGAGTTGGCAGTGGCTCTTTTTCACCTGCCTTTCCATCTTAATTTTGAGACCGTCTCTCACTCAGCCTTGAATTTACTGATAAGGTTGGATCGTTCGGCCTCTGTTTCTTCTGCAGTGCCGTGATTACAGGCGTGCACCTCTGTGCCTGGCTTTATGTGGGTCCTGGGAGCCTGAACTCAGATCCTCATGCATTTATAGCAAGCATGCTAGTAACCAAGCTATTTCCGCAGACCCCTGGAAGTCATGTGAGAAGGTGTCACCCTGCACGGACGTGTGGGATGGGTTGTTGAGGCAACCATTAAAATATTTCTTATCCTATATTCACAGGTGGCTTTTATTCAAATGTCTTGGCTTTCAAAAACTCCACAGAGCCAACTTTTAATTTTTTTCTTTTATTTAGGGGCCATTGGCATATTTTTGCCTGTCATTTCTTTGGTCCCCCTTTTACCCTAGTGGTGGAGAATTCTCTTTTTCATGTGCTTGTGGGGGAGTAAAGTTCATAAATTATTCTGAGGTTAGAATTTTCAAACGAACGAGAGAAGTTAGCATTTCAGAGAAGGCTCGGAGTCTCTGGTGGAAAGACTTGTGAGCGAATAGATTGAAGCGTCGGGAGGGAGGAACGCCGCTGGCGGTGCAGATGCTGGGCTCCTGGTCCTCCTGCTGCAGCGTGCTGTAATCTCTCTCGGAGTTCTGAAGATTCAGACTGGACCCTCATACTGTGCTGCAGCCGCGGAGACGTGACCCAGCCCCCAGCTTGTTTTCTTCCTCTCCTCTAAAATGCAATCCCAGCGGGAAGCCACCATCAGACAGTTTGCCTGTTGTACACAGAGCTTGACTCTTCACCTGAGCCCTGAGAACGCTGTGAGACTCATCTGCTCATTCGGAGTAACAGATTCCAATCAAAGTCTATAGACGCGGCATTCCAGAGCAGTACCACAACGCCTGTCCCTAAACAGGAGACCAGCCACAGGCCTGCGGGACCAGAAGAAAGGGCTCGGTGATCAAAGGAGAACTGCGACCGGAGCTTAGACAAGCGTTAGCCCCTCCCTGCCCAGGGCCTTGACCCTCCTCATTCATCAACAGCGGGAGAGGTGTCCCCCCCACCGAGGGGGAAGGCAGTGAGAAAGAGAGGCCCTTTGTTCTCCTGAGGTTGACAAGAGGCAGGCACCACCTGGGCAGGTTGCGTAAATCCTTTTAACTTTTGGGAGTTGTTTCTCAGCAGAGGAAAAGGGTAGGCAGGTGAGAGGTGGAATTCTGTCTGCTCCCATCCGGGAACTGCAGGGGATCCCAGGGCCTTCTGTGGGGAGCCAAGGTTGTGTGTGTATAGTTGGGTTTGAAAAAACAGTCGCAAACGTTCTTGCCACAACTGCAGTCTATGCCCTCTGTAGATTGACGTGCACGCTCAGCAGCCTGGACTCAGATTCTCCAGGCCACCTCTCTCTATACCGTCTCACTGCTTAGAGATGATGGTGGGCGGGGCCTCAGAGCATGGTAGGCGGGGCCTCAGAGCATGGTGGGCGGGGCCTCAGACTTCCTTTGTCTTTTCCTGTCCGCTCTCTAAAGGTGTCGATTGGATCATCCACTGTGTGAGATTCTGCCGGTTGACCTGTATCCCATGTTCTGAGCAAACTGCTCCACAGGGCTGAGTTTGCAGGAGTGTTAGTCCCAGTCCATGATGACCACCGGTTGATCATGTCCACCACTGTCCTTAGATGGTTGCTGTCTCCGCAGTCTTTCTCTGTTCCCAAGTCAAGTTAATCCTCTGGGAAGCCCTTCGGGCCTGCACCGAGGTCACATGCACGCAAAGCACCTGCCTCTTCCCGCACTCGTGGCCCTGGGTTCCGTTTGCCTGGTCTCTGTCGTCTGCCAGGCTATGGCTCAGACCTGAACTCCAAGACATCCATCGGATGTCGTCCCAGGGGTCTGGGAAGGACAATGGAATGAATTCAACTAGTGTCAGCTTTCTTTATGGGAATGGAACGTTTAGGGGAGCAGTCCCAGGTTCTTTCTGGAATATTCCTGTCTTAGTCAGGGTTTCTATTCCTGCACAAACATCATGACCAAGAAGCAAGTTGGGGAGGAAAGGGTTTATTGAGCTTACACTTCCACATTGCTGTTCATCACTAAAGGAAGTCAGGACTGGAACTCAAGCAGGAGCTGATGCAGAGGCCATGGAGGGATGTTTCTTACTGGCTTGCTTCCCCTGGCTTGCTCAGCCTGCTCTCTTATAGAACCCAAGAGCACCAGCCCAGAGTTGGTACCACCCACAAGGGGCCCTCCCTCCTGATCACTAATTGAGAAAATGCCTCACCGTTGGATTTCATGGAGGCATTTCCCCAACTGAAACTCCTTTCTCTGTGATAACTCCAGCCTGCGTCAAGTTGACACTCAAAACCAGCCAGTACAATTCCATAGTCTCCCCAGGATTTCAGGGGGGGGGGATTTTCTTGGTTTATTTAGTGTGGAGTTATTTACTTTATTTTATTGATCTTTATTATTATTATTATTAGCTGATTAGCAACTTGCTTGTGGAACATTAGAGGAAATAAAATTTTCACTCAAAATAAATAGATCAAGTTTAACAGATTGTACCTGTGCCGCCATGCTGTAAGCAACCAAATTTACAAATCCCTTGGTCTTAGTGCCCGTGCTTCTAAAGGTAAGACCTAACCATAAAGACTGAAGGTCACTACAAAGTGCCTGTTGCCTCGGGGAGCTGGGAGCTTCTCTCACTCTTAGTCTCAGCTTAGAACTGAAATACACCTGAGGCTGTCCCCACAGACTTTACCTTGCCTGAGGTTGGTCTAGCCTCACCGGATCACATCCCTCTGACATTGTTTGAGAGGGTTATGCCCTTTATACTGATCATTCATGCCAAATAGTTTGTCTGTTGTCTTTTCTTCCACATTGTTTTGTGTGTGTGTGTGTGTGTTTGTGTGTGTGTATAGGTGAGAAGGTAGGCATGTGCCCTGCTCAAAATCCCCAAATCTTCAAGATGACCCATGCAATATTAGAATCTTTACCATGACTATCTACTCCAGCTTCTGTTTTTTATAACTGGTATGGCTAGAGTCCTCCGAAGTGCTTGCTCCCTCAGGACTGCCATATTCCTGACTCCTCTAACAGCCTTGACTAATGGTCTCTCAGAGTTGCAGGCAGTTGTGAGGCTCCTCACATGGGTGCTGGGAACCGATCACGGTCCTCTGCAAGCGTAGCGTGTGGTCTTCACCTCTGGGCTGTCTCTCCAGCCCTGAAGGATGCTGTTTATCTTTTGTTTTGTTTTAGAGGAAGAATAAAAAGCTCAGCGGCTGGAATCCCTGGCTTGGCAATGGGCCAGGGAGAGCGTGTGGGGCCCTTCCCTGCCTCAGTCATTTTTGAGACCATCGAGTTTGTTGCCTGTCTGCCCAGCCCCCAGCTCTGGGGAGGTGCTGCTCTTCCAGGCCCCAGCTCTGGGGAGGTGCTGCTCTTCCGGTCTCAGGTTCCCCTCACTGCCCTTGAATTCTGGCTGCTGCATCAGCACATTGCACTGCTACTCTTCTCCTTCATTTAGGTCTCATCTCTGAGCAGCCCCCGGCCTTTCTCCTGAATTCCTACCACTCAGTATAGGCCTTGACTTTGTTATAGGCTCATTCTGCTGAGGGTCAGGACAGAGATCTTTCTTTCTTCTTATCCCAGGATCTTGGAACCATCTCTCTCTCTCTCTTTCTTTCCTTCCTTCCTTCTTTCTCTCTCTCTCTCTCTCTCTCTCTCTCTCTTTCTTCCTTTCTTCCTTCCTTCCTTCCTTTCTTTCTTTCTTTCTTTCTTTCTTTCTTTCTTTCTTTCTTTCTTTCTTTCTTTCTTTCTTTCTTTCTTTCTCTCTCTTCCTTTCCTTTCTTTTCTTTCCTTTTTTCTCTCTTTCACACATGCACACATGCGTGTGTGCATACACACACAGTCGCACATGCACACAATCATACATATTCTGTCCACATGGCCATGTACATACATGAACTCATGTACACGCATGCATGTGATGCATTCACACTTTTGTATATATACTAGGACACACATATGTGTGTCATGCGTGTATGTGTACCCATGCATGCTTGTTTTCTTCCACAGGCATGCATGCATGTACATGTTGCACCATCATGTTATATGCACTTACTCATGCACACAAGCACACAGTGGCCACATGCATGCTCACATCTACATCTGCTCCCCCTCCCCAGCACCCTTCCCGTGTGTCCCCTTGTTCCACAGGATCTGTATAATTTTCCATACCCAAGCAGTACCCAGATGTCTAGGATAACAGGAGTCCTCTCTGGCTCTCTCCCCTGTCACACTTCTCTGTACAGAGCTTTTAATGCCTAGGGATGGCTTATTTTTTGTAAAGGGTCTAGAGCAAAGGGCCTGTTGGTGGAGAGGCTTCCTGTGAATCCACTGTGCAGCTCTGTGAACCCCACCACTCACTTCAGCATGAGGCATGGCCTGTGGCTGTTTCTCCCTGGAGCTGACCAATCAGCAGATGGGTTCAGGGGCCTTTTGTTTGTCTGTGTCCTGGGTCTGTCGGGGCATCCTCGCTGGCTCTCCCTGGGCCTTGACAAAAGGCAGCTCCAGCAGCATCTTTTCAGTACTGCTCTTTGTTGTTCTGAAGACTCTACTGCTCTCCAGCCCCGTCCCAGAAACCCATCTCAGGCTTCCCCTGGTGTAACAGCCTGCTCCAGCCTCCATCTTGGTGTTCTTAAGCACTCCCACTCTACTTAGTACAAAAGGTTTCGATGACCCTTTAATTGGTGTGATGCTTTTATAGGTATATGCAGTGTGTGAAGGTCGAATCAGGGTAATTAGCAATCATCATTTCAGACTCATTTCCTTGTGGGGGGAAGATTCCAAAGCTGGTCTTCTAGCTCTTTTTCAGTCCACACTAGATTGTTGTCAACTGTAGCCCCCTTGCTGCGATGTACCTGTATCGCTGACCTATCCCTGCCCTCCTTCCCCATCCCTTCCCAGATTCTGGCAACCACTGCTCTGACTCCTACTTAGAGGAAGCCTCTTTTTTTTTGCATCCCCAAATGGCGGGATCGATGGCGGGAATGTACGGTATTCCTCTTCCCTTTGTTTGGCTTATTTCACACACTCCCTGTGGTTACATATCCAAAGGAAAAATAATGAGCAGTCAGTGACCTGTACTGCCTACCTGTCCATCTACGGAGATGGACAAAGCAATGTGGCACACAGCCAACGACACTCTATTCGACAGGCTGAGCCTGCGGACATATTAATCAGAATAAGCCTTCCTCCTCTTCGAAGTCCTGCAGCCCAGGAAAGGTGACTTCCGTGAACTGTCCCTGGCCAGGCCGGCTTTAGGCTCACCTGCTGTGTGAAGTGAACCCGTTGATGTTTTATTAATGTCGTAAGGTGGAAGGGAGGTCTCCCTCATTCCCCTCTGGTTGAGAAAGTGATGGATCCAGTCAAGGGCCACTAACATGTGCCCAGGCCTTCCTGACCTGTCTGCTGCTGGAGTCGCTCTTCCCATGCGGAACATCTGGCAGAGAATGCAACCAGGCTCTCACATCTTGTGATGGACCTAGGCAAGGTGCCGCACTTGCATTTGGGCCATAGGAGTCGGATGGACCTGGGCTTTCTGGACAATGGCAGTCATTTTTAAAAGATATATTATGACACAAGATGCAAAAAAAGCCTTATGAATAAATTTACCCTTCTCTTTTGCTCAAGAATATGCCTTGATTTTGTGATTTCTTGGCATCGCTTGTGGCCTCTTTGGTTATGGCTGAGCAGCTGGACAGTATTTGGGCGGCCCATTGTTCAGAACTGACTTGGATAATAATGTCAGGTAATGAAGGCTGCGCCTCAGTGAACACCTGAGAGAGGCCTGGTGTGTTCTTAACACAAAAGCATAAAGGCTACTGTGAAAAGATTATAAGTTTGTAGAAAAATTTCACAGAAACTCCAAGGTCTCCACTCCCTTTCCCTTCTCCTCCCTTCCCCTCCCCTCCCTCCCCCTCCCTCTCTTACCTGTTTTCCCCTTCCTTTCCCCTCTTTCCCTTCCTTCCTCTCCCTTTCCTTCCCCTCTCCACCCTCCCCATCCTCTCCTCTCCTCCCCTCCCTTCCCTTCTCCCTAGTCCCTCCCTTTCTCCCCTCCCCTCTATTACCTCCCTCTCTATTCCCTCCCTCTCTCCCTCTCTCCCTCCCTCCTCTCCCCTTCCTTCCCCTCCCTCCCCTTGCCTGTCCTCCCCTTCCCTCCCTTCCCCTCCTCCTTACCTGTCCTCCCCTTCCCTTCCATCCCTCCCCTCCCCTGTTTTTGCTTTCCTCCCTTCACCTGTCCTCTCCTTCCCTTCCTCTCTCCTCCCTCCCCTCCCCTGCCCTCCCCTCCACTGCCCTCCCCTCCCCTGCCCTCCGCTCCCTTCCCTCCTTTCCCCTCCCCTCTTCTCCCTCCCCTCCCCTCTCCTCCCCTTTCATTCCCTTCCCTTCCATCCTCTCCCCTCCCCTCTCCTCCCTTTCTTTCTCTTCCCTTCCCCTCTCCTCCCTTCCCTCTCTTTCCATGCTCTATCTACTTACAGGTCTCGGGTATCCATAGCACCCATGTTTAAGTTGGGAACTCGTATGCAGACATCAGTATTAACCGAAGGCTGTGGCTGATGTTAGGGTTCACCACAGCGTACACCTCTGTGGCCCCTGGCAGATCTGTGATGTTTTGCACACAGCAACATAGCTCCACATAGAGCCGTTTGACTACCAGCCAGTTCTCACAGCCCATCTTTCAGATCCTCCACTCTCCTATTTGAAATGACCTCTTTAGTGTTTGCATAGAACTCTTAGACATCTCTAGATTACTTACAATGATAGCTAAACCAATGCAAATACCATGGTAATATTACACTGCCCGTCAACAGCAAGGAAAGGGTCTGTGTACTCTGCACCAGAAATTCTTTCTCCATCTCAGATATTCTGGGTGTAAGCCTGGAAACCTTGTGAATACAGAGGACTTATGGCAGCCAGGTAAAAACAACATTTAAAGACTGGACATTATTAAGTCAGGGGGTAGTGTGTGCTTATAATCCCACCCTTGGGTAGCTGAGGCAGGAGCATTGCCAGAAGTTTAAGGTCAGACTGAACTACACAGCAAGACACCTTGTTACCCCTCAACCCTCCACTCCACTTCATCTCAAAGAAAGAAATAGCCATCCCCCAAATTTGGACATATGACCTTTTGTCGCTGGAGTCCTCAGGGGAACAGTCTTCTTTCAAAGCAGGCAGTGGGAATAATGTCCAAAAAGGGCTAATGCTTTTACCACCTTGGCAATCAAGATCACCCAGCACAGGCAGACTTCATCTCCCCACCACTGGCTTCCGGCCTTCCTGGTAGTGAAACTGGTGCTAACTGGAATCGTCTAGAGCGCTGAACAAGGGCATAGTCTGGATGGACAGCCTAGGTCTGCTCTATCCCTGCCTCCGGGGGACTGGAGTTGGTCACTTAGGGAAGACAGCGAGCTGAGATTTTATTCTCCGTTTACTGAATAATTATTTTACACTCCTCTAGGTTGTATTAACATTCCCCGGGCTTTGTATTTGTTTTTTCCTCTTTTGTAGTGTTTCTTTTCTGCACCGTTCCTCCGCTAGGCATTCACGGCTCCTGAGTTACTCTCAGCCTCGGTTTATTATTCGTAGCAATTACTTTCTTTTTACCTTGACTCTTTAAGCTGTTTTGCTGCACAATATTTGTTCTGAACACTCCAACCCCCCACCCCCAATGCCTAACTGTGACTTCCATTAGGCAAGGAGGCTTAAGTTCACTTAGAGCAAACCGTGGCTTTGCCTTAGACTGAACTAGAGCCGCAGCTGTGTGGTCTGTTGTCACGGAATCACTCTTTGGGCTGTTCTCTTACTGTTGTGTGTGTGTGTGCCTGCCAGGGGGAATTACCATAAATGCTTGAGTAAAAGTTAGATGTATGTAAAGTCTTAATTATTTCCGGGAAAGAAACCATCCCTTGCAGAGCCTCTGCAAATGTCTTGTCACAGGGGCACTGTGTAAGCCGTGATGTGTTCCTCAACCCAGCTGTAGTGAGAAGACATAGAACACTCAAGAGTCTCCAATGACTCCGGGGCTTTAGTCGTCATCCTAGGAATCTGGTAGAAGGGGAAATGAAGACCAGGGACTGGACATTCAGCACAACTTCGGGAAGAATGGCTTCCAGTTGTGACGGCTTGAGAAACTACATTGACAGTGAACTGTCGGGTGATTAATTTATGGAGATTTTAAATGGGTGCTTATGGGTTATCATTTCAAGCCAGTATTAACACACACGGACATACATTTATACTGCATTAGCCAGGGATGTCGCTCAGTAGAAGAGTGCTTGCCAGAGAGTGTGAGGACCCAGGCTCAGATGTGAGCACAGTGAAAAAGGAAAGCAAGGTGTTCCATTGTAAATGGCTGCTTCAGGAAGCGTTAGCTACCGTGTTGCCCCAGGGAGCCCCTGATTCTACCTTGACAAATGGTAGTGAAATTGTTTCATGAAATATGAGGTGTGTGTGTGTGTGTATGATAATTCTAAAGTTAGGGCTGGATGTGGTAGCATACACTTTTACTCTAGGAATTTGGGAAGCAGAGGCAGACAGATCTCTGAGTTTTAGGCCAGAGTGGTCTACATACAGAATTCTCAGCCAGCCAGGGTGACAGTGGATCCTGTGAATGTTTTAGTGTATTGTCTTTTGTTCTTGTGGTGTTGGGGCTGCTTGTATCCAAGGCTTCTTGCAACTTTCATCTGATGTGATACTGCAACTTCAAAGCTAAGTAGTAGCCATCGGTAGTTCCATCCCATTCCTGAAAATTCACATGTGTGTCTTCTAAAATCCCGACTCAAAGGGGTGAGGCCCCTCAACTGGAGATGTGGGTGGGGCTGTGTTACATTTAGGGTGATTTTGTATTTGGATCTGGGTGATATTATTTAAAAGCAGTTTCAAGTGGACTGTGCATTGTTCTGCTCGAGCTGAAGAGATGCCATGTTTCTCTCCAGTATGCATTCAGAGGATAGTGTGTGTGTGTGTGTGTTTTCTCTGCTTGAATGGATGTTAACACACCCTTCATCCACATATTAGGCCCCAAGGCTCCCTGAAGCCTTCTGGTTTTGAGTCTACTGGACATTTTCCCCCCATTTGTCGATTCTTCCCATTCTGAAATCCACCCTCAGGTGTTCTAAAGACGCTATCTTCTAGCTCCTTCCTGCCAAGTCCTGCTGCAAATGGCTGTCCTCCTTGGGGAGCCTGTACACGCTGATTTGATTTGATTTTTTTCCTCCAGTTTTCCACCCTGTCCCTGGATAGTTTCATCTCTTTCTCGAGCTTCATCTCTTTTTCATACTGAGTTGAGAATTGTCTGCTGGCATGCCAGATGTTGACTCAGGCTTGGCTACATACGTCGTTATTGTTGTCTTACACTCAAGTTTGTTACTAGTGTTTAAAAATTGTGACCGAATGGAGACTTCTGGCTTCTCTTGCAAACGGAGAGTCTGGCAGCCCTGGAACTGGGCTGTAAGCAACTGTCCCCTCTCAGTGGGACATCACTGCCCTGTTGATGGTGTTCATCTGTTTATGGACATCGGTGTAAGGTGTCAGCTGCTATTTCTGTTTCTTTATTAGATTGTCAAGTTCTTCATATCAGACCTTCTGAATTCTCTATTCCACTGTAGGGAAATTAAATCAGAGCCAGTCCTAGCAAATGATATATATAAGCACGTGCACATATGTGCATTCATGGAGAAGCATTGCTAAAAATAAGTTTTTAAATTCTACATTTATGTGTGTGTTTGCATGCACACATGGAGCATTAGGAGGTCAGGAGAAGGTGTCAGAGCTCTGGAACTGGAGTCAGGAACAGTAAGCTGTGAGTCCCAGTAGCCACGTGGTGCTAGGAACTGAACCTGGCTCCTCTGCCGGAGCAGCCAGTGCTCTTAACTGCTGAGCCATCTTTCCAGCCCCTAGAAACATATTCTTAGTTAGCATTCAGTGTATGTTGGAATTGATAGTGCAATTTAAGATTCCAGAATTCATGTGCTGACTGACATGGTTTTGAGACAGCTCACATATATATATACTTTCATTGTACAAATGCAGATTTTGCCTCCGAAACCCAAGTGGTTCTCTTTGGTTTAATTTTGTTGTTGTTTTGGTTAGTTTGGTTGTTTGGTTGTGGCTTGTGTTGTTGTTGTTGTTGTTGTTGTTGTTTTGTAGTGCTGGGGATTGTTTCGGAGCATTCTGCACACTTGGCAGCCACCACACCACAGCTCCAGAGCCCAGATGATCTGTTTGGTAATTTAGCTTCTCTCTGTGTTAGTCACTAACTAGCCTGCAATGCACAAGGATCCCATGGTGCAATGGAGAGCAAGGCAGGCCTGTTCCCTGTACGAGGGTAGAGTCAGCTGACACAGCGCTCAAATGTCCCGCTGGGACAGCTGCCTCTGCTTGCTCTGGGTCTCCACCGTCAATGAGTGACATCACCTACTGTCAGAGGAATTCCACTTTCCATCTGCAAACTCAATTCCCTTTCTTCCTGTCAGGTTAACATTCAGGCACAACACCAGGGACCAGGATGCCACCAACATCTGTGGAATCCATTATTCCACCTGTGATAACATCTGCTTGCTAAATAGATGAAAATGTTCTCATCTGCCAGCGTGCCGTGACAGTTACTCTAAAAGGGTAGCCCATGGAGGCTGTGGAAAAGATTAATTAAATCTGCTTTCAGTTTTTATTGATTTTATTTTAGACTTACTTTATTGGTGTGAGGAAGGGCGGGGTGGACTGTCACACATGTGCGAAGGTCAGAGGACAGCTTGCAGGAGTTGATCCCGATCTCTCCTTCCACCATGTGGGTATTGGGGCTTGAACTCAGGTCGTCAGGCTTGTCTGCAAGTGCCTTTACCTGCTTAGCCCTCTTGCCCTGATTTGTTAAGCACTTCCTCAGATCCACTGGTGGCGGGGATTGCTGCTGTTCATACCGTCACAGATGACAGTCTTTCTATTCTCTGGTACTCAGGCAGCACCTGTGTGGAACATCAGATCCCTACTTTTTATTTCTTCTGTTGATTATGTTCAATTTTCCGATGTTAGGTTCACTTCTGGAGACTGCTCCCTGGCTTCTCCATCCTCACTGCACTCTGTATTCCCTGAAATCTTTCGGCTTTTATAGTCAATGGCAATTAGTTATGTCATGTCTTCCGAACGTTTACTCAGTGACCAGGTTTCAGCAGAAGGGGTCAAGGGAGGGTTGAAGGGGGATGTAGAAAAGTTCTCTCGCTTTTAGGAGTGAGATGACATTCTGCTCTTTCAAATGCTTATCTGAAATGTGTGGCTTTGTTTATTTCAGAGACTTGAAGATAGAGAATTTGCTACTAGATGAAGACAACAACATCAAGCTGATTGGTAGGACTTTTTTTTTATAAAGCAAGATTCCCCATTAAGTGTGTGCTGTCACTTAGTAACTTTGAAGGTTGCCCACGATCTATGTCTAATTCTAAAACAAGATTTTCTATATTATCCCCTGTACTTCTAATGTTCACTTATAGTTTTAATTATGAAAATTAATTTTAAAAGGAACGTATTAATTTATTTAAATAATAAATTGAAAATACAAGGAAGATGAAAATAGTGTCATTTGATTGTGGGATGAACTTTATAGTTCCAAGTAAATATTTGCTGGTCACATATTTCTTTGGATTTTTAAAGACTTCTTCTATGTGTGTGGAATATGCTTGGAGTGAGTGAGTGTGTGTGTGTGTGCGCGCGCGTGTGCGCGCGCGCGCGCATTGAGAGCAGAGGTCAGTATTGGGTGTCTTCCTTAGTCCCTTTCCCATTTATTTTTGAGAGACAGGGTCTCACTGGATGCAGAACTAACCCAGCTGATTAGGTTGTGTGGCCAGGGAACACCAGGGAGCACGTAGGAGCATATGTGCCACCATGACCAGCTGTTTACTTGGGTGCTGGGAATCCAAACTTAGGTCCTCATGCTCTCAGGGCACACACTCACGAACTGAGCCATCCTCTGAGCTCCTCAAACTGTGATCCAAATGGCTCTTATTGATAGACCTTCCTTCCTGCCTCCCTCCCTCCTTCCCTCCCTCCTTCCCTAGATATTTTTGTTTTTAAGTATTCACATGCTGCCTGCATGTATTCCTGTCCATCATGTGTGTTCCTGGTGCCTATGGAGGCCTTAAGAGGGCACTGGATTCCCTAGAACTGAAGGTACAGATGGTTGTGAGCCACTGTATGGATTCTGGGAATTGAACCCGAGTCCTCTGCAGGAGCAGTTGGTGCTCTAAACTCCTGACACTCTTCAACTTTGTAGAAGTTTGTTTGTTTGTTTTTTAAAATATTAATTAACAAGAAAATGTATTATTGTTAGTAGAAAATAGTTTGGCTCAGAAATGTTGCCTGAATTTTATTCCACTTTTCTGTGTATCTGAGAAAGCCCCAAACAAGGAAAAATGAAACCTGCCTTCCCTTTTTAATATGACCTAACCCATATGTAGTGGTTGACGGGGTAGGGGCTGTGGAGAGAGGGGCCTGAAGAGGAGTAAGTGGAGTCCGGACTCACCGAAGGGAGGCGGCAGGGTATTCATCGGTTTTTAGAGGCAGTGATCTGTCCCTAATTCAGGATCCTAAGTAAATTCCCCATGATTCTTCTGGAAGAACTGGTTTTTTTCTTCCTGATGAGAGAGAGAGAGAGAGAGAGAGAGAGAGAGAGAGAGAGAGAGAGTGTGTGTGTGTGTGTGTGTATGTGTGTAGTTGTTCTTGGCTGTCAATTTCACCATGCCCCAGCCGTGAGGCAGCCAGCGCCATATCTCCATTTCCTTCCTTTTCCTACTTCAAATGCAAGTAATTTCCTCTGCCTAGACGGTTTGAAAAGACCCACTGGCATCTTGAATCTAACCCAGTTCCCAGTAAGGGGCAGGCTAGAGGAACTCCAACCCATTTTCCCTGGAGATTAGGCAGTCTTGACAGCTGTTGATGGATTTTCCCATTAGTGGAAAATTAACAGTTATGAGGAAACCAATCTTCCCCACCCTAAAAAGGCCCTTTAAGGACCCTATTTTTAGCAGATTCTTAGACCAGACCAATGATTTTCTTTTTGTTAAATTGCTTTACTATTGCCCCGTGGCTGTCCTGAGAGACAGATACAGCAGTGAGCAGAGGCCCCGCTGAGAGGCCTGCAGGATAGCTTTCTAGCCCAGCTCTCTGGGATCTCTGGCCTTTAACAAAAGAGCCCCCTGAGGGTCAGGGTTAGAGGGAAGGCCAGCCCACCCTTCACTCATGCTAAGGCATGATTTGTCTTTGGGAAATGAAGCGGTGACGTGTCAGTTGCCTCAACAGCAGAAATTCTGAGAGAAGGAGCTTGGCAGGGCAGGGCAGGACTGATATCACAGTCACAGCGGAAGAGTTCATGACGCCTTGTAGACAAGCCACCAAGTCAAGCAAAGCACTCCGCCCGTGTAAGAGGTTCTGGGCCCTGTCAGTTCACCATCCACACTTTCTTTCCCTCACTCTCTGCCCCAGTGCCTTTCTTTCTGTCAAGCGGTAGCTCTAGATAACCACTTGTAAAGCTGTTCTGTTGTGCAAGCAACACTGTCACAAAAGCCAGGCCTCTGTACTGATGAGAGCCTTCCTCAGATGAACTGTTCATGGTCATGATAGGTCAGCAATCTCCCAAAGGCTGCATCCACAGCACTGAGGACCACTCACTGAACTAGCAGTCGCTTATATGAGTAGCTAGAGATGTCTGAAAAAGCTTCTGAGAGGCAAGGTACACAGGCAGTCTGAAGGGACCGCACACCTAAGCTAACGCCTGGAATTCTCATCTCAGGAAGTGTGACGTTGCTTTTAGACCAGGAACTGCTTCAGTCACCTTCCTTGTGTTCTTACCTCTTGACTGGTAACCATGGGGTTAACATCTAAACAAATATTTCAAGTCTTCAATTGTATAAAAGACAAATTACAACTAGTTGTTCAGATCAAATTTGCCTATGAGGTTCTAGAAGTGGGGCAGCAGTCCTGAGCATGGTTTGGAAGACCCTGCCCTAGCCGTTTGTGGCTGAAGTAAAGGAAATGATGTATAGAAAGCAGAATGGAGGGACAGAGAACCTGATTGGTTATAATTCAGAGGGGCCTTCCGAGAGCATGGGACAGCTTGTGATGAGCAAAGACTCGCTCCTTATTGTAAGAGTAGATTACAGTCTGTTCGCCTGTCACAGTGGGTGAATATTCACTATACATGGGAAGGTCTTTAGTCCAAACTTAAAACATGGAAACATCCTAGGCCAAACTTAATTTGGTAGTTCTAGGTGGGCAAAGCCTGTTGGAAAATGACCTGGTGTCAGAGGAAGGAGGCTTTGCTCATTGGGTTTCTGTTAGTCTCTTCCTTCTCTCACTTCCTAATGACCTAAATAATACTATAAATGAAAGATACATTGTATAGCCTAGAAGCCTAATGACCTAAATAATACTATAAATGAAAGATACATTGTATAGCCTAGAAGCCTAATGACCTAAATAATACTACAAATGAAAGATACATTGTATAGCATAGAAGCCTAATGACCTAAATAATACTATAAATGAAAGATACATTGTATAGCTTAAAAGGTAACTAGGTGTTTCGTTCGGCCTGCTTCCCTGGAGTTCAGGAGAAGAAGCTGGTGTCTTACCTGGTTTTCTTACCTCTGGGCCAGGCAGTGAGGATCAAAGGTCTTTACTAAGCCTTATTATTACTATGTTAACTTGAAAGCCCTTTGAACCTCTCTTCTTCAAAGGATTTATTTAGGTGGTTTTCAAAGAGGATTATAGCTATTACCATTTCTTAAGTTTCCCTGTTTTTGGAAGCCATTTGGTTCAAATAAACTTACGCCAGTGTTTCAGATTAGCTAGAGTTATCAGGAGTAAGATTTTTGATTCGATCATATATTTTTCTTCTTACAAAAAGAAGAGAGGAAGAATGGGGAGAAAGAGAAGGCGGCCTGATGTCTGGGGATGCTCTCTCACCCTAGCTAGAGCTTAGAAGAACTAGGAAGTCACTTCGGGGGGGGGGGTGAATCACGGGGGAGGGGGCTTCTTTTGAGACTGCATTTTGCAGCTCTCAGAAAATCAAGTTGTAATTAGCATATGTATTTACCAAATCTAATTGAGGCCAAGCTATCTGATGTTACTGGGAGGCAGATTTCTCTCCAGCCCCACCCCCATTCTAATTATAGGCATGTGTGTAAAACTTTAATAACCATAATTATGAATGTGAAATATTCTGCCGTTTATTTCCCTATGATGTCTTTTAAAATCAAGTGTTCTTGGCCGAGATGGTGAGAACTTTAAATGCAGGTTCTGAGCCTTTCCGATTCCCAAGTCCTGCACGATTTTATCTTCTTGAAATGCGCTCTTAAGATAAGGCCAGGCCCTGTTCCCTAACATGCCTGGGTCAGTAGTGGGTGATCTGGCCTCTTATCTTGCCTTTCCTGATGGACCAGATGTAGGGGAAGGGAGGGGGTGGTCTGAAAGAGGCCATCCTTTGCTGTACCAGAGCCCCTGTTGACCCAACAAATGGGATCTTTGCCTTTAATCTTGGAAATTTAAGAGAGATGTTTTCTGGGACCGATTTCAGATAGGGCCTCTGATAGGCAACTTTCCTTAAAACTTAGACTCTTTCATGGTAGGTGTTGTTAGGGAAGCTGATTAACCCAATGGCTCCTCTCTTCCTCCCCTGCTCACGGGCCTCAGTATACGCTGAGATCTGAGAACAGGGCCCCTCACCTTTGCCTGTTCAGATGGGAGGCCACTTGTCATCTGAACAGCAGAAAGGCTTTTTTGTGCAGATCTTATAGTATCTTATGGGGCAGACTGGACCAAAGGGAAAGGAAATGGGCAGGTACAGGGTAAAGGTAAGGAAGGAGTCAGGAGGTGGGATCAGTGGGGGAAAATACAGTCAAAACAAAAGAAGAGAAAGTTCAGTGTTGGAATACGGACTTCCTGCTGGTTGTTCAATCAGATCCCTAATGTAGACTCTGGTTCATCCTCCGGACCTGAGGTGAGGGCTCGGTGTTCTTTGGAGCCTGAGAGAGTTCCAGGCTTCTCTCTAAACAAGCCATTCCGTTATTCAGTTCACTGCCGCCAGTGACTGTTCCGAAGTTTTCTAGTCTCGTGACCTGTGGCTTGTGGGTGGTTTCACACCCTCCCATTTTCTCCCGTACCTTTTGTCATTTCCTTTTGTCATTTCCCAAGCTTTCTCCCATGACTTTTGTGGTGGGCATGCATTTGTGGGTGGAGACACGCTAGAGCCAAGCGAAAGACAGGAATACTGCAGGAAGGATAGGGCTAGGTTCCAGCCTCAGAGCCAAGCTCTGGCTTGCCCGGAGCTTGGGAGTCTTGGGTCTGTACATTAAGAGCTCAGTATTTGCAGAGAAGTTCAAACGATGACCCAGGATCTCAGCTCTTAATTCTGAGATCAACAAAGATCGAAGAAAGATAGGAGGGACAGACGGACACTAACAGCTCTCTAATTACCCTCCTGTTGCAGGATCTTTAAAGATCAAAAGTAAAGAGTCCACAAAACTCTTAATAGACCCAAGGGAGCTGCGAGGCCCTCTGGGCCCTTCCTGCTGGCCTCCCAGATGCCCTCCTAATCTAAGAAAAGCAACGCCACGAGGTCACGTCGTCTGGTTGGCTTCACCGACCCACTGGGCGCTCTTTTTCCAGCCAGCATGCGGGGCTGTTTAAATTGTTTCCTCCCCACCGGCCCCTTCAAACTATGGTAAACCTCTGGAAGGAATTTCTTAAGACTTTAATGAAATGAAACTGAGCTGAGGAAGTCAGCTGTTCATGGTCAGTGATGCAGACGGCCAGCCGGAGAAAATCAGCCTCCATTCAGTTTCTCCCAGCCTGACCACCGGGCAGCCGGGATCTCAGCATGCTGTCCCTTCCCGACTCAGTCCTAGAAAGCTAACACTCTCTCCTTACCCTGCATGACTCATTTACAAGACTCGGTAGAAATATGTCTTGGCTCGTCACACTGTTAGGTCTAGCTGGATTGTGCGGCAAGGGCTGATGTAAAATGTAAAACGTTCCACAGAGAGGGAGCCGCCACCAGGCACGCCTTTGTCTTGAGAAGTCTATCAGAGTTATGGCTTGCAGCTGGCGGGTTTCCTGCTGAATGTTAAATTATGTGTTAGCCTGAGACAACGTTTCCTTTCCTGCTCTCTGGTTTTTTTTTTTTTTTTTTTTTTTTTGCTATTTTCTAATTCAGAGTTCATGTTTGTGTTTTCTCTGCAGACTTTGGTTTGAGCAACTGTGCGGGGATCCTGGGTTACTCGGACCCGTTCAGCACCCAGTGTGGCAGCCCTGCCTATGCTGCGCCGGAACTGCTTGCCAGGAAGAAATATGGTCCCAAAATTGATGTCTGGTCAATGTGAGTTATCCAGCTTGTAAAAGTGGGTCGGTGTTCCCTCCTGAGGTCCCGTGCCCCCTTTTCGTGAAGCAGTCTCTCACAATCTGACAGGAATTACCTGTGTGCCATGGGATATCTCACCGGTGTTTCTGAGAGCCCGGCTTCCCTTTCTTTTTCCAGACTTGTCTTTATAAACTTTCAAAATGGCATTTGCAAACATTTCATTGAGGAGCTTGGAAAAGCAGAAAACCCAGCCAAGTCTTCAGAGACCTTGAATTGATGTTCTGGGAACCACATGTTCTTATGTAAAACTTTCATAAAGCCAGGCCTTGGGGTGCAGGGCTGACGTCACAGCTACCTGGGAGGCTGAGGGAGGAAGATCTCAAGTTCAAGCCCTGCCTGGCCTACAGAGTGAGTTTAAGGCCCCCTGGGCAACTGAGTGAGACTCTGCCTCACAACAAAAGGAGAAAGTGGACGGAAACGCAGCCGGGGCTCAAGCCTGGCCAAGCTCATGGCACAACTCTAGGGTCATGGCCTGCACCACAAAAGCAAGCCAAACACACACACATGTACATGTATACACACACATACCACTACATATTTATACCATACAGGCTTGTGTGCACGTGCGCGCGCACGCGCGCGCGCGCACACACACACACACACACTGCAAAGCAAAACAAACACATAGGCCTGTGAATGTTCATCTACACATATCTGCACACATGACACACATACACACATACCACATGCACACTCCCTGTATACACACATGCAGCATGTACAGAGACACAGACCACATAGACATGCATCATACATGCCATATAAACAGACACACAGCACATACCTCCCCCAACACACACACACACACACACACACACACAAAATCAAACAAACAGACCCTACCATAGCTTTCTAAGCACGAGCTTTAAGTCGGTCTGACGCTGCTTACCCTCACCTCTATACCTGCCTGGTCCCCACCCCCATCTTGGCTCTTCTCCCATGTTCCCACCTGTGTTAACTTTGCTGGAACATTCTTCCATCTCTCGTTCCAATCTCATGCCCAGTCTTTACTCCAGCAGCCCCTCGTGGGCTCTGCATGTCTCCTCCTGAGGACCCCTGTGCTCGCGTAGTCTCCACCTCTGGGTGACAGTTTGCTGCCGAGATCAGGCTCCTCCTAAGGAAACAGATGGTATCGGTTGCTCCGCGTCCACACAGTGAGATGAAGCGTGGATCTCCTGAGTGGAGAAAGTGCACAGAGGAGGGTGTCAGGCTTTGGTTCCTCTGACACAGAAGCCAGTCAGCTGGAGAAGAAAGCACCAGCTGAGAGGGTTCAACTTTGTTTTGGGCTTTTTGCCAAGTTGCTTGGCCAGGGAGAGGAATTCAGATTTAGCAACCATTGATACTCCATCTCTCAGTGATGTGACCGAGATACAGGGTCCTGCTCCTAAGGGAAGGTTCTCTCTAGTTCCCCTTGCCCATGGTCACCAGCTCTCTGTCTGTCAAGAAGCAAGGACTCTGTGGGTCATGGTGGCAAGTGACCCTGGGGAAGACGAAGGAGATGCTGTTGGGCCACGCTGCCAGGATAGATCTGGAGCTGTTTTCTGCAGCCGGCAAATATCCTCTCCACGCAGCCCAGAATAGACGGGTCACTCCTGGGGTTCCCGGGTTGCTCGACACGTGTGTTAGTGTCCCCGTGATGGAATTATTCTCTCTACGAAGATAACACACACTGTAGATGCTCACAAAATCTTTACGAGGCCAAGAGACCCTTCTCAGAGGCTTGCTGGTGGGGAGACAGGAGCAGAACATGTAATGTGGAGAATTCCACTCATGCCAGGGTAGGAGAGTTCCCAGGAGCAAGATGGCAAGCTGTAGTACCCAAGGCTCTGCTGAGTGCTTCTGTGTCTCCTTTGCTGGGGCCTCACTAGGCAGAGCCAATTACCCAACCTTGAGACAGAGGAGAGACCTCCTTTCCTGCCATTGGGGGTAGAGCCAGCTACTGTGACTCACTTGTCCACTTCTAAGAACTGGATCATGTCACGCAGTCCCCAGCCAATATTTTGAAGCCCTAACCCCCTATGTCAAGGTATTTGGTGATGGGCCTATGGGAGGTGTTAGGATTGGATGAAATGGGGTGGGTGGGATCCATGATGCAGTTAGTGTCCTTATAAGAGACACAGAGAGCCAGGCAGTGGTGGCACACACCTTTAATCCCAGCACTGGGAGGCAGAGGCAGGCAGATTTCTGAGTTCAAGTCCAGCCTGGTCTACAGAGTTAGTTCTGGGACAGCCAGGGCTACACAGAGGAACTCTGTCTCAAAAAGCCGAAAGAGAGAGAGAGAGAGAGAGAGAGAGAGAGAGAGAGAGAGAGAGAGAGAGAGAGAGAGAGAGAGAGAGAGAGAACAGAGACAGAGATAGAGACACAGAGAGTTTGTATTATCTGGGTGCTATGTGAGGTCACAAGACAAGGGTGGCCCTGTCCAACTAGGAAGGAGACTCTCACCAGAGCCCAGCTATGCCTGATCTTTGTCTTGGACTTTCAGCCTCCAGAGCTGTGAGACATTGCCTGTTATTTGAGTTTCCTGTTCCATGGCACTTTGTTATGGTTAGCAGACTTTCCATTGTCAGAACTAAATACCTGAGGTGATTAATTCATGATAAAGGTTTATTTTGACAAATACCTCCGAAGGTTCCAGTCTATGATTGGCCTCGTTGACTGGGGTCTGTGGTGAGGCACAGGGTTAGGGATGTCGTGAACATGTGACAGGGCAGAACAGCCTAAGTTACAAGCCAGGGACAAAGAGAAACAGTAGACAGAGCCCAAGGGTCCCTTCCAGAGCACGCTCCTGCTGCTTACGGCTTCCCAGTAGACCTTACTCCTGAAGAGTCTGCTTCCAATCATGTCATCCTGGGAGCCAAGCCTTTAAAAGGCCATGAACCTTTCTTTGGTGGAGACCTGCCTAAACCACAGCATCAATATAGACTGGGCTGGACAAGACACACCTACCTATAAGTCCCCTGTAGATAGATGCAGTGTCAGGCAGTGTGGAGGCATGTGTGTGCATGAAACACCTCAGGAGGTGTGTGCATGGAACTGAGGAAGCAGAGGAGGGGCCTTTAACCCCCTCCTGAGAGCTGAGCGAAGCTGACCAGGGAGGGATGAGGCGGGGGAAAGCCCCGGGCAGAGTGTACCATGCAGGCAGCGCTGGCATCTGATCACTGCCAATTCTTAAGGTCTTGGTGAGAACACGAAACTTTAGCGCTTCCTTTACACGATGGATTTTCCACTCCTTTGGTGTCCTGTGTCTGAGGCTGGGATTAGGTTTCTGTGTGGTACCCGTGACTTTGTGGACGGCACCGGCAAATGGAAACCCAAAGAGAATTCCATTCAAGGCTGCTAAAGTTGAGAGTGGAAATGGAGCCCACGTTCTCCCTGTTCCAATGCTGCTATTATGAAATGTCTTCTTACTTACTGCTGTGAAGCAGCATACTGAAGAATCGACTTCTGAAATCAAAAGCAAACTCCTTCTGCAGACGCTTGTGAGCCTGCTGGGTGGCAGGGACTAACTGACTGAGGCGTCTGAGGCTGGTGAGGAGGAAACCCTCTTCTTCCATAGGAAGGCTCGGAGAACTCTTGAGACAGCCTGGAGTGCTGGCACATCCCTCTGGTCATGTGAACATTATCTAGTGGAAGGGAGATGGTGTCTGTGGTGGTCACTGTTGTCAGTGGTGTTATTTTCAGGATGATACAAATTATCTTTAAAATCCTGTTCACCTTTTTCCTTCACTTTTTTATGCCCATGTGCTTGAGCACACGTGCATGCAAACACACACGCACTCTCTCTCTCTCTCTCTTTCTCTCTCACATACACACACACACACACACACACACATGTTCGTTCTATTTCTCTCTCTCCTTTTCCCCCCACCCCCCACTTCCAGTAAACTTTGAGATTTTAGACACAAAACCAGAATGTTCATTCCAGTGCATCAAACCTTTAGTATTGCTTCGTGACTTTTCTCTCAGAGTGGCATATATTCTAATCTGAAAATAACTTTAATGCAGATGTATTTTTTTTCAGGCCTGCCTCTGCGTCCCAAGTTCTGGGATTAAAGGCATGTGCCACCACCACCACCACCGCCACCACCACCACCACCAGGCTCAGATCTACTTTCTTGTTTTGTTTCTGTTTTTGTTTTTGTTTTATTTGTTTTTTGAGACAAGAGTTTTTTCGTGTAGCCCTAGATGTCCTGGAACTCACTGCCTAGACCACGCTGGCCTCGAACTCAGAGACCTGCCTGCTCCTGCCTCCCAGGTGCTTGCATTAAAGGTGTGTGCCACCACTGCCCGGAACTAGATGTACTTTTTGATTGAGTAGAATTTAACTTCGAGGATATTACGATGCTTGTTTGAGAACCTCAATGATTCTCTAAGGAGGAAAAATAGACACCAGGAGCCTTGTTCCCTGAGAGAGAGAGGAGGCAGTGTTCCCAGTGTGTCACTGTGGCTGTGAAAATTGGCTGTCTGGTGTACTTCTGTGTAGTCCATGGGTCTTTCTGAGCTCCCTGCCCCTTCTTTCACATTAGAGGGACCCTGTCTTTTGCCGTGCCTTCAGGTGGATACATTGGGAGACAGAGAGGCACCATGCTCTCATCTCTCTAAAGAGAAGTGTTCAGGAAGAGAATGACAAACTTTGGGCCAGGTCCTCGGCTCTGCATTTTACAGAGATAATGCCAGATGCCACCCCTGCAGGCAGGGCTCACACACAGAGGGTTCTCTCCCGCTCATCTAAAAAGATGGTGGGGAAAGGGGTAGGAGGACGTCTGTATTCATCTGGGGATACTGACATCTTTCCACTTTTAAAAGTGCCAGCTGGGCAGTATTAACTCGGTATTCAGGTAATCCTCCTGCCTCTGCTTCCCAAGTGCTAGGATTAAAGGCACGCACCACCACTGCCCTGCTTGGGGACTTTTTAAGTTGATAAAAGGTGTTTCCCTGGGTATATAACCCCTGCCCCCCCCCCCCACTTTGTAGCTAGCACATTTACTAAATAGAACACAGAAGCAAAAAGAACAAACACCAGAAAATATTTTCTTCCAATTTAACGGAAGAGGGCTGGGAAGAGGATACTTTTAAGATAGTGAACTATTCCTAGTCTCCTTTGAGGACCTTAAATTGGGAGTTGTATTGAACGCCAGTGCAGAAAGAAAGAAGGATATAACTTTCTGGCAGGAGGTTAATTTTAAAATCTTGAAGGTCATTCCTTTCTGGTAGAACGGTGTGGAACCAAGGTGCCCATGTGGTCCCTCAGCTGTTCTTCGTGTGAGCAGGTGGTGGCTGAGGCTCCTGGCAGCCTGGCCCCAGCACTTGGGACCTCACTGGCTACCTGTCCTGCAGAGTTGGCACTTGTTTTGTCCCTTGCATCTAGGTAAAGTTTCTGGCAACTTCTCCAGGGAGCGCTGGCTCTGTGTCTTTCCTCTCGGAGGAATTTTCCTCTAGAGACTTTTAATGTGTCGGACTGACTATCAGGACCAGCGTTTGCCTTCTGACTCAGTGCTAAAGATCCCAGGCTATTCCCCAAGGGTACTTCCCTTCTTCAGGTTGCTCCTCACTGTCACCCAGTCCTTCTCTTTTGACACCAGAATATTGCGCAATATCCGCTATCCCAGAGGGTTCCTCCTCCCCCCCCAGGTTCTCTCTCCCTCCTCTTGGTTTTGAAAGCATTAGCACTATTGCCTTGTGACTCTCCCAGGCTCTGTAATTGCTGGCTTTCTTCAAAGCTAGCTATCCCGGAGTCACAGAGATTCGCTGTCTGCTGAAGAGAACCCAGGAAACCCCTGGGCCATATTTCAAAAGGCTTTTCAGGAAATTCTGAGCATGTTTTGAAACTCCGCCTGATTCTATGGGATTACAGAGGTTTATAAACCGCATTCCACAAGTCTCCCTTGGTATTCTTGCATACTTGTGAAATGTCAGAGGGGCTGAGTCTCTCTTTATCCACATATTAAACACGGATGAAAGCTCTAGGGGAGAGGAATTAAGATGTCCAATCTGGTTTCTCTTTGAAAATCTCCTAGGGCAATCTGACTATTAATGTGGGGTTTCTGTTCTCAATTGCAATAGGTCCCAAACACAATTGTAGTTTTTCTTGTTGTTTTGTCTTATTAAAAAAAAGTTTCATTATTTATTTATTTTTAATGAAACAACAGAGAAGATTATTTGGTGCTTGATTTACAGCAGACACAGCATTCCTGTGGGTTCAGCTATGTAGCCCTCAGATTATCTACATTTCAACGATAAATGACCTTGGGATGAAGTGAGAGAAATCATCCGTGAGGGTGTGTGGGTTTTTAATTGACCGTTTGATAAGAACTGGAAGCCTTTGGGTAAGGCAGGAGTTCCCTATCTTGAACATAGTAGCTTTCATCCTTACCTGAAGACTGAAGTAGATAAGGGAGAGGGGCAGAGACCAGGGTATTAAGCAGTGACTTATGAAAGGTTGTTTTTTTTTTTTTTCTTTCATTCTTTGAAGCCAAGTGATTTGGTATCTTCAGATCTCCTAGAAGAAAGTTTTGCAAAGGTTTTGAGTTGTTATTCTTGCTTCATCCATTCATCAAACCCCATTCAGCCGGCTCCTTCCCCCATCTCCCTGTCTCCTACTTCTGGAGACTTCCTGGAGGCATTCAGAGCATTGTGGCAAAGAAGCCACAAGTCCCCAATAGATAAGACATAACCTGAAAGGTGACAGGGCCGTGTCTTTAGGCATGAGTGCTGTATGCTGCCCTCTGAGAGGAAGAACAGTCTTGAGGTCTTCACGTGTTGGCTTAGGTGAGGTTTGTTTGTTGTTTAAGTGTTATGAGCACATGAATCCAGAATTAGGTGGGGTAAATTTATGACTTGGTACGACTAAAATACCTAAACTAATTTACCAAGACTAAGGAGCCCCTGCCTATTCCAGTGAACACATTACTATAACACAGTGGGGTCAATGCTGGAGAGGAACTGGGCGGCTGTCTGTAATCTGTGCAGCACTCCCTGCTAGAAAGGGATGCTCGGAGCCCTGCAGCCCTACTGTGATGACTTGATTTTACCATAGCTTAGGTTTTATCTTCCCAATGGCTCTTAAACTAGACTGAGTACATTCAGAGAGATTAAAAAAAAATCATTAATGTTGTCCATGTGTGCATCTGTGTATATGATGTGCTCTGTGTTTGTGTGTGATGTATGTGTATGTGTGTGAGAAAGAGAGAGAGACAGGCAGAGAGAGAGAGAGAGAGAGAGAGAGTGTTAGAGAAAGAAGAGAAAGATAATTCTCACCTCAGTGGGCACATGGTGGTCAGAGGACATGACAGTTCTCCTTTAACTTTGACACGCATTTCAGCGTTCAAGCACTTGTCTGCCAAGCACCATTATGCACTGAGCCTTCTCACTGGACCCAGAGGTGGTGAGGAGCCACATATTACCAGGCCTGTCCCCCGAGTCTCTGACTCCCCAAGTCTGGGGCCAGTCGCAGGAATGTGCAGTTAAGTGTTCGGGTGCTGCTGCTGTGGTGGAGCGATGCCAGCGCTCTGGAGAGTGGAGTCCTGGCCCGATGATCGGGACTCTTACACGGGCATCACTCACAGGCTAAGTCCATTTTTCCACTTCCTCATTAGATGGTGTGAATAGTGCAGTTCTCGCTATGGGAGAGTACCCAGTCACGTTCCAGAAGCCACGACACAGACAGCACAAAATACACAGACTTAACTTTGGCCACCCTTCCTCATTCAGCCCTGCAGGGCACAGGCTGCCTGCAGGCTGCTGGTATGGTTTATCTCGGAGGATGACTGTGGCCTTCAGTCACTGAGGAAGAGGCCAGAGGTTTCCCCACCCATTAAGGCCTCTCCGTAGGTACAGCTCTTACAGTTTGAGATTGCTTAGTTTTCTTTTCTGTTACTGTTGAAGACTCCCCCCAAGCCGAGGTGTTTGGCTCTAATCTAAAACACATCGAAGACTGAACACTGCACAGTGGGTTCCTAAGGCAGGTCCCCACCCACCTGTCCTCCCCTGCCCTTCTAAGCTGCCTCCTTCAGCTTGCCTCTGCAGCCCTCTCTCTTTCTTTGGTGACCTATCACTTGGTATGGATGTGGATGCTTGCTGCCCTGGTCCCCAGCTCTCCACGCTGGTCCCCGTGGTTCACTTATGTGCGATGACGCCTCGCCGTGTAAGTAACTTACTCGGCTGTGGAACTTTACATTCCTATCTCTAGTCACACTGGAGGAATGAGTTTTGCTGAACACACACCCAGAGTGACTGCTGTCTGTGGCTGTGCGTGTGCCTCGTCTGTTCCTGACTCTTGTTCCTTGGCTTATGTAATTTTCTCACACGGTCTTGTGCAGCCACCTGAAGATGTATCAGCTCCTCCTGCGTGAGAACACTCACCTGAGAAGCCTCCTGGTCTCAAAAGTCCTCTTGTGCTTCATTGAGCACTCCTGTGGGGAGCAGCGCAGCCCAGCATTCCCTCACACTCAGTGCTCTCTGTGTTTGTTTGTTTGTGGGTTTGCCCGTTGCCTGTTTCTCTTCAGCTCACCCTCCAAAATGGCAGCGTCCTTGCCTGGCGGACAGTATTCAGGCCTCGAGAGGCCTCCAGCAAGAATCTGTGGAATGACTGTTTGTGTCTGCCTCCCTGACGCCATTCTGAGTCCAGAGAGAGAACTGGGCCTCAGCTTACGTCTGAAATCCGAGAGTGCTTTGTGCTGAGCTGTGGGCTCCAGTACCTGTCATTATAAGGAATGCATACTTCGGAGGCGCCTCTCTGGAATTAGGCCTCAAGGGTCTTAATTTCAATCAGTCTCATTGGCTCTGTTTTGACTGGAAATACCGTTGTCTGCTTTTAAAAACACATCCGCCCCGGCACTGCCTTTGAACAGTGGGGGCCTCTTGGCAAGACAGGCAAGACAAGCAAGCATTTCTTCCCCATCAGGAAATCTCATCAACATGATAGTAGGTTTATACATCCAGGAAATAAAATCCTCCAAGAAGACGTCGCTGTCCTCTGGCTTGGCTTTGGATATAAGCAATTAGGCAACCACAGCCCTGATACTGGGCCAGGGTCTGGTAGCCGAGTCTCATGACGAACAATCAAAGGAGAAATGAGACTGGGAAGGACTTTCCTTAGGACAGACCAGACTAAGTTCATAAAGCCTGGCTTCGGTGTGGGGTTTTGGTCTCGGGCAGAAAACCTCATGAGCCCGGCACCGGTGGCTCTGGCCCTGGGTCTTTTCATCTGGCGCCTAAGTCCCGCTCCGAGCATTGCATCTGGAAAGATCACAGGCTGGCGAGGTGGCTCTTGATGCTCTCGAGATGTTGTTGCGCGTCCCTTTATCTGGAAGGTCTTGCTGTTGACATCTTCCCATTACAACTTGAATGTCCCCTGCTCAAATGCTTAAGGCCAGAACTATTTCTGGCTTTGGAATCTTTGCATACATGGAGTGAACTATCCTGGGTATGGGACCCAAATCGGTGTCTCGCACACACGTGATGTGCACAGCCAGAAGGTGAGTTTACAGGCCCTTTGTTGTGACTACCACTTGCCCCATGAGGCCAGACATGCAATTTTCAAGAGGCTTCAGAATTTGGAGGATTTTAGGCTGTCCAGCTAATACTCAGCTTGAATTCATGGGCAGGAGAGTGTGGTTCCTCCTCTGGCGGCAGCTCTTCCCGCGCTCATTCCGCTCGTCTCCGACCCCTCGGTACATCTCCACAGTGCTCTCACCCCAGCCTTCCAGTGTCAGCACCTCAACCAACCGTGACATGATGTGAGGGTTCTGGAGAGATGCGTTAGCCGGAGGCAGAGGCTGGACGCCGGCTCTGTCTGCACGCTCTGTGGCCTCTGCACCCGGGGCCTCTTCTGTCCTCACACTTTGATGTCTCTCTTTTCAGAGGTGTGAACATGTACGCCATGCTGACCGGGACCCTGCCTTTCACCGTGGAGCCTTTCAGCTTGAGGGCTCTGTACCAGAAGATGGTGGACAAAGAAATGAACCCCCTCCCGACCCAGCTCTCCACAGGTAACAAACGCATCTGCTGCTGTGGGTTGAGGCTCTGTCGCCTGTGCTTGCAGAGTATGCCTCATTTCAGAAGTGCCGTTGGTTTGATGTGAGTTCCTTCCTTGTGTAGAAACAACACATCACTGGGCTTCCCGTCCCTAAGCAGCCTGACCTTCGGTGTTCTCTTTCCTTGTAATTTGAAAGCTCTAAGCCCCTCCTTCTGTCTTTGGTACAAAACACTTAAATCAGGAGGGCCTTGTGTTCTTTGCTTGGGGAGTCACTGCAGGCGCGACTGTTTTACAGTGTGGCCTTGGAAAGGAGGGTTGTAAATGTGCGTACATTTCCTTTAGTCAGTTTATTGTAAAGAAATATTAGTCTCAGCCATGTATTTGGTCTATGATTTGTTTTATTATGTGAATTTTTGAAGTTTTCAGGTATAGGCAGGTTGGGTTACTTCAAAACATTCTATCAAACGTGTGTTTGAGAAATTCTCTCAAACTTTAGCAGCTTCAAATGGCAGTAAAAGCCTTGAGTGAAGATTTGGTTTTACTCAGTAAATGAATTGAATCTGATCTTTTCTTTGCTTCACAATTTACATCAAGTTCCTGGTCTACACGCCAGTGTGAGGGTCATTTCATTGTTCTGTTAGAAAGAATCTAGGTTCAACTGAACGAGGCTTTAGACCAAGACAGGATAATTATTTAATTCTCCTTCCTGATACGTGGATAGAATGGAGCCTTTTATTTCATTTTGCCACAGTTAAGTATTTTTCCCTTGGGTGGATGAGCGTCTGGGAAACCAACCTGAGCTTCAGTCTTGTCAGTGGATCCAACTTGAAATCAGTTCTTGGGCATACTTATCTAATCCAGCTATACTTTGACCTTGCCAGTCATATCTAATCTCTGAAGGCTGAGAGCCAGGGAAGGCATTGTGTCCTTGGGAAGAGAAGACACAGTACTGACTTCTAGAACAAACAGTTCTTCAACGGGAGTCCCTACCTCATGGAATTAGAAAGTGCACAACATATTGAAGGGATCACTACATCGATGTGTTAGGACGCTCAGAGTCGGGCAGTGCTGCAAAGCATTATGGGAAGTGGTCAGCCATCCATCCATCCATTTATTCATCATTTCATATCCATTCCCTCTGTACATGACAACTAATGACATCCTAGATATGTGCCCGAAAGAGAGGGAATGAGCCACACACAGCCTTGGCTCCTATAGAGTGCACAAGTCTATGGGAAAGGCATGTATATGTATGTGTATGTATATTATATGTATATGATATGTATATTATATGTATGTATACATTTGCTACTCCTACATATATACATATGCACTTATACATACACATACACACACATATATAAACACATGTCAGATAGTTGGTAGTGTTGGTGCTTTAAGTGAAGTAACAGATAATAATTCAGATAAAGGCATAGAAAGTAAAAAAAAAATTTTAACTAATAAAATGTCTTCGAAAATAGTTTTTGTTGTGACTATTTTTAGATGCACACACAGCTTAAGACATGAATGGAGAAATCCATGCATCCTTCACCCCATTTTCCACAACGGTAATATCTTTAGTTACTGATGTAATTTCCATTAAGAAGTAGACATCGATAAAACCCCCTATTACCCTGCCGGTGTGTATTTAGGACCATATGAATTTATCATAGGCGCAAATTACCACTGTGCTCGAGACGCCACTAGCATCAGGGCACATGGCCCCTCCCTCTATAGCCATCATCACCTCCCTCCCTTCCCCTCTACCAAGCCCTATAGGCCACTCTCCTTTCCCCACCCCTCTAGCATTTTTTTTGAAATGGAGGAATTATAGAGATGGACAAATGTACAAAGTCTGAACAAATCCCTTGTCTCACTGTAACTGAGCTAAGATCCATTTGGGTTGCTGGATGAATCAGAACCTTGCCTCTTTTCACTGCTGAGTTGTGTTCCCGTGAATGGACATACCACAGGTGTGTGCATGTGTGTGTGTGTGCACGTGCATATGTATGTGTGTGTGTGTGTGTGTGTGTGTGTGTGTGTTTGTGTTTAACCATTCACCCATTGAAGGACCGCTGGATTGCTTCCAGTTTGGGACTACTGTGAATGAAGGTGCTGTGAACATTTACCTCCAGATGTTTGTATGAATGTGATTTCTGTTGTGTTCTCCCTCGAATACTCCATTTGCAGCTTCATTATATAGTCTTAAACGTTGTCATCTTACATGCTTCTGATGGTTTAGAGCTTGCTTTGTCCTAAATGACCCATAACACGGGGTACAAGGAAATTGCCTGGAAAGAGCAAGCAGGTGCTGGGGACTATTAGTGGGACTCCGTGAAGTTAGACAGTTCAGGCCTATTTTCTCCCTTAAGTCACAATAACAGCAGGCAGTTCCTACTCCCAGAGGCTTAGGGCCACGAATGCTTGCTGGTGCCTATATTAATTAAAAGTTGGATCAAGAATAGAAGAGTTCTGAGCCCAAGTGGAATCTCAAACCCACTGCTGGTCCATGCAGGGAAGGTACAGGGGTGGGGATGGGCCTTTCTGCCCAGCAGTAAAAGCCATACTTACCTTATGGTATGTAAGCATGGCACGTGACCTCAGTCATGTAGTGGGAATGGGGTAGTGCAACCCCACCATGCTGAAGGTGGAAAGGCAGAGATACGTGTGAACAGCATTAGTGTGAGCCTCACAGAGGCTGCAGGAGAAACAAGCCAGTGAAACAAGCCTGCTTTTTTCTTTTCCGATGTCATCGTTATATCCTGCAATACTAGTTTATCAGTAACAGGAGAAGCTCTGAATGCAGGTGTTTTTCCATTACCTCCTTTTTACACAGTTAGGCATGGTGAATGCCATTGTTCCCAGTTAACCAACGAGGAACTGAGTCTTGGGGAGGCTGGAGAGATGGCTTAGCAGTTAAGCGTACTGACTGCTCTTGCATAGGTCCTGAGTTCAAATCCCAGCAACCACATGGTGTCTTGCAACCATTCGTAATGAGATCTGACACCCTCTTCTGGTGTGTCTGAAGACAAGTACAGTGCACTTACATATAACAATAAATAAATCTTTAAAAAAAAAAAGGCAGGTGGTGGCGGCAGCGCACGTCTGTAATCCCAGCACTCTGGGAGACAGAAGCAGGCGGATTTCTGAGTTCGAGGCCAGCCTGGTCTACAGAGTGAGTTCCAGGACAGCCAGGGCAATACAGAGAAACCCTGTCTCAAAAAAATCAAATTTAAAAAACCAAAGAGAGAGAGAGAGAGAGAGAGAGAGAGAGAGAGAGAGAGAGAGAGAGAGAGAGAAACTGAGTCTCAGTGTGAGGAAGTTGGTTTGACTAAGACCCCAGGTTTTCCTCTGTGCTCGGCTATTTCTTTCCCTTATTGTGAAAAGACGTGCTCACACATGCTCACACTCGTGTGCACGATGCCCACAGAGCAGGAGTTAGTGGGTAGTTCTGAGATGCTTAAGATGGGTGCCCGGAATCGAACTCAGGTCCTGTGCAAGAGTAGCACTCTCTCTTAACTGCTGAGCCTGCCCTCTGTCCCTTCCCTTCCTCAACACACAGCCTATCGCCTCTACCACCCCTGAACTGAACGTGCAAGCTTATCTCTGTCTTCAGGCCTTGTCTTTTGAGTGATGTCATTGCCAATTGAAACCCACCAGTGTTACTCTCTATCAGGAGCGCCTATCTTCATTAATTTGGTATTCTGTCAGTCTTGACTGCATCAGTCAAACCTTATTATTATTGCATTTGGATTGAATTCAAAGTTTTATTTTATTTTAGCCAAGTTCAGTTGGAAACAAATCTCAGCACTCCTGTCCTTGCGAGCCTATGACGTGCACAGAGTGTCACCTCCCTGTCCCCATCACGTAGCTGGGGGCCTTCAGCTTTGGGGGCCTTTCCAATGCTCCTCTAGCTGGTTTCCGCTGTCTGCAAGTTGGCTCTTGCACATCACAGAGTTAGCAAATGCTTTTCGCAGCTGAGAGATTTTTTTTCCAACAGTTTACTCTGTCCTCGCGGGCGCCATAGCAGTAGCATTTATAATACATTCCAAGCAGACGCTTCCAGTTAAGAGGATTCTGTCCCACAGATTCACCAGGGAAGCTGAAGATGCATTGGCATTGCTGCAGGTTGGGCCTGGTTAAGATTTCCAAGAAGGCTGAACCGTCCATGGCCAATGGATCCTTCGCTCGGAGGAGCTGAGAGAGCAGCCTCCTGCCAGGCCAGGCCTCTACTTGCATCCGGCTGGCTGCTCTAGACTCAGGTGGCTTTGTCTGTTGCCTGCAGCCCCTGCCTTTGGCGGAGTCCAGTGCTCACATAGGCCAGTTCAGACTTGAGAAGTCTGACTTCTCCTGAAAGAAAGGGTGTTGGAATCACAGCGGTGCCTACTTCCTGTTATGTGCAAGTGACGGAACCCTTATTCAGCTCACTCCAACCCTCTCGGCTGGAGTAGAGAGCCCGAGAGTCAGCTCGAAGGAGCTGTGACCTGTGACTAGGTTCCACTGTCTGGGATGGTGTAGCCCCTCTTGGCCCCAGAGACACACAGATGTGTTCAAGATCCAAGGACAAACTTCATAGCTCTCTCATGATGTTCACCAAGTCTTTTCGGGATAGTGACGTGATGTTTGTGATGTCCAGAGGCACGTGACTCGTCAGCAGAACTAAAATCACTTGTGCTCATCAGCAATCTGTGAAGCTTTAGAGTACTTTTGGGGATGTACATCAGAGATCTCAGAAAGCACCCTAACTCAGTACCCCCCAGTTCAGTTCATCAAACCAACCCCTTTGCCCTTGAACAATAGATGCCCCTGTTTAAAATCCACATGATAGGTTGAGAAGATGGCCCAGTGAGTAGGGGGACTTGCTGTTCAAACAGGAGGACCTGAGTTCAAATCCCAGGCACCCACATTAAAGATCTCTTGCATAGTTGTGTATGGCCTGTGAGCCCACTGATGTGGAGGGAGAGACAGAATTTGCTGGGCCTTATTGGCCTCTAAGTTCAGAGAAGAGACCCTGTCATGGAGGGTGATAGAACAGGACACTGGACGCCATCCTCTGGCTACTGTGTTTGAACTCACGTGAATGCACACACCAGACAACAAAACCAGACCAAAAAGCACTCAAACAACTCTTGCAGTGTAGGGGTACAGAGGGAGGGAAATATTTGTTCAAAACCGGGAGCCACTCTTTGGGGAAGATGTCAGGAAAGTTTTATTTGGAGACTTAGCTATAAAACTGTTAATGTTGAGGCTGGAAAGATATCTCAGCAGTTAAGAGCATTTGTTGTTCAATACCAGGTTCAGTTCCCAGCACACACGTGCTGGCTAACAGAGGACGCCCTCTTCTGGCCTCTGTGGGCACTGCATGTGCATAGTGCAATTACATGAACGTAGGCAAAACCACTCATAAAATAAAAAGAAATGAATCTTTTAAAAACGCCTGACAGCATTAAATGTACCCCGTGGCTATTACAGCGTCCACATACTCAGTCTGAATCTGTGTTCTTGAAGACAGAAGGCCACACCCTGGGGCTCTCCCTGCATGAGTTACCTCAAGGATGTGACCTGGCAAAGGGTGATTTCTCTGCCGCTGATTCTGGTCTCACAATTGGCCCCTCTTTTGATGGCTTCATTTCCGCCATAGAACCATGGCTCACAGAAGGACCATCACTCTTGTAAGCGCAATATAAACCGACACCTGAACACAGCTGAGAAAGTGAATTTTCATGACCGCTCCTGACTAAGCGGGGTTCTATTTAAAAAAACTGGCAAAGAGCTCCTGACAGAAAGATGGAATAATGTGAAGTCAAAACAAGTGGAGATTATCGTCTGGGACTTATTATTTGATCCGACAGAAACTGGATGTATAGAAAGCTAAATGAAAGAATTATTTGGTGGGGGCCTAGGAGGATGGGGTAGCTTAGTTGGTAGAGCTCTTGACTTGTAAACACAAGGTCCTGAGTTTGATTCCCCAAATCCCACAGTAGAGTGCTGGGTGTGGTGAACACCATAGTTTGTGCTTGTAATCCCAGCACTAGAGAGGGAGAGACAGAGTGATCCCCAGGGCTAACGGGCCAGCCAGTCTAGTCTAGTTGTTGAGCTCCAGGCCAGGGAGAAACCTTAATGAAAAAAAAATGACATTCTTTTTTTTTTTTTAAGTTCATGAAGAAATATAGTATTTCTTTATACTTTAATGATTACTGATTTTTATTAGATATTTTATTTACATTTCAAACGTTATCCCCTTCCCATGTTTCCCCTCCACAAAGCCCCTATCCCATCCCCCCTCCCCCTGCTCACTAATCCACCTATTCCCATTTCCTTGTCCTGGGATTCCTCTACACTGGGGCAATGAATCTTCACAGGACCAAGGGCCTCTCCTCTCATTAATGTCCGACAAGGCCATCCTCTGCTACCCATGCGGCTGGAGCCATGGGTCCCTCCATGTGTACTCTATGGTTGGTGGTTTAGTCCCTGGGAGCTCTGGGGGTACTGGGTGGTTCAAATTATTGTTTTTCCTATGGTGCTGCAAACCCCTTCAGCTCCTTGGGTCCTCTCTGAGCTCCTCCATTGGGGACCCTGAGCTCAGTTCAATGGTTGGCTGAGAGTGTCCCCCTCTGTATTTGTCAGGCACTGGCAGGGACTTTCAGGAGACAGCTGTATCAGGCTCCTGTCAGCTAGCACTTGTTGGCATCGGCAATAGTGTCTGGGTTTGGTGACTGTATGTGGAACGAATCCCCAGGTGGGGCAGTTTCTCTTTTTTTCTTCCTCGTTTTAAATTAGATTCTGGAGATTTTCATACAATGTATTTGTTAAATTAACCCCATTCTTGGCTCCCCTCCCCCCAGATCCACATCCCCTTCAGATGGCACTTTAATTGGTCTTCCAACCTCACATACATGCATATATAGACGTGTACATGCCTGCATGCACGTGTGCACTTGTATAGACAAGAACATGCTTACATACATAAAAAAAGCAAGGAATAGTATTTTCTGTATCTGACAGGGTGGAGGATGTATCTTACTATCCTACCCTGGGAGCTAGTCTTGAACTTGCTAGGTAGTGGAGGATGGCCTTGAACTCCTGACCCATGTGCCTCTAGCTCCCAGGCACTAGGATCATGGGCATGGGCCTTCACACCTGCTTTTCTGGTGTTAGGGGTTAAGCTAAGGCAAGCACTGCCCAAATGAGCTGTGTCCTTAGCCCCTTGCTAAGATGCAATAGAATGAGAAAACATCTCAACTCAGGGAAGCCAGGCCTCTGTGTGCAGACTCACGCTCTGTAGACTTGTACCTCTGACCTTCTAAAACATAGTTATGCACGTTGTACAGTTGTCTCTCCTGTTATGATCATAAAGGATACAGCTTCCTGCCTCTAGTGTTTGGGTAGATCAGAGGTGTTCTGTAAATGTTTGTTTTATGGAAGGAGACCCAGGGTACAAATTACTTGGGTAGGGATTGCAGTGATAGCGGTAAGCGAGGTGGTGAGGATTTGTAGTTTGGCCAATGGTTTCTCACTCCTTTCCTTACTCTCTGGCTCAAAGTGGCTGATGTTCTATACCAGGTCTGTGGGCTGACACTAAGAGCAAATACCATTGGCATACACTCTGTCCAGACATCCCTTCCTTTTAATGGATTTTTTAGTGAGGTACTTGCTAGAACTTTATGACAAAGTAGGATTTGAAGACACAAGTTACAGTTGACCTAACACTTAAACAAAAGCACATGATTTTTATTTTTTTATTTTTTATTTATTTATTTTTTTTTTGTCATGTCAGCCTAGTTATCTAGCAAGCCTGGATTTAAACTAGCCTGGGTTTAGGCTAGCCTGGGTTTAGGCTAGCCTGGGTACTACATTATAATCTGACAGAGTCTGGGGGAAATGTGAGAGGCATAGAGAATTGCTTTGAAAGAAAGGTGCCTTGGAGAGGCACGAATGTGATCCTGGCTACTCAGAAGTCTAAGGTGGGGAAGTAGAAGTTTGAAGTCTGCCTGGGCTACAGATCAAGTTCAAGGCTAGCCTAGGCTACGTTGTGAAAGCCTATCTCAAAATAAAAAGTAAAATAGGGATAAAAACATGTATGATGCCACAGGCTTAACCCCTGGTATGTTAAACAAATCAATCAATTAACCAATCAACCAGAAAGCACCTCATTGACTTTATGAGACATGGTGCACCATGGTAAGGATCAAAGTTAAATTCATTCATCTTTTTTCCCTTTTGATTGCTCAGGGGATGATACTGAGCATTCTTTTCAGTCTCTACTCTTTCAACCTCCACATGTAATAGTAGTACATCTCTGTCTGATCTCTGAGTGACTACAAGAGCTCACAGATTATTCCAGAAATGCCTGGCCCAGGGAGAGCAAACTGATTGCTGCTGTCTTGGGTACCCGGTGCACTCCTTGGGCCGATCTCAAGCTCCCTGGATATACGGCAGCTCTTTGAAAGATAAATGCGGGAGGAAATGCAATTTAAAACTCCTAGTGTCTGAAGGTGGGGCTGAACTCACGTTCTGTGATTGATGGAATCCAAGCCCTGCCAGAGACCCCAGGAGCAGAGGCTCCGAAGGGCTGAGGAGGTGAAGGCCTCGGGCTGCAGCTTCAGTGTCTGACCCGTGTTCCCTCTATAAGGTGTGTTCTTTGTGGACTGTCTCACAGGGGCCATCAGCTTTCTGCGTTCTCTCCTGGAACCAGACCCCGCGAAGAGGCCAAACATCCAGCAAGCGCTGGCCAATCGCTGGCTGAATGAGAATTACACTGGGAAGGTGCCCTGCAACGTCACCTACCCCAACAGGTAACGTGGCGCAGATGGAGGAACGCCGTCTCCAGTGAGATGGGGCCTGCCCGGGGGCCCTCCAATCTCGGGTCGGGAAGCCGTGCGTGATTGAAGTCAAGGTTGTTTATACCCTGTGCCCCTTGCCTGGCTGTGCTCACCTCTGTGACCTCTTACCCACAGACAGGCCCATCCCGTTGAAGATGCAGCCAGGGCTGACCTATGGGTTTGTGCCAAATTGGTCCTGGGGCGTCTGGTTAGAGGGATGGAAGCTGAGGTATAGCACATCTCACCAAGCCTCGCTCTGAGGGACTGCATCTTCCCTATCTTCCTTGTAGTTCACTTAAAGGGTTCATTTACATGAACTGTGGCATATGGGTGTGTGTGTGTGTGCGTGTGCGCGTGTGCGTGTGTGTGTGTGTGTGTGTGTGTGTGTGTGTGAAAGAGAGAGAGAGAGAGAGAGAGAGAGAGAGAGAAAGAGAGGGAGAGAGGTAGACAGACAGACAGACAGACGTATAGATAGATAGATAGATAGATAGATAGATAGATAGATAGATAGATAGATAGGTAGGTAGATATGGGGTGTTGGGGGTTGGAGAGATCTACCAGTAAGCTCTCCTGACAGCATTAAGCTTCTGGAATCTCATGGAACCAAGTCTCTCAAATCTCCTTCAGACCTGCCTCCTGTTGCTTGACTCTTGTGTCTTTCAGCCCCGAGTCCCTTGCCTTAAAGTAACAGGAATGGGAGCAAGGACAGTCAGATCACTCACTTCAGCCGCCATATTGTGGGCTTGCTGTCCTTGAGGGAGGGGACAGGCGAGTGCCCCAAGAGGCAAACTTCCTGGCTCTGCAGACTAAGGATCAGAAAACCAGCACCAGAAACACTTCCTTGTTCTCTTTGACTCGTTTGTCATTTTTTGAGCCACTCCGATGGAGGGATAAGGACCCTCCCCTGGGCTTCTTCAAGCACATATGGAGACCACCTGACTCCAGCCCTCCCGGATAGCTCAACTCCTCCTTCTTCTTTTAACCTCTGAAAGCCTTCGATGCTCTGTCAAGCTGGGATAAGGACCAGAGAACCACAGACAGGAGCAGGGAAGGGGCATCCTCTGTAGCCATAGTTTTGAAAATCCCCAAGTCTTGGGCCAAGAGAGTCTAGAAATATTCACTAGGCTGAAGGGCGGAGTCTCTTAAACATGACATTCAACAGGGCTCTCACTCAGGACGGGCATCTGTAGGATCCGAATCTATGGTACTTGCCCACATTTACCCTTACCCTGGGCATAGAGGAGGAGAGTTCTACATAGTCACCATGTAGAGTTCTAGCATTTGGCTCTTAGGTAGTAATTTAGACAAAGTCTACGATACCTGTGTTGTCATGGGAACCTGGAAACAGACACTGTTTTCCAATACCTGCTCAATTTGGGCCAGGTACTGAAACAGACACCAGAAAAGTTACCCCCTGTGAGCCTGCAAACAGAGCTGAGGGACACTGTCTTATCACCACGGGACAGCACACAGGCTGCTTCTGGTAAGAAGTGTGTAGCATTGGTGACAACCAACGCGGTCATCAGGTGGATGTCTAGGCCAGCACAACCCATCCACTCCACACAGAACCTGTCAAGGCCTGTGGATCTGGCCCTAGAGACACAGAGAGCCCTTTCTGTGTCTAGCTACCTCTGTGGTGATGAAGATTTACATTATGGCTTATAGTTTTGTAGCCTCTCTTCAGGGGGCAAAAGGCCGGGTTTGGAGAAGTAAACATTAATTCAGTTTCTTACACTTTTTAGCCATCTTGGGTTTGTGTGTGTGTGTGTGTGTGTGTGTGTGTGTGTGTGTGTGTGTGTGAGAGAGAGAGAGAGAGAGAGAGAGAGAGAGTTGTGTATATGTGTTTGAGGATGTGTGTGTGAATTTGTGTGTCAAGGTGAGGGTATATGTGTGTGTGTGTTGGTGTGTACGTTTGTGTGTATTGTGTGCATTCCAGGGTATGTGTGAATGTGACTGTGTGTGTGAGGGGTGTGTTTGTGTAAACAACTAGCTAATAGATGGTAAAAGTGGTAAAGGTCTTGTTTAAAGAAAATAGCAGCTTGGTGTCTTCTGTTACTTAAAGTTATTGGATAAAGAAGATAAATCTGTTATAAGATAGGAGAGCAGAATTCTAAAATATTGAGGGGAGGTGTGTGTTATTTATAGTTTTATTTTGAAAAATTGTTAATCTTCAAGGCAAAAATAATATATATTCCTGGTAATTGTTTTTCGGCCCTTAAATAAAAGGTGAAGAAACAGACAGCCAAAGATACATAACTATATATATACACATATTTGTAAAATCTATTTCCTAGTTTCCCAACACTGCTATCTCCCTATCTCCTTGTTTAATTAGTTTGGATATTGCCAGTGCTTCTTTCCCTCTGGGAACATCAAGAAAACAGCCCCGAGTTTTACGCTGCTCTTTCGCACCACTTTCTCCTATGAAATCGTTTGCTTTTAAAGATACACACTGAAGTGTTTAGAAATGACATGGCACAGTGTCTACCATTTAAAATATTTTAGCAACAACCATAACAACCCCAAATGCAGCACGCATGGCCAAGCACACCCAGCTAACGGTCACACGTGTTGATCACAGTCGTCTCTCTGTATCTGGGGGGTCATTCTCATGATCTTCCCCCCAAAAGAAGATATTAAACATCTACAGATGCCACAGGTGTGGAGGCACATGCCTCTGCTCTCAGCACTGGGGAGGCAGAGGCAGGGGGATCTCTGTGAGTTCTGGGACAGCCTGGTCTACATGGTGAGTTCTGGGACAGCCAGGGCTACATGGTGAGTTCTGGGACAGCCTGGTCTACATGGTGAGTTCTGGGACAGCCTGGGCTACATGGTAGTTGCTTTCAGCCCCTCTACCACCCGAATCTACAGACACTCAAGTCTCCTGCACACAACGGTATCATTTGTACATAAGCCATGCACACTCCTCCGTACACTCTGAATTACCTCTAGTTGATTTATAATCGCTGTTATACTGTATTGCTCAGGGAATAATGACGGTAAAAAAGCCTTTAAAGTCTTTACGCTCAGTACGGTTATAATTCTTTTTCTGAAATATTCTGTCTAAGATTAATTGAATCCTATGGATGGGGAACATGCAGGTTATATAGTAAACTCACGGCTGTTCTACATATGTGAACATTTTCAAAATAAAAAGCTGGGGGGCCTGGAGATGTCACTCAGTTGAGACTGTGCCTGCCCCGCCTGAGCAAAGCCCTGGGTTCCATCTGCCCGCACCACATAAAGCGTGTTCCTCCGGTCCCAGCACTCAAACACGCAGGTCTGGCGTTCTCTCAGCTACTCAGAGAGTGTGAGCTATTATCCTGGGCTGCGTGAGACTCTCTTTCAGAGAGGAGGGGAGTGGTGGGGAAGAGGGAGGGGGGGAGGAGAGAGAGAGAGAGAGAGAGAGAGAGAGAGAGAGAGAGAGAGAGAGAGAGAGAGAGAGAGAGAGAGAGAATGAGAATGAGTGAGTGATGGGGGAACTCAGTTGTCCCTGTGTGGACCCTTCCATCTGCCACATCTGTGAGTCACTCTGAGAAGGTGGAGAGGTGACCGTGTGTCTCCTCCTCATAGGATTTCTCTGGAAGACCTGAGTCCCAGCGTGGTGCTGCACATGACTGAAAAGCTGGGCTACAAGAACAGTGATGTCATCAACACGGTGCTCTCCAACCGTGCCTGCCACATCCTGGCTATCTACTTCCTGTTGAACAAGAAACTCGAGCGCTATCTGTCAGGGGTAAGTGGGACGTCCCGGAGCAGCGGAGCAGCGGCTTCCGGTGTTGCGAAGCTGCCCACGCTTGATCCGTGCTGTTATTTTAGCTTAAAACGTGAGGCCTGGTCATTTCTTAGATGGTGCTGCTGGTTGGAGATGTGGTCCAAATGCTGTCCTATAAAAGTTAGCCCTGGCCACCCCCAAGGAGCTTAATTTGTTAGCCTTGGCGGACCCCAGAGGGGCTTAGCTCTGTTTGTCTTCTGTTCCCAGATGTCTGTCCGTATTCCGTCACCTCTTAGCTCTTTGGGCTCTCTACTTTAGAGGAACTGGAGTCTTCATTGCTAGTAGACGTTGGGTAGCAATGCCTGGATTTATAAAGGATGGGGTACAGGAAAGCTGTTCACTGGTCAGCCCTCTGTCTTGACAGTGTGTGTCTGTGGGATTCAACCAACCATGGCTCAGACATACTTAGGAGAATATTGTATTAGTGCTGGACACGTACAACTTTCTGCTGTTAGTCCCTAAATAATAGTTACGTGGCCTTTGCCTTGTATTAGGTACTGTAAGTAAGTCAGAGATGTCAAGTGTCTGGGAGAGGAACACAGTTTATAGGCAACTTTTGTATGGTTTCCCATAAAACTTAATACAAATTGGGATTTGTAGGAGGCCCTGGAACCAGTTATGTTAGGCTTCCAAGACCAAAAAATAATGTGTTTAGGTTTACGACTGCAGAAAATAAGAACACATCGGGGCTCGCTAGGCTGACTCCGGCAGCTTCGCACGGGCTAGCTGTTATGAAACCCGAGTGACAGGGTGAAGAGTTGGCTTGGCAGTAAAGAGCACTGGTTGCTCTTGCTGAGGACCTGTGTTCGATTCCCAGCACCCACAAGGTTGTTCACAACCATCTGTAACTCCAGTTTGAGAGGATCTCATGCCCTCTTCTTCTTCCACTCCCATAGTATACATACATGTAGGCAAAGCATTCCTGCACATAAAATAGAGCTTTAGAAAAATCTAAATAAAGCAAGTCCACATGCGCTGTACCAGTCGCGAAGGCCAGTCTGGTGACCAGTAGTGCTTTGATATTATGACACCTTCATCATCTTAGCCACAGTAGCTCATATGTCAGTCTCGCCATATAAACACTCTCTCAAGGAGAATGCTATGAGACAGTATGTGGATTCTATACAATGCTGCTCTGCGTTGGTGTGGAAGCATGGGTACAGTACAGACCAGCTCCAACAGAGTCGGAGAAACCAGGACTGACAGAAGCGCAGCTGAGCTTTCATAGGACACTGTCTTAAAGATGACTGTGACCCTGAGTATATTGTACCTTGAGGTCTGGTGGTGTGTCTGTGTCTGGTTAGGAGGACAGAATGGAGATGCTAAGATCAAACTTCTAGAGATAGTTCAGTGCTGTTTAAAGTCACACAATAGCCTAAGGTGTCACAGAATTCCACCAACTCGTAGGATTAGAAACATTTTAGAGTTCCTGTCTCAGAGCGAAAGATGAAAATCCACCTGTAGCTATTGAAATGACCATCCCCCAGACGGGGCAGAAATGACAAAATAATATCCACAAGGCATGAGGGTCCCAGTGAAGCTCTTATTAGCAGAGGCTGGGAAGCACTTAGATCACGTGGCTTCGTGTGGGAGGAAGCTTGATTGAGCTCAGCCAGACATCTGTGTGGAAGTGCAGGTGTTCCCAAGCTGACTGGGCTTAGAGTTTGCTCCCAGGAAAACTTACCCAGAGCTTTCGTGTGTGTGTGTGTGTGTGTGTGTGTGTGTGTGTGTGAGAGAGAGAGAGAGAGAGAGAGAGAGAGAGAGAGAGAGAGAGAAGGAAAGACATATGTGAGAAGAGACACTAAAAAGCTTCCCCAAACAAGAACAATATCATGAGGAGATAGGTGCTTTGTACTTCCGATGGGGGCCCATGTTGGGTTTTGCGCCTTTGAGACAGTACCTGTGTGGCAGCCATCAGTCACAGGAAAATGACACCAGGTGACATGTTATCCCATTGTGGAACTGTGATAAACCATTCTGAAAACAACTCAGGGAGGAGAAGGTGTGTTTGGCTTATATTTCCAAGTCACAGTCCGTCATGCAGGGCAGTCGGGGTAGGCGCTGGACGCAGGACCAGTGGAGGGATGGTAGGTGCCTGTGTCTTGTATTCTAGCTTGCTAACTTTCTTACGGAGTTCGGAACCACCTGCTCAGGGGAGGCACTCCCCACAGTGTACTGGGCCCTCTACGTCAATTAATAATCAACATGGTGCCTCACAGACACACCCAGAGACAAGCCTGGTTCACAGTTACTCAGTTGAATCTTTTCTCCAGGTGCCTGTAGGCTGTGCCAAGCTGACAGCTAACACTAACTAGAAAGACAAGGATCTGTAATCAAGTTTCAATATGTAATGTCAATATGTAAAATATATATAATATGTAATATATGTCAATATATGATATATAATATGTGTGTACACAATACATATATATTATTCTGTCTTCTGTTACTATAAACAAATACTCCAGGGGCTATAAGCTCACTTAATAAGAGAGGCTTGGGGGCTGGAGAGATGGCTCAGTAGTTAAGAGCACTGACTGCTCTTCCAGAGGTCCTGAGTTCAATTCCCAGCCACCACATGGTGGCTCACAACCATCTGTAATGGGATCTGATGCCCTCTTCTGGTATGCAGACATACATGCAAGGAGGACTGTGTGTGTGTGTGTGTGTGTGTGTGTGTATGTGTGTGTCTGTGAGGACACACTCATGCAATGTTTGTGTTGTATGCATGTGTGTGCATCTTTTATAAAAAAGGCTTGGTTGAACCCATACTTTGGAAAGTGAAAGTGGGCTCATGCCCTAGCCTCTGTGGTGTTTCCCCATCCTTTGTCATGACTTTCCAGAGAAGGGGAATAACTTCAGGCAGAAGAACCATCTGAGTGAGGTGGCCTCCCTTTCTAACAGCACACTTTCTGGGTGAGACTTGCTGTCTGATGAGACAATATCAGCCCCTTCCATGGATGTTGGTCCTGATGACCTCATTATCTTGTGCCGGTCCCCTTTGTGTCAAATGCTCTACCAGTTCTTAATACTGACACCTGAGGGGCCAGGCTTTCCGAAGGCAAACTTCTGGGAGGCACACTCAAACCACTGCAGTAATATTCTGTTCATTTATTAAGTGATAATAACAATAATAAGTGGTTCTCTGCTCTCATCAGAAGAACCTAAGAGAGACTTAAGTCTGTTCTTTATTTCTCTTCTATAAAAAAGAGCACATTTCCAAGTCTCTATCTCATCTTAGCCTTTTAAATTCCTGCTTTACTGTGTATTTTATAATGCAGATGACACATTAGTACAATGGTCCTTGATGAATCATAAATATGCACATTCTTGTAGAATGCCTCCATACAAATTCTTCACTCATTGAGGCTCTGGGTGATACCATTTGGACACCATTCCAGAGGCTAAAAGTTAATCTTTCGAATGGTTCCCAAATAAGGAGGGTGTGTGCACGATGATTTTATTTTTCAAATGATGAATGCTCTTTAGAAATTTCAGAGTGTCTTGATGGAGATGATTTATAGGGAAGGTCTTAGTGTCATGTATTACTGAATAATGTTGCTACGGACTCAGGTGATCTAGGTTTTTGGGTGTTTTTCAAGGTTAGATGGTGTTTTAGGGTGAACAGACACCATAACCAAGATAACTCTTATAAGGACAATATTTAATTGGGGCTGGCTTACAGGTTCAGAGGTTCAGTCCCTTAGCATCAAGGTGGGAGTGTGGCAGCATCCAGGTAGGCATGGTACAGGAGGAGCTGAGAGTTATACATCTTCAGAGGTTGCTAAGAGAATACTGGCTTTCAGACAGCTAAGATGAGGATCTTAAAGCCTATGCCCATAGTGACACACCTACTCCAACAAGGCCACATCTTCTAATACTGCCACTCCCTGGGCCAAGCCTATACAAACCATCACAGATGGAAGGGTGTTTGTTCCAAGGACAGCATCCCGTGCCTACTTACACATTTAGACCTAGGAATTTTGGTCACTCATACTATCTTGACCCTGTACTATAGTTAATGTCAAGCAAGAGGGACCTTATGTCAGAAACTTCTCATCCTGTCAGAAACTGAGGCTGTGTCTTGCTTAGCCTGAGCTCCTTGTCTTCTGCTGTCTTTTCCTCTCTTCAACTTCATCCAGCGTGAGTTTCAAGTGTTGCAAAGCTGAGTGGTGGAAGGCATTTCCTGGAAACCCAGACCATGCAGTCAGTCCTGGTGGGAGTAGGGTTTGGTTTTCCCGAGTAGTAACACTTAACTCTTTGATTATAAACTTTGTCCAGTATAAGAACCCAACCTCCAGGCAGGTGGCGTGAACTGGTCTCTGCCTGGGCCTGCAGCTGGTTTTCGTGTGGAGATCCAGATGTGGCTCATTAACTGTCCTGAGGCACTGCCCCAGTTATTTTGGCCAATCACCAGCAAACTCTGTGTGGTTTTCAAATCCAGTCCAGTGAAATCGAGTATCCAGCTCCCCATGTTTGTCTTCCTTTCTCTTCCACACTTTTCTTTTTATCTTTCCTTATCAAGAGCTACACATTGTAAGCTGCCTCCTTCGCTGGCTTCCACTGTGGCTTGCTCTGGCTCTCCTTGGAGTGATGTAATTCCATCACCCCAAGTTATTTTTGTTTTGTTTGTTTGGGGCTGGGTCTCCTGGCCCAACCTAGTTTCAAACTTTCTATGTAGTCAAAGATGACCTTGAACATCTGACCCTTTGCTCATGGCCCACATCCTGGGATTACAGGTGTAGTCACTGTGCTGCAGATTGCACTCAGAGCTCCCAGTCCTAGGCAAGCCCGCCACCAGCTGAGCCTCATCCCCAGCCCTCTCTGCTCTACAACAGGCAAGCGGGCACGCTACTTCCTACTCATTATGGTAGGTAGAGTGTTCTCCCCGCTTAACGATTTGGGTTCTGCTTTCCCCTCTGACGGTAAACACTGGGCAGATGAGAGAACTGAGGCCCCATAGAGAGCAGAGCCCTGCCCAGGGCTGTCTGACTCTCCCGGGCTCTGGGTTCTCCTCACGCTCAGTACTGGGATGAGACGCTACACCGCAGCTCACTGGTGTTTCAGTCATTTTTGACATTTTCTCAGCTAAGCACTGGTTGAAAAAAATTCTGACTGTGTAATGGACGTGTCTGTTTCCTAAGACTTAAATTATGCTTCTTATTTCTTTCTGCGGAAGAAATCAGACATTCAAGATAGCATCTGCTACAAGACCCAGCTCTACCAGATAGAGAAGTGCAGAGCCACCAAGGAGCCCTATGAGGTGAGTGGCCCCAAAGCAAATTCAGGGGCTCTTAATTTGCTTTAGGGGAGCTTGGAAAGTCAGTCAGTTGTTGTATGTCATAGTTAGGCTTTGACTGCTGTGAGGAGACAACCACGACCAAGGCAACTCTTATAACAAGGACATTTAATTGGGCCTGGCTTACAGGTTTAGAGGTTCAGTCCATTATCATCAAGGGGGTGGGTGGAGAACTCATTCACTGAAAGAGCAATCAAAAAGGGCACCTCCCCCAGACCGTGGCTGCTCCCTCTTTTTCTACATCAAATTCTCATCCTGACAATGTGAGAGGCTCACCTGCTGCTAGGGAGACCTTCCTCTGGGGTTGGCCTGGCTCCATCTAAGGCCAACACTTCAAGGGCTGAGTGTGAATGTTACCCGAGCTCAGGAATGGGCCAGACACTGAAGGTGGAGGCGGGGCTTTGTTGGCTGTCCAGGGGGCAGGGGAGGGGGAAAAACAGAGGAAGAGGGAGCTCCAGGGCATGGAGGGGGTGGGGGGGGGATGGTGGTGTTGAAGAGGATGACTGAGGAACTAGGAAGATGGTTTGGCAGAAGCTGCAGAGCCAACTGTGCAGCTGCCTGAGGATGCTGGGGTGAGCAGCTTTGAGGAGGCAGAGAAGGCAGGACACCCAGCGCATGGATTAGGAGAGGCAGAAAAGGCAGAGATGGAGAATATAACAGAAGTGCTGGGATAGGAAAGAGAACTTGGCCTCTGCGGGAGGACACAGGGCTGGGCTGACAGGCTGAGGGAATGAGTCAGAGAAGGATTGGGGCAGAGGAAATTAATTAATTGCCTCCTTTGTCTGAGACCAGCTGTGAGGCTCTAGGATAAAAAAGATGGAGAAAGAGGCCTTTGAGAGGATGGGCCAACTCCAGCAGGTCCTGAGCAATGGACCCATGCAAGGCTTTTAGGCTGAGGGTAGGAAAGTAGACTTGAGAGCCAGGTGCTTCTGAGCTCCAAGCCTCGCTAACCAGTTCCTACTCTATGTTGCCCTGGTTAATCTGCACATAAACACTTTCTCCTGTGGTCCTCAGAGGAGGGGGTGTCCTCCCTGGGAGCAAAGAGTAGAAACACAGTATCCATCAGCCGGGGTATAGAGTGGAAACAGAGTATCCATCAGCAGGGGCATAGAGTGGAAACAGTATCCATCTTGAAAAGACCGCTCCTCACCAAGTCCTGCTATGTAACTCCTTATCCTCAGAAAAAGTCTCGTCTCCCTCCACCTCATAGAGTAGAAACACAGTATCAATCTGAAAAGACAGCCCCTCACTAAGTCTTGCTATGTAACTCGTGAGCCCCTCAAACCCTCAACTCTCTGTTCCTCATTTTCCACCTGCTCCCAGCCTCCTCCCCTCTTCTTTCCGAGGCTCTTCCATGTGCCCTGGTCACCTCATAGCTATTCATTCTCTTCTCCACACAGTAGCCAGAGTGGGCTTGTCACTGTCTTTCTTGAAGCCTTTGGCCACCTAGGTGGGAGTCATTTGCTTTGCCCTGGCCCCATGGCTTGGCCTCACACCCAGTACAATCGCAGTCTCTTTCTTGCTTTGTGCCCACTCCCCCAGGCCTGGGAGGTTTGTTTTCCTCACCACCTACCAGGGTTGTGCCTACCCTGTTCATTCTTCCTGGGCCTTCTCCCCACTTTCTTTGCCCAGTCAGTGTCTGTGTGTCTTCAAATATGGAGCTATGGCCAGATCCCCAGGACCCTTGGCTTTCCCTGACCTCTGTCACTTGGTCCCCATTCTCAGTCCCAGTGCAGCTGTTGTACCACGTTCTGTTGTACAGAGCTGGTCTCGGCACTTCCTCATTTGTTTGAGGGAATCACCTGATGAACAAATGACTCTCCCAGTTTGGTCCATGAGTCCCACGAAAGCAAGGACTATGTTAGCATCCCAGGAGCCTGCATGGTTCCTGGCACGGTGGAAGTACTCCGTAAATATTTGCTAAGTGAACAAAGGAAAGAATGAAACGGCCCTTGACCTGTGTCAGGAACAGAATGAACTGAGGCAAGAACGGGAGAGGTTGAACAGTCCAAGAGCATCACTTAGGTCACTGCCTCATAGACAACAGGCACTATCAGGTGGCTGGCCACCCTGCTGGAGTCTGCAGCATGCAAAATTCACGTCTAGGTAGGCATTCAATTAAAGAAAAGTGCATGTACCCTGAGTGTCCCCATGCCTTCCTGTGCATGCCCGTCTTTGTCTACACCACTCTCGCACCCAGCCTTCTGCGACTGTGTCTGTAAGTGCCAGAGCCCTGTTGGGAAAGAGGCCTGTCTCTCATTCAGACTCCTTTTCTCTGACAGTTATTTCCACTTGGCCAGAGAACACATGGCGAACATTTGAAACATTTGTTGAAATATTGAACAGTTAGGATTTAAATAGGAGCACTAATGGGCAAACTGCATCTCAGTTTTCTATGATCCATTTGTTTCTCCAATGTGCAGTATTACTTCTGCTAATTGAATCACAGGCTATTACTAGATACCCCACTCATCTCTGTTGGAGCCACGAGAGTAGAGTGGGGCTGGCTAGAAAATGTTCTAGAAAGGTCTTCCATGGCCCAGGCTTCACTGAGGCCTCTCGGAGGCCCTGGGTTTCACTGTAGTTGCCATTGGCTGGCATGGGAATGAGTGGGAGTTGGGGGAGAAAATGCTGGGGTGAGGGTGGATGGGGGCAGGCCATGGATGTGAGGCTGCAGGTCATTGGGGGCTTGGCTGGAGGGTCACATCCTTCTAGGACGTCATGAAGCTGTGTCCTGTGCCCTGAGTGTGCGGATGGCTTCTTTTATTTCCTCACTTCTGTTCTGTTCTCTACTAGAGGACAAATGAGCCTGACTGAGCTTTCAGAGCTTCCCCTTGGGGATTACAGTGCCATGCTGCTGAGAATTAGTCTTCCTCTTCATGTAGAAAGGCAAAGGCTGCTTTGTAAAATTGGAAGATACAGTCGGGTGTGTGGGTGCATGTCTTTGATCTCAGTACGTGGGAGACAGAGGCAGGGGGATCTCTGTGAATTGGAGGCCAGCCTGTCTACATGTGAGTGCCAGGACTGTATAGAGGGACCCAGTCTCAAAAAAAAAAAAAAAAAAAAAAAAAAAGAAAAGAAAAAGGTAGGTAAGTCATGTATCTCATTTAGAAACACCAATGTGTGGTGTCCAACGGACCCCTGAGCCCAGTAAATGGAGATAGGAGAGTCATCATTTTAAATAACTTATTAAAAATAGTTTCAAATGGGCTAAATATAGTGGAGAATGCTTTTAAACACAGAATTTAGGAGGTACCCTCTGTGAGTTCAGGCTATCCAGGGCTACACAGAGAGAACCTATCTTAAAAATAAGGATGGTGCAAAAACAATCTTTGTTGAAATGTCTTTTAAAATGTTAATTTATAAAATGTGAACTAAAATGTTGATTTATAAAATGTGAACTAGAAGCAGGCGTGTGGTGGGGAGTCACACAACAGCCTGTAACCCCAGTCTCAGAGGTTCTGAAGCTGTCTTCTGCTCTCCATGGGCACCACCTGCACATTCGTAGTGCATATGAACTCTCACAGACACATATACATACACATACACATAAAAATAAAATACAGCCGAGGAGCTATTTGCAGTTGATACCTATTGCCAAAGGGAAAATCTGTTTTCTTCAACGGAGTGGTACAACACAAGATGAACTCTGTGACGTGCGTTTGTTTGTTTGCTTGTTTGTTTGTTTTGATTTTTAAGAGAAAGGGAACATGAAATCCTATGGTGGATAGGAGCTGAGGAAGAGGGGGACATGACCATACTGCCATGCATTATATATATATGTATATATATATGTATATGTAAATATATATATATATATATGTGTATATATATATAAGAGAAAAGAAAGCGTGGAGTCAGGTCAAGCAGTTTGTGCTTCTGGCAATTAGAACAGCAGCTACCCTGGGGACAAAGAGGCTGGAAGAAGGGCCAGCCAGATATGGCCCAGCAGGTAAAGGTGCTTGTCAGTGGAGGACCAGAGTTTGCTCCTTAGAGCCCCCATGGTGGAAGGAAGATCCAGCCCTACAAGGGGTCCTCTGATCTCCACATGTATACCGTGGTGTGCCTCCATTTGCATAATTAACAGGCAGGGTTTAATTAATAAATTAGAAAGAGAGTTTGAGCGGGGTGGGGGCAGGGGGAGTCTAAGGAGAGCCTCTCAGGTGTTGGGTGGGACCAGTTCTTGATTCTGGGTGCTGCGTCCATGGGTGTCTTCACTGTTGGAGAGACACGGTGAACTGTCGCTTTGTCGGGAGAACTCTCCTCCCTTCTGAGCTTTAGCATTTAATAACTTTGCCTCCAAGATCTCTGCGTGTGAGTCAGGATACCTGCTCCCTCCTCACACGGCGATCCAAGTTGATTCCTTTCTGTGAGCATCGAAATGATTAATTTTCCATCAGGGGCGCTATGGGGGGGGGTAGAGTTCTGAGAAGAAGGGACAGATATAGCTCCTTGAATTGATGAGAACTGGTGTCCTTCACAGGCCTCCCTGGATACCTGGACAAGGGACTTTGAGTTCCATGCTGTGCAGGTAAGAACTTGGGGGTTTCTGAGGGGTTAGCAGGCTCTCCAGAGAGATGCATTCTCTCTCACCTGAATGCACATATGAAAACAGAGATATGGTAGAAAGACAGACAGACAGACAGACAGACAGACAAAGAACCGTGTTTAATTCTTGTGTGTGTGGTGTATGTGGATGTATGTGTATAACCAAGGATATGAGAAGAGAGCACTGGGTGTCTCCCTCTGTCACTTTGTGCCTTAGTCTTTTGAGGCAGAGTCCCTCCCTGAGCCTGTCGCTGGTTTTTCAGAAAGGCTGAAAGCCCCAGAAATCCTCTTGTCTTGGCATTCCCAAAATGCCAGGGTTAGTTACAGGTATGCATAAGACCACTCTTGGCTCATTACATGAGTGCTAACATCCCAACTTAGGTCCGGGTGCTTGGGTAGCAAGCGCTCCGAGGCACGAAGCCAGCTCTCCAAGTCTGGCTGTTCTTTTCTTGAGGCTTTCAACTGACTGGATGTACTTAGCGCATTAGGAGGACCATCGACTGTGCTTAGCTGATGTGAATGCTGAAGACCCTAAACGTACCCTTTGCAGCAGCATTTACACTGGGGTTGGCCACGCTAGCCAAGCTGACACATGGAGCTAATTGTCACATGATCCTGAGTATCATCAGCCTGTCTCCCCCAAACCAACCCCTGCAATCTCCTTTCCTTATCCTAAATGGATGTGCACAGCATCCTGTCGATAGCTGGTAGAATCCCCCTCAGATGGCGGCTTGGTGCCTTCTGTGCAGAGCTGACTCTGCCTCTCTGCCTTTTTCTTCTGGCTCTATGGTTTGATTTATGAACCAGCCTTTCTTTTTATAAACTCACTTAGAGTTGCTTTTTTTTTTTTTCTGCAGTCAAATCTGGCTTTCCTCTAGCATGATAGGCTCCAAGAAACCAATACCGATTGGCTAATGACATCTGGGAACTTGGCCATGTAGGGTGGGCAACTGGCTGTCACGCTGTAAGCAACCAGGTGACGCTCTGTGACTGTCCGTTAAGCCCCTGGTGAGCTTCACTTGAATTCACACACTGATGGGAGCTCTTCATTCAGCTGCCATCAGCCACCGGGACTCACCCTCAGTATGGGAGAGAAGTCCATTTCCTAAGGGGTAGTTTCCCCTTCAGCCTGGCGTGATAGGAGGTCTGTCCGTGTTAGTCAGACTGTTTGCCAATCTGGTTAGCATGCGGGTGCAGGATGGAACTGAGAAGGACCCACACTTCTGGTTAAAGATAGGGCTATGCGTAGGCGGAGGTAGTTGCTCCTGGTCACAGAGGTAGTTGCTCCTGGTCATATCATGTTGCAGAAAGCCAGAGATGGATTCAACGACCCTGCCTGCCGTTCACTGGTGACTGCCATGCCTCTGTGGACAGTCAGAAAGGAAGAATCTTAAAGGGGCCCAGCTTTCTGGAGCTCAGGGCTTAGAGTCTGAGGAACGGGCCTTCCTCCTTAGGCTGACTGCAGGAGCAGATTCACATCTGTCTCTGAACACTCGGTTGATGTTGGTTTCTTCGACTGAATGGTAAACCATCCTTTCTGGGTCCACACTAAAATCTTTGGTATGCATTTTACATATCTCTGGTAGGTATAATTGGATGCCAGAGGTCAAGATTCTGCTTGTAGGGCTGTAACAGTGGTTCAGTGGACAGGGTAATAGTGCTATAGTTTGAAAGCTTCAGTTCAGATCCCTAGCACCCACATAAAAACTGGGGGGGGGGGCATAGCAGCCCACCTGTAACCTCAGAATGCAGACAGATGACCCTCAGAGGTAGCTGGTTAACCTAGCCAAATCTCTGCTCTCCAAGCTCGATGAGAGACTTTGCATCTATAAATAAAATAGAGCGTGATTGAAAGCAGCCAATAAGATCAACTGATATCTCTCTGGTCTGCACATGCATGTACACACACACACTCACTCACTCACACACACACTCACAGAGCTGTTTGTATCCACCTCATGTGGTCCTCTCTGGTCTGACTTAATGATATGAAACTTTCCTGGGTTAAAAGGGAAAAGTGCTTAGAGTCAAGATGGTGAGTTTCCTTAGCAGTTCCTCAGTCCTCAGTGATGCTTGGGGACCCTGACCAAAGAGAGTCAGGGAAAGCGGGTCCCTGCCAACTTCAGCTCCAGTGGGTGGGGCACATGCCCTCAGAAGGAAGAGTACCATCTATTTTTCTCTGAAGATTACTTCCTGTTACATAAGATATTGTTAGCATGGTACTCCCTAGGGGATTTCTTTTGGAGAAAACAGGCAGATGCAGAGGTCTAACTGTGTGATTGTGGGCACATGCGTGCGTGGGGCAGTGGATCAGCTACTTAAATAAACACATTTCCTTTGTATCACTGAACTTCCACACGAGCCAGCTCAAGGTTCACCCCCTTCAAGGACTGTTGAAGACTGAGCTCTCAACTGCTCCCTGGAAAGAGTCGCTATGAAATCTCTATGGAGACATTTGTTCTGAAGGTTTGCAGGGCATGCTGGGGCACAGGTCCAACAGGGATGGCCTCAGCAGGGCTACCTGGAGGTGTTTGGCTGCAAGAAGTCTCCCCTTCGCACAATGAGGCCCTCTCCTCATTGCCAAGTATCCCTCCCTTGAGCACAGGAAAACTTGTTCTTACAGGCCACCAGCCTTGGCCTCCCTCTCCAGCAGACACTCACGTCTTACCTACTTCTTGTTACTAAGTTCAGTCTGAAGTGAGACTGGCCCCAGAGCTTTCATAACCTGATTCTTAAACTATTGAAACTCTGAAAGGGGGCTGGAAAGGAGCCACAGTAATGCCCCACAGCTGCTGGCTGCTCTCCTTTGCCTAGGGGTAGAGAGCAACCAGAAAGGGCCTTTTCCTCTCTCTCTGTCTCTCTCCCCCTCTCCCTCTCATTCTAAAATGGGAAAAGGGTAAATGCAATTCGATCTTTTTTATCAAGTTTTATTTTAAAGTGCATTACAAAAGTATATCTCATCAGGTTTATTTTTCTTCCTCCTTGAGGTGTGAACAGATAGAAATGGTGACTTTGTGGAAGAACAGAGATTAAAAAATAAACGGCAGAAAGGAAGAACTTCTTTCAGACTTTTCAGAACAAGCCTATCATATCCTCTTCCATGCTCCATAGAGGTCTATAGGTGTGTGTGTGTGTGTGTGTGTGTGTGTGTGTGTGTGTGTGTGGCTATGTGTCTGTTTGGTTCTAGATGTGCCTATCTGTGTCTATCTATGTGGTTCTGTCTGTCTGTGTATATATGTGTGTTCTGTCTGTGTGTTGTCCTATTTGTGTCTATGCATTCATGTGGTTCTGTGTGTGTGTGTATGTGTCTGTGTGCTTGCTATAAAAGCTTGTTCTCCTTTGCTTTAGAAAAGGTAGAACACAGACCATTTGTGTTTCTTGGAAACAGAGGAGCAGAGAGCAGTAGAGCCCTGTGATTATCTCCTGCCTGCCTTCCCACAGTCACCTGGAACACATCTCGTAGCATTCTGGATGCCCTGGTGCATTTTCTGTTGTTACAGCAGAATGCCTGAGGGCAGATAATTTATGAACAACAGAGGTTTATTTCTTACATTTCTGGATGGTAGGAAGTCCAAGGATTTGATGCCAGTGTCTGGGGAGGGAGGGCCTTCTTGCTGAATCACAGTGTAGTGGAAGGGACTGCAGTGTTTGGAAGTACGGAGGAGATTCTTCTTTTATGGGGAGGCTGTTCCTATGGTAACTAAGTCTCTTCCAGCTGCCACCACCTGACCCTGCCCTCAGGCCACGTGGAGACAATAGTTACTGATGAGGGCTGGGAATCACTGAACTTTCTGTTCAGGAGGAGTCACTGGACCATCCAAGGCTCCTCCGTCATCACAGGGAGCCTGTGACCTTAGTGATGTGCAAAGTGCAAAGAGACACTTCCTTGCAAAGCTCTTCAGCACATCAATGAAAAATTGATGAGCTCCCTTAAATTGCAAATCCTCTTCAACTTAAAGGCAAAAACAAAACAAGAAAGAAAGAACGAATGAAAGAAAGAAAGAAAGAAAGAAAGAAAGAAAGAAAGAAAGAAAGAAAGAAAGAAAGAAAGAAAGGTAGAAAGCTGCCTTTCCCTCACCCAGGGTGAGCTCAGGGAAGCCTTGCTCATATTTAACAGTAAATATCAGTGTAGTCACCAGGAACAGAGCAAGCGTTTCTCCTTCTGCAGTTGCTTAGTGGCTCCACCGTTCCCAGAAACTTGAACTCAATTAATTTTAATCAGTTCAGTTTCCATTGGCCCTTTCTCCCTCCCAATTGCTGCTTATAATGCTGGTTCTAAGCACCTGGCTCCATGCCAGAGGCTGTGGGGTTGACGGCAAATCAAACAGTCACGTCCACTCCCATTAGAGGGATTAGGATCTGGTTCTATAAAGATAAAATCTACAGCTAAAAAAAAAAAAAGGCAATATTCATGCGAGTTTTAGATCTATACATAAATGCTCCCGTGCTTAGATGGTAGAAAGGATTAGAAACTCAGCAGGACTTCTCTGGCTCTGTAGCATTTAGACTGAGCATGCTGGGTCTCATGTCAAATGTAAGCAGTTATCTCTGTGTCTGCCAAGTCTTTGTTGCAGTTAGAATCTCAGGGTACACTTGGTGATGGATGGACAGACGGATGGATGGACGGATGGATGGATGGATGGGTGGGTGGGTGGGTAGATGGATGGATGATGGATTTAGTATTTTGAGACATGGTCTATTTGGAATTTTTCATTGTTATGCTATCTATATGGAAAAACAACTTATAGGATAAATCATTTTGCTTCTGATTTCAGAGTTTTCAGAGCTGGATGTATCATGGCAGATTGAAGTAAATAAGAGTGCTAGGAAAGAGGCCAAGGCAAATGTAACTGCCAATCACACACACTCAGGGGCTTTCTCTCAACCAAGCCCCACCCTCCTAAATTTCACCTCTTCCCTACCTGTCCATTCCAACTTGGAAGCCATCAACTGATGCACCGAGCTAAGGCCCTCAGGATTTGCCCCAGGAGCAGGCTTTTTAAAGCCCTTACAAGCTGCTCAATCCAGTCAGGTTGAGGGTCAAGATTAACCCCAACCAGGCCTCACTGTGTAGGTCAGGCTAGCCTTGAACCTAGGGCTGCACTACCAAGCCCAACCATGGCAACACTTCAAACGCATAAAACTCTGGATTGTTTGCATCTTAGTTCCTTTAGATTTTTCCAGAATACCTGATCACATAGTGCAGGCTTGACCACTCTGGAACGTATTGACTCAGTGCAGTGTAAGTGAGTTAGAGAGGCCAGGTTTGACTGCTCCCTGGCAGAGGGAGCTGGTTCTCTGTAGCACAGGCTAGGCCTCAGCTTTCCCTCAGTCCACACACTGGTAAGTACACAACATTTAGAAGATGAGTTTCTCTCATCTCTTTGGATGATTTTTTCGGAGATGAATCCTCAAGTATATTCTTGAGGGTGTTTGAAGATGTGTGTTCCCTTTGTTTTGAAGGACAAGAAGCCCAAAGAACAAGAAAAAAGAGGTGATTTTCTTCATCGCCCGTTTTCCAAGAAGTTGGACAAGAACCTGCCTTCTCACAAACAGCCGTCACCCTCCCTGATCACACAGATTCAGAACACCAAAGCCCTGCTCAGAGACCGGAAGGCCTCCAAGTCAGGCTTCCCCGACAAAGGTGGGTCAGCTCCACTGTTCCGCTCACTCGTGCATGTGGGTGGCTGTGTGGGCTCAGAACAGAGGTGATTGTGCCTCTGGAAAGGTACCATTGGTACATCTAAGGCCAAGCAGTGGGGCAGACCACCTGTGTAGGATTTGAGAAGACAGAGGTGGGCATGCGGTACAAGGAAAACAGAGATGGGGTGCATTGTGCTGCAGGTACACAGTGTTAAAAGACGCAGACCCAGAGATGTGGCCGTAAGCCATCAGGGTGCTCAAGACTGTGGAAGAAGCCTTGAGGTATAAAGAGCTATAGAGACAGACATTAGAACAGAACTTAGTGCTGTAGGAGCAGAAGCTGGCACATAGTCTGCCAGTCAGTGGCACGCAGGAGCAGAGGTTTACATGCATGGTATTGTGGGACTGGAGGTCAGGGTATAAGGTGGTAGGTTGGGTTGTAGGGATAGAGGAAGATGTGCAGCCTGAGAGATTGGCACACACTGCATTCTGGGCTAGGATGAGGACACAAGATTACAGGAATCAATGGGATAGATTGACAAGAGCAGGAGGCAGAGGCAGAAGCAGGCGCCGGGTTGTAGTCTCATTGGAAACATGGCTCCATGAGACATTCAAGTGTGACTGTGTCTGGGTTCCGGAGTGGTGGTAGGATTCCCCGACCCAAGTTCAAGTCCCAGCTCTGCTGTTTGCTGTAGATCAGAGGCCTTCCTTGAGTCCCATAGTTGTAATAGCCACTGGCTGTTAGAGCTACTAAATAAACCCACTGTGTCCACTTCAGAATCCATTCCATTGATAACTAATACATGTGATCATCCCTGGATGGCACAGGTTTGAGATGCATGAGAGAAATCCCTCTGGGATGGAGACTGGGGGTGTCCTAACATGGAATCCTGAGACAAGAGGGCTCTCTTTATATAGGTTGGTCGCAGAGGTTTTATTATTTATTTATTTATTTATTTATTTATTTATTCATAGAAGTCAAAGCATTTGATCCTGAGGCTTGGGGAGGGGTGTGGTCATCTGAGGTCAACTCAGACTTGTTGCCTGTGGGACTCTGGGGTGGCAGCTGCTAGCCCTTCATTTCCCAGAGCAGCCTGTTTCGGTGCAGAGAACATAGCACTAGGACAGGAGACAATGCTCATGTGCCAGCCGGATCACTGACAAGATTAACCATTAATGAAATCCTACATCTTCCTGCTGTCACATCCCTGGCATCTGCTGCCTGAAGAGATTTATTTCCGTGTCTGAGTATTTATGTGGGGAAGGAAGCTTCTCTGAGCCCATGGCTTCTCCCGAAGCCAGTCCCACTGGGCAGCAGCCTGCTCCTGCAGCTGGGCTGTAAAATGTTACTCAGTGAAAAGACCCTGAGAAGGGCTGGTGAAATCGCTCAGTGGTTAAGAGCACTGACTGCTCTTCCAAAGGTCCTGAGTTCAAATCCCAGCAATCACATTGTGGCTCATAACCATCCTTAATGAGATCCAACTCCTTCTTCTGGTGAGTCTGAAGACAGCTACAGTATACTTATATATAATAATAATAAATCAATCTTTAAAAAACAAAAGAAAGAAGAAAACAAAAGACCCTGAGATAGAGCTTACTCTCCATAAATTTGGCTTCCTTTTCCCCCAAGTGTTGAGCCTCTAGGCGGTTTCCCTCTCTTTCCTGGTACAGTTTACAAACCCGGATGTTGGTCAACACCAACTCGAGATCGAAAGTCTGGCCGTTGGCTAGTTGCCTTCACTACACAGTTCTGTTTGAAGTTGACGAGGCTGCCATGAGTTTAAAGCCACAAAGGAGGTCTGGAAAAGGAGGGCCACCCATGGCCTGCATGACCCCAGAAGCTTTTGCACTAAGGGGACGAAGCAGTCTTCAACGTTCAGATACTCACGAGACTGTGTGTGTCCCTAAAATGGCCAAGTCGGTGGCGCTGCAGGCGGCATGAGGTTGTCGGAGGACAGGGAAACAAGACGGAATGGACACGTCTTCAAAGGCAGCGTTATTTCTGTAGGATGAGGTAGCTGTGTGTCTTTGCCAAACTGTTGAGCGAAAGAAACGGAGCTGGTAAACTTTCTGTTACATTTTATTTTTCACCATGGTAAACTTGTAAGAACGTATCTGAGGGGAAACAAGTCTTTCCATAGTCAGCAGTCAGAAGACCAGATATGTGGGTGTCCAGTAAGTCAGACCCTGCGGACATTTTAGTCTTTAGTGAATGTTCTGTTGAGCAGGCAAAGCCCTCTTGACAGTGTCTCTGGGATTGTCAGTTACCAAAGGGGAGAAGCTGTTGAATTGGGCTAGCCTGGTGCCTCCTATACCCTAGGACCTATAAGACTTGTGTGGTTCTGTGGGGCCTCAGGTGCTCTGGCCAATGCTTCCTCCTACCTTGCGTGGGTTTGCTGAGCACACTGGCTGTGTGGGCTCTTTCTGAACCTATTTTCATGGTCTTTTCCCCTTGTATGTAGATTCCTTCGGCTGCCGCAATCTTTTTCGAAAAACCTCTGATTCCAATTGCGTGACTTCTTCTTCCATGGAATTCATCCCTGTCCCACCTCCCAGGACACCAAGGATTGTAAAGAAACTAGAGCCACACCAGCCAGGGCCGGCAAGTGCCAGCATCGTCCCCAAGGAAGAGCCCCTACTGCTGGATATGGTCCGCTCCTTTGAGTCCGTGGATCGAGAGGACCACATAGAACTGCTGTCTCCTTCCCACCATTATAGGATCCTGAGCTCACCTGTGAGCCTGGCTCGTAGGAATTCTAGTGAGAGGACACTCTCCCCGGGGCTGCTGTCTGGAAGCACATCACCTCTCCAAACTCCACTGCATTCCACGCTGGTCTCTTTTGCCCACGAAGAAAAGAACAGCCCTCCGAAAGAGGAGGGTGTGTGCTCACCACCTCCGGTTCCCAGCAATGGCCTCCTGCAGCCTCTGGGGAGCCCCAACTGTGTGAAAAGCAGGGGAAGGTTCCCCATGATGGGCATTGGACAGATGCTCAGGAAGAGGCACCAGAGCCTGCAGCCTTCCTCAGACAGGGCCCTGGAGGCCAGCATGTCCCCTCTGCAGCCCACGGCCCCCTCCAGCCTCTCCTTTGACATGGCCGATGGTGTCAAGGGCCAGTGTTAACCTGTGATGGCAAGAATCTGGGTCTCTGTGAGTTCAGCCATGGAACAGAGCCCCACACACGCACCAGGGCATGAATGAACGCTCTCACAGGAGCATCCTTTATTCTTTTAGTCCTGTAGCTCATAGCAGCTAAACTCCACAGACTCAGTCCACACGCTCACTTAGGGACCCCCTGACAAACTGAGACTTGGGGGAGAGGGAAGGGGAGGGGGCGCTGTGGGAATCCGCACCTTCCAGCCTGAAGGCCTCTCCAGGATCTCCAGTGGGCTCAGAGCTAAACACCCACACCTCCATCCGCTGGACCACTCAGACTTCCAGACCGGTTCCAGGCCTTCCCTCCCTCAGCTCCATGTGTACCTCTCACAGACGGCTCTGTTCAATGGTCAGTGACAGTCTCACGGGGACCCTACCACTCACTATAAGGACGTCCACCCAGCCTGGGGATCCCTCCACAGAGGGAAGCAAGCCAGTGTCCTCTAACAGTGAGTCTCTTCAGGAGAGTGGTGAGCCGCAGTACTGGACCCGTAGCAAGATGGGATGGCTCCTCAGGCAGAGGTGGACGCCAACAGTGAGGACTCAGGAGGAAGCGGAAGACTCAAGCGAATGCTCATTCCCGTGCAATGTTTTGACAGACTCTTTTCTTTCCTCTCTCCCCCACCCTCCCCGCCCTTTTCTTCTTTTTGGGTTGAAACTTGCTGAGGATTGAATGAACTTATCCAAAGAGATCTTTCTTTATGTGAAGTCATTAAATTTAAGTAACTTTTTTAAAAGACAGGGTCTCGTTATGTAGCCTAGGCTGGCTTCAAATTCACGATCCTCCTGCCTCAGCCTCCAAAGTGCTGGGATTACAAGTGTATACCAATGTCTGGCTCAAAATAGCATTTTTTTAAAAACTAGTTGGCCAGATGAAAAGTAGTTTTACCAAATCCATGTTTTTTTTTGGTTTTGTTTTTTGTTTTTTCTGAGAGGCTGCAGCTCAGATGGCCAAGAAGCCAGCTTGGATGGTAACAGGAGGCACATTGGATCCCAGCAGCCTGAGTGTCTGAGGGACGGCAGCCTAGCCATCCCGTGTTTATCCTGTGACAGCAGCAGAAGGCATAGAACTCAGTTCCAGATGGTTCTGGAGAAGGGGAAAGGATTCTAAAGGCAGAGTTGAGACGTCGAGATTCAGGGAATTGGCTGTGCCATGCTGTTCTGCTGCGGTTAGAACTTAGCTGTTCTGCTGGGGGCTGTGGGCAGGCTTGCCCCCTGGGAGCACGCTCACGAACAGGTTCATCCCCAAGAAAAACAGTGTCCCCCCCCCCCCCAACAGGCTTTCCATTCACGCTGTATTCCGCGCCTCCCCCCCTCCAGGAATGAACCAAAGATGCATTTCCGGTTTTGTGACTGTGCCACCCCGTGTGTCTTTTTGTGGTACCTGGTGTTGTCTGATCACGTCCAGATGGTGCTTGATGGAGGACTGTCTCTGTGTGCATCCTGGGCCCTGGTACTTAGCAGAGGACCATGCGTACCATTGTCGGGAGGGAAGACTTGGCACAGGCTGGACCCCAGCTAGTTTAGGACATGAGTTATGGAACAGCCCAGAATCTCCGGTCTTTGACTATTTCAGATGTGATCCGAGACCATAGCTGTAGCCACGAAGCCAGGTTCATCCTTGGTCCATGATTCGAAAGTGGGCAAGTTTCTGTGAAATCACAAAGCCGGCCTTTGCCAGTGATGGATGGGACTCAGCTTCAACC